>NC_141548.1:3435000-3770000 GCF_021556685.1 Rattus norvegicus | reverse complement strand
TGACTATGAAAGAGAGTTGCTACTAAATTTTTAGTAACAGGCTCATCACATTTATAAATGAAACACCTATAGTATTAAAATCTCTCACACATCCGTATTTCCTGAGTGTGACTAGGAGTTAAGAGCAGGTAAGAACCTTTACTGCCCGCTCTTCTAGAGGCTCTGAGTTGGGTTTCCAATGCCCATATGGCTAAGAGCCTTCTGTAATTTCAATTACACAGGATATAATACCCTCTTCAGGCCTCATATGGCACTATACACATGTGGTACACATATGCAACATGCAGGCAAAACATCCACACACATAAAATAAAACCAATATTTAAAAAAAGTCGATAAAATAAAGATCTTTAGAAGCGTTGGGCCTAAAATTTACTAAAGACAAGGAAAAGTTCCAAAGAGGAATAGACTACTTGCGCTCAATACTACTAGCAATTTCCCAACAATCTGAGGAAGTAGTGTATATGTAAAGCTAGAAAAATATCCTGAACTTATGAAATCTGAGATTTATTTATGTGTTACTGTTTATGTGTATCTTTTTAGACAGGGTGCATTATATAGCTCTGGCTACCCTGAAACTTGCTGTGTGGACCAGACTGGCCTCAAAATTAACAGCAATCTTTCTGCCTCTGCCTCTGCCTCTGCCTCCAGAGTGGTGGGATTAAAGGCATGTGCCACTGCAGTATCAGGATTTCTAAGACATTCCACATGGAAATGAAAGTTGTCACCATGAAGAAGATACAAATAAAATACAGCAGGCATTAGCCATAAGCTTTATAACTGAAATTTCCCAAACAAGCTCCTTTCCTCCTAAGAAAATGGTTTTCATTTCAAAACAATAAACTGTAAATGGACATGTATTAGACTTACAACTCACCCCTAAGGAATATCTGCCTTATGCTTGGAAACTCATTTTTCCTTCATTAAAGCACTATGGGAAAAAGACTGCCACATAAATGACAAGGAACAAGATTCACATAAGGACAACATAAATACATGATTCAGGACTGTGACTAGTTCCCTCAGCTATTATTCTGATGAGAAGTATCCAGAGAAATAAGCATACAGGAAATACAGTTAAGAAAATAAAGAGGAGGCCATTGCCTGTTTCAACCCCCACCTACAAAACTACAGGTATTGATAGGATCAGCGACTGATTTTGTCTCTTTCTTAAGGCAAAAGAAAAAAAAAAAAATCCCAGAAAAAGAAGCTCAAAAACTCTTTAGTTCATTCTAACGCCTAACCCAACCACATAAGCCTAGGTTTGAATATATTTGGTCATGCTTTAAGAACCAAAAAGTGCAGACTGAAAACAGAAAACACATAGGTGGGCAGTGAGTGGTGGTGCACACCTTTAATCTGAGCTCTCAAGTGGCAGAGGCAGGCAAATCTCCTCTAAGTTTCAGGCCAACCTGGTCTACAGGTTCCGTTCCAGGACACAGAGTATCTCGGGAAAACTACCACGAAACACACACACACACACACACACACACACACACACACACACACACACACGCTCGAGAAAAGGGTTTCTTGTTTTAAATATTTTAATGGCAAACCACAGTCACAGTTCAAAACAAAACTAACAGTATTTAAACAATGTGCCAGTCTGTACTTGACACTGTATTTGAAAATTAAAATAACTTTAAAGAAAAATAATTTCAGTTCTTACTAATATCCACAGTATTAGTGTAGTAGATGTGGTAGCTCTCTTTGAGAGCTTGGACTTTTAAAGAACTCTCAACTGCCTCTCAATTTATCTTAAATAAATCTGTTTATCTGTACACAAACGTCCATTATCTCCTCCCTCCTTGGCACAGAAGAATTTCACTTTTTTTCTAAAGAGTATAACGCGTGTTTAGAGACGATACGTAAAACCCTTTCTGTTACGTGCTGACGGTTTTTAAAATAACTACCACTTCCTATACATGCGACTTTTCTGGGGGGGGGGGGGAGGAGTTGTCCTCTCTGCAATACTGCCCTGCAGCTACGTCTGGGTTCCTAAGTCACGCCTGGATCCTTCACTCTTGTCCAGTCCCATATGGTTTTCCCCAATTTCCGCGCCGGGTGGCACCTGAGGACCGAGCGCAAACACCCTGCTGTTGGCGCTCGCAAGGCGCTGTCACCCGGGAGCAGGCGTGGGCCAGAACCCGGACGAGTCCGCCGGCGTGAAGCTAAGGGAATCCGGGGCCCCACGGTGCGCCCCGGCCAGCCGGAGTGCAGCTGTCGATGAGCCGGAAGCTCAACACGGGCACTGCGCCGGTAACAGGCAATGCAGGAAAGAAAGGGGCTCGCTGCGGCGGACCGCCCTAACCCCGCGTTAGCGACACCCCGCACAGAACCCCCGCCCGGGCCTGCAGGGCGAGCGGGAGACGGCCGAGCAGCCAACGCCTGGGCCCGGCCCAGCGGGGACCCGCCCAGGGGCCACTCCCCAAGGGAGGCAGCCAGTCACTCGCCCGCCCCGCCGGGCCGGCTCCGGAGGGGACGGACTCCCGCCCGCCTTCACACCGCGCCTCACGCCAGGCCCCCAGGGCTTCGGGTACCTCTCACCTTTGACGACGCGGTCGGCCCCGAGGGGGGGCGGCGGGGGCGGGGGAGGGGGCGGCGCGGCCCGGGCCGGCTCCGGGGCGGCCATGCTGGGCCCGGGGCTCGGCTAGGTGCCGGGCCGGGCGGGGTTGGGGGCGGGGGCGGCGGCTACCAGAGCCGAGCGGCGGCGCCGCCGGGGAACATGGCGGACCCTCTTTCCCTTCAGAGGGGCTAAGACCGTCATGCACCGCGCGTGCGGGGGCGGGGGCGGGACAGGCTCCAGGGACTTGAGCAAAATTACCGAAGCTACTACAGAAACGGGAGCAGTCCAAGGGACCAGGTGAAAATTCCTGACATGCAGAAAGACAAGCCAGTAAAGAGAAGGGTGCAGACTAGACTTAGGGACTGTTGATGAGTGCAAGGTAAAAAGAACATTTTTCTGGCCTCTTTGGAGCCCAGGGAAATGAAGAGATGTAATGTGACCTCAGAATTTCCCACTATTAGACAAATATATGACAATTTATCTACAAAATCTGAGTAGGGACAAAAATGAAAGAAGCATTGGAAAATGTAAAGAGTAGCATTATTGGTGCGAGAGATGGCTCAGTGGTTAAGAGCACTGTCTGCCCTTCCAGAGGTCCTGAGTTCAAATCCCAGCAACCACATGGTGGCTCACAACCATCTGTAATGAGATCTGGTGCCCTCTTCTGGTGTGTCTGAAAACAGCTATAGTATGCTCATATATAATAAATAAATAAACTTTAAAAAAAAAAGGAAGAGTGCTATTATCATTTAAAATGGAATTTGTCCTTTACTGCCAGACCTCAGGAGGCAGAGGTAGCCACTCAGGGCAACAAAGTGAGACTGTCTCAACAAACGGGAGGGGGGCATAGAGGGTTGCATAGAATTCCAACCCTTGGTTTGGGTTTGGAAGAGTCCAAAGGCACATAAATTCAGCTGACAAAGTCTAAGCACCATGATTTAAGAACCAAAAGGAGTCAAGGGAAGTAGGGAATGACATCAAGAGATATTCAGAAACCTGTTAAGATTCACCTGGAAAGGCTATGGGCTTTCTTAATTCATTGGGCAAATACATTTGAAGTTAGAGAGATGGTCCAATGGATAAAGGTGCTTGCAGCCAAGGTGGGTGACCTAAATTCCTTGGGATGAATCCACTTGGTGGAAGGAGTCAATGGAAAGAAGGAATAGATTCCTTCAAGTCTGACCTCTGCTAAAACGTTGAGTAAGTAAGTAAGTAAGTAAGTAAGTTAAATGTAATAGAAAAGTTGGAAAGCGGACACTAAGTAGGTAGAAAACTGAAGTTAGTTCCTTATCTGTATATACACAGAATTTGGGTGTGGGCAACTTACATATCCAGGTCGGCTAGCGTCCATAAGGCCAAGAAACAAGAAGAGATTGTTCCATCAATAACTATCGGTTACTCTAAGATGGCTCAGGCTGTAAAGGCACCAAACCCAATTATGGAACCACAGGGCACACACGGTAGAAAAAGAGAGCTGACTGCTACAATGTACTCTGGCCTTCATGCGTCTGTCTCATATATATGCAGCCACTGCAATTCTTATAAAAGGTTAGAGGAGTATGTATGACACGAATGGTGTTGAAAGGTTCAGGGGCCAATATATCTAAGGCCCATGTGTCTGTTACAGCATCCAAATAGGATGAAACAAGAAAGTCCTCTGTATCCTATCAATAACATACATGCTCAGAATCTGTCTACAATGATTAGGAAGGCAGCAGAACAACATTCTCAGCATCCGTTGTCTCTTTCTGTTCATCAGTGAGACCAAGATCTGGAGTAAATAAGGAGGGAAAACCCAATAGACATTCGTTGCAAAGGGAACCTACAAAATTATTTTCTTTTGTATGTATATATGTTTTGCCTGCATGAATGTGCACCACATGTGTTCAGTCTGCATGGAGGGCAGAAGAGAGAGTTATATTCCTTGGAACGAGACCTACCAAATGTGGTGTTGAAAACTGAACCCATGTACAATGAATGAACAGCCTGTTCTCTTAACCTTTGAATGGCTCCAGCCACTACAAAATACTTTTTAAAGGAAATCGACTTTTGGGTCATGGGTGAAGCTAGATCTCATCATCACAGAGATGTTCTAACTCTTAAGGGGAAAGGAAGGGGAATGGGGCCATAGGAAGGGAGCAGGGCACATCGCACACCTGTAATGCAGAGAGGAAAGGCACCAAGACTGGTACTGTGCTGGGAGTGGAGTGTGTAAGGCACTGAGTGTCCCAGGCAGTTAACAGAGGGACAGTTAACACACTTGTACCCATAGCAAAAGGGAAAGGTTTACATAAGGACATGTGGACTCCATATTTTTAAACTCCTCTTTGGCTATTCACTTTCACTTGGTCAAAGCCATTTCATATAAATTCCGAGGCTTCCCCAGCCCAGAAGGAATGAGCAAAAACATACACAAGTGAAGGACAAGAGGTTAAATACAACTATCTTACAGATTTATTAATGAAAAATACTTTACAAAAACAGTATGCTCTGCCCTAAAATAGTTTAGCTGACTCTTGAGAGTTTAAGGGTGACTGAGCAAGTGGCAGTAATGGCTCTGCTGCTGAGGACAGGAGGGAGTGTTAGTGTGCCCAACGCCACCTGTTCAGAAGGGCAAATAGTCTATTGGCAGCTCCCCACTCCAGGCCTATGGTCTGAGTCACGAGGAAGGCTGACAGGCCACACCTGGGCAGCTGAGCTTCCCTTAAGAACATGATCAGAATCCTGACTACTGACAGGAGATGGGGAAGGGAGTTAGGTAATATGGACAGGTGGATAAACAAGGAGTATAAGTTGGGAATATAGTAGGGCCAGGAGTTGAGGGCTCTGATGGAGATGGGGGCTAAAAGAAACCAGAAATAAAGTAGCCCAGACAAGCCTAGAACTTGCTATGTAGCCAAGGATGAATCTGAACCTCTGATCCTCCTACCCCCACCTCCCAAGTGCCAGGGTGACAGGTGTGCACCACCATGCGGTTTCACACACTGCTAGGATAGAACCCCGGTGATTTGCGTGTTAAGAAAACCCTCTACCAACTGAGCTACATCCCCAGCGCTAAAGCTGGAATTTCAAATATTCCATCCCAAAGAAGCAAACACCTTTAGGAAAAAAAATCAACATCTTTTTTGTTGTCGTGGTTCTGTTCTTTTTTTAAAAAGAAAGAAACGGAAAAAAGAGAAAGACCCATGGTCTCTTTTTACCCAGAGTTCCTGGCCTGGAAATGCGACTGTGCAGCCTCTACCTTCAACTGCGGACCTCGGGGATTGCAGGCGCAATGCCTGGCGGGAAATGACCAAGTCGACGCTGAGACAAGAATGGCATAACTGGCAGGACTCAAGGTACCACTGTGCCACCATACAGGTTCTAGAGGAGGTGTGGCCCCAGGGCAGGTTGGGGTAGCTCTTACCACCTGCTGTGCTGTAGCAGTCTCACCCTGCTCTGCTCTGTGCCCGCAGTGTTTGACAGAGCAAACCTAACTCTCTCCTCCCCTGCACTCCTGTGTCTATACTGAGAGGGGTATTGGCTCTGTCTCCCGTCATCATCTGGGGGCACGTCTATTCGTCGAGGACCAGGTGTTCGGGACCCCAGAACAGAACCCGAATTCCAAGATGACCTATGGAGTACATGAAGACTGCTGGATGGTGGGGACCCTGGGTGAACAGCAGAAGGATGGGAGGGTAAGTGGAAAAGATTGCCCCAGGACTGAGCATGAGGAACCTGAAGGCCCTGGTGTCTTTCTGGTAGTGTGGCAGTGTAGGTTAGCTGAGGCTTGCATGCTGGCGCAGTTAAGACTCTGGCCCCAATGTGCTGGTTGGTTTCTGTCCCTGGTCCCCAGGAAGCATCAGTTCTGGAACGATGAGGTAGACTTCGGTAGTTCAAAGTCCTTCCTGTGTACTTGACCCCTTGGGGAGTTTCATCCCTGTCACACATAGCCAGAAACTGTTGGACACTCCTCGAAGTTCCTGAGAAGAGAAAAGAAAGCCGAAGACTGAGCATTTTTAGAAAATAAATCTCCTTCCCAAAGGACTATTCCTGCTATTTTGTCCAACCCTTTACTCCTCCAAGAATACATACAGAAGGAGGAAAAACATAGGAGATGTGTGTGTGTATGTATACACATACAAATACACACACACACTTTTTCTTTAAAAATTTTCCCCAGTACTGGGGATTGAACCCAGGGCCTATGCATGCTAGGCAAACACTCTACAATTTAGCTGTACCCTTAACCCTAACAACTCCTAAATATTATGCCAAAAGCAATCTTTTCTATCTTAGGTATTGCCATGAGTACTTCCAGTACAATCCTTCTCTAACAAACGCTCACGAACACACGTGTACAAGTGGATTTACAATTTCTCTTGCAAACTCCTATAACAATTACACTAAAATCTCACTTGGCTTTTCTTTTCTTAAGATTTATATTTTATTCATGGGGTGGGCAGCTTGAGACAGGGTTTCTCTGTGTGGCTCTGGCTGTCCTGGAACTCAGTTTGTAGACCAGGCTGGCCTCCGCCTGCCTCTGTCTCCCAGGTGCTGGGATTAACGACATGCACCACTGCTGGGCCGCTTGGCTTATCTTAACATGGGTACCTTGACTGCTGTTAGATGACCTCTACTTAAATCCTTGTTCAATTTCTGAGGTCGCTGCTTTTGTTCATATCACACTTACCTCATACACAATGTAGAAAATCTTTTCTCTATACATTTTTTTCACTATGACACTTGTGATATGGTGGGCTGATAATTCTTTATGGAGGATAGAAGGGACTGCTCTGTGCACTATATGATGTTTTGAAGAATCTTTGTCCAATATCCGTTAAGTAGCAAGTAGTAGGTTCTCTTTCCCCTTTGAGAACCAAAGACTTAAAATGTAAGTTAAACCCAGAAGGAGTAAAAAAAGAACATCTTCCATGGAAGTCACTGAAAGCCAGAAGGGTGCTACCATCTTCCAGGAACTATGTGGGTCTATACGTTTGACATGTGTTCTCAAGGTACAGTGTCTTCCCAGTCTTCCGTTCACTTCTGTCCTCCTACATCATCCCTCAGCTAAGACTTAATAAACAACAGGGGAGAATTGGGGAAATTCCGAAGAGTAGTTATTAACTACACTTTATCACTTCAAAGCTTTTTCCTTCATGACTGAAACAGGTTGGTTCACATTCATGAGTGAAGCAAGGTATCTGAAAAATTATTGTCATACTTCATGAAGATCAGTGCTTGATCTTAAAACAGTAATTTATGTCTTTTATTCCATTCCAGCTTGCGACACCCCACTTTCCTAGGAAGTATACTGATTTGACCCTGAAAAAGAATCACATTTTAGCAGATAATATTAGTTTGGGGGTGTTACCTGGGGATCTATAGGGCTCCCCTGCCATGCTGGGCATCAGGACATCTGGGGACAGGAACTGTGGTTGGGGAGGGTAGAGTTTAGGATCAAGGAGAAATACAGGAGGATCATGGATGACAGGGAGGGAAGAGGAGCTGGAACAATGGTGCCCGGTTTCCAAAGTCTTTTTCCTCACGTTTGATGAATCCTTATAATGAGACAAGACAAAAACACAAAGATGAGGGTTAACACGGCAGGATGTGGTTGGATAAACACAGTGAGGCAAGCAGGAGGGAATGGAAGGAACCAGAGTACAACACACCTCTAGAGAGGGACTCACATCACTGCACACGTTACCTGATGGCCTTTCCAGGAAACCCCTAAGATGCTCACCTTCTACCACTCTCCTCGCAGCCTCTACCTTCCTAGGTCCACCGTCTGGGTCTTTAGCAAACACTTTAATGCTAACTGTACAATTAAAGAGACTAAAACAGAACCTTAGAAACAGGAGCTGAGAGCTGAAGACGCTGATCTGTGCACAGCTCTCATCAGTGGTGCTCAGCAGACTGCTCTGAGTTTAAAGCCAGTCTGGGCTATACAAGCAACACCATATCTCAAAAACAGAAAAGAAAAAAGGAAAGAAACTACAAGCATGAACCAAATAGGGGTTGTGGGTTTAGTTCAATTGTAGAGTAGGCCCTAGGTTTAATCCCTCTACCCCAAAAGCTAAAGGAGACGGACAGGAAAAGAGACAGGAGGAGGTGCAGGTATGTGTTTAAGCAGACTAAGAGGCACCAAACTACCTGCTGAGACAGAGGTGGACTCTGCTCTGCCCTGACAGCTCAGCCCACAGCTGTCTCTTCTGAAGGTCACACAGGACCCTACTCCCAGGTGCTTATGTTCTGCCGTGACTCCACGTTTGTGGTAAAGACCCAGAAATATTTCAAATATTATCAAAAACACTGAAACATTCAAAATTGAATAACATTTTCCAAAAGCCTCCTCTTGGTACCACATTTTTCTGAGTTACTCAGACATAAATATTGGTTTTGGCCTTAACTTCCTATTTCCCATTCACTATGGTCAAAGAGACATTTCTACATATGGATTTCATATTTAAATTTGCCTGGAGCATTGCAGAAGCCTTAATCTGATCTTCCCATTTCCTGTTTGCTCAATTATATCATAAGGTCCCAAGTGACACCACAGCTGATCTTTCTCACTTAATCCTGTATTGTCTCTGTGTTCTTCACACACACTTTTTTCTGATTTGCTTATTACTATTATTATTACTATTACTATTATTATTTTGGAGACAGCATATTGTTATGTGACGCAGGCTGGCTCAAACTTAAAATACTGCAGCTTTCAGGGCTGGAGAGACGGCTCAGTGGTTAGGAGCACTGGCTGCTCTTCCCAGCACCCACATGGCAACTCACAGATGTCTGTGACTCCAGGACCTAAGTTCGTTTGTTTTTGTCTCTCTCTCTTTTTTTTTTTTTTTTTTTTTGGAGACAGGGTCTCTCTGTGTAACCCTGGCTGTCCTGGGACTGCTCTGTAGACCAGTCTGGCCTCCAACTCACAGATCCCCTGCCTCTGTCTCTGGACTGCTGGGAGTTACGTTGTGCAGTGCTGCCACCACCCAGGCACTGAACAGCTTTCCAACCAAAGCAAAGCCTCCAGCCACAGCCTCATGAGTGTCAATACTGTAGACAAGCGTCCCTCAGCAGGTCATTCTTAATGTCTCGCAAACACCAGCTCATCCTATCTCACACCAGGAGTTCTGTGTCATGGCCCTAAACTTCCGATCACTGGGATCGTGGATCAGATGTTGATTCCTCTGACCACCACTTACTGTCCTAACTAGAAGCAACCCTAGAGAAATGCACCATCATTGACGACTGCCTTCCTTCCTGCAGTAGAATACATTTAACTTCAGTATCCCTAACATCTGAAACAATGCAAATACTTAGTAAATAGTGTACTAATCTATACAACTGTCTAAAGTACTTAATCAATAATACATTAGCTCTTGCCACCTTGCCTGTACTGTCTTAAGCCTTTTCAGAAAAAGAACCACCTTAAATATGAGACTCTTCATAAGTACGTGCTGACCCATTTCCTATCCTTTTCCTTCTTTTCAGGGGCAAGGAATCCCAATCCAATTCTCTACTTCTAAGCCGTATGTTTCATATCCAGACCTAACCGGCTATTTCCAGTAGTACATAATATACCAAAATTTAAGTGTATTTAATTCTCCCAAATGTAATTACCAACCCACAATATCATTCTTCTTTCCTCTTTCCCCTGTGTGCCGACAGGCAGGCAGGCAGACAGGCACCACGTCTTGCCTTTACTTCCTGACTCTCCGATATATGTCCTTCTCTCTATGCTCTGCAAGGCCTATGTGACCTACAGAACTCTGTGACCGTGACCTGACTCCTGCTTATGGTCCTTCCTCCCACTGTCAGCCTGCCATGGCTTCTCTTCATCACTCTCAGCCTTCTCACACCAGCGCCTGGGGACTCACTGTTCCTTTCCCTGGTAGTTCACCGTCTAGGACGGTCTCATAGCAGCTAGGATTTAATCACACTATAAAACTGTTTGTGTGTGTACTGTCTCTGCAGGAGACTAGATGCTCCATGAAACCAGACTAGACCAGTCATTCAGCACACTGAACCAGCATCAGAAACGGCGTCAGGTAGGCACCGGTTTACAGGGTAGCTCCATCAATAAATAACTGCACGATGCAATGGATAGATGCCAGCTCTCCTGGGAAAACAACATTTCAATTAAATGCACGGAACTATGTTAGGACAAATGCTCTGCCAGAGAATCTACCTTTTCCCAAAGAAGATGAAGAGGAGAAGGAAATGTTGAGGAGGAAGAAAAGACTAAAAACTGGAGAAAAACAGGAGAGAAAGAAAATGAGAAGGAAGAGGAAATGTCCACATAGGAAGTTACACTCAGTAACCCTAGAGTTCTTTTTGGGAGGGAAACTGGATGGAGATATATGTCCTTTTGAACCTTTTAATTGTACCATGTATTTAATTTATAACCCATTTTAAAGGGTTTAGTGTATATAATTGGGTGATGGAAGGGTTTCCTGGCACATGAGGTCCTGGGTCAGTCCTGGTTCTGCAAAGGTAAAGCTTGGTATTGTGGTGCGCGCCTCTCATCTCAGCACTCTGAGGCAGAGGCTGGCAGTTCTCCGTGGAGTCCTGCCTGGTCTACAGAGTGAGTTCTACTAGGGAGAGTACATGAGACCCTGTAAATAATAAAAATAACAACAATAACAAAGCAAACAAAATAAGACCTGTTTTTACATTTTTATCCAACTAATCTGGTAGACAAGTTTCAAAGCAGGGTGCTTCATATTCTCACCTTTACACTAGTGAAAATTCAACCTGTTTTAGCAAAGTATATAACATTCTCAGAAGAGTGACTACCTATAAGCTTAGCCAACAATACACTATTTCGTCTGTTGACTGAGCTCCTCTCCTTGGGTGCAGTTGTGACAGCAATCACTCCTGACAGACGGAAGGTAAAGACAGGATAGCACCATCAATTCAAGAGCAGAATGGTCTACAGAGCGACTCAGAGAACTGCCAGGAATATGGACACAGTTAAACCTTGTCTCAGATCTCAAGGCTTCCATAACTCTTGTTATGGTTTGAAAATAAAGTTGCCGACAATTTGAAAACTTGATCCCTGTCGATCCAGTCCCTGAGCAGTGACTGATCGTCAGGGTGCTAGCTTTACTGGAGGTTTGTTCATTCATGAACACACTAGTAACTGGACTACTAGAGGGTCTGTAACTGGAGACAACAAATCACACACTGTGCCTTTGAAAGGCATGCTGCCTGCTACCCTTCTCGTCACTGTTCCTCTGCTTCATGGCTGCCCTGGGACAAACAACTCGTCTTCAAACACGCAGATACACACAGCCAGATGCAAAACATCAGACTTGTGGTTTTCCCCCAGGCCCTGTGCTCGGGGATACGGGAAACTGGCTACAAGTCACAATTAACAAGTAGTTCAATTGCAAAGGTGGTAGGTCACCAGGTAACAACCTCATCCCACTCCAGCCTCTTTGCATGCCCTCTCTAGCACAGCACCTGAGTAGTCCAGCACCTTAGCACTAGAAGCCGATACCTGAGAGACAGGCACTGTACTCGGTTCATAAAGAATGCGCTCCATTTCTGCTGTTGGAGTCTTTGAAAGATCAAGACCAGGGGCTGAGTGCAGTCTCCTCCCCATGCCATCTGCAGAACCTAAGGAGGAAAACAGAAACAAGTTGAAGCCATCTCTCCTCTAGAATCTGAGCCTGGAAGAACAAACGTGGAGTTCTCTCATTAAGTAATTAAAATGCATCTCTGAATTCAGTGGAGAAGTATGCTCCTTGAATCTATAAATACCAAATTTCACCATATAGATAAATTCCTATTGGCCACAAAAATCAAAACTACTGAAGACATTTTCAGGAAAGGAGCTGTCAGGACAGCCAGCTGAATATGTCACCCATCAACATTTCTCCTTTAGGAATAGAATGAGCTTTGTGTTCAGAATCAGGCCCAGTACTTGTAATCTGTAAAGGAAACTATCTGACACAGTGACCTGCTCTAACAGAGTGTGGGAAGAAAGGAAATGGTATCTCCAGTTTGGTTCAGAATTTAAACGATCATAACTATTGTAAATCAAACTTTCTTTGATGTAATAGGGAAATGAGTTCCAGAGGCTTGAGATGGCGTTTAACCAGAATTGAAACTTAAGTCTTTCAATGTTAAGCACAGTATTTTCTTAGCTTCTGATGCTCTCCCATTCTCTCTCTGAGCAGGATCACTTCAGGAATATTTAGCATGTGTAATATTGTTATCCCACTTACTCCTAGCTTTTCCCAATCACTTAAGTTATAATCAACCATCAATACTGCTTTAAACTGGATATATGAACTCCCCCACAAGGGGTATCCCCAATCCAACTAATTATGTCATGAAAATGTGCCTACCCTTGACCTACATTTGGGGGGGGGGAGGTATGGATGGATGGATATGATACTTTGATATGTGTACAGAGAGAGAGAGAGAGAGAGAGAGAGCGTGCTAAGTATACTGTCGATGTCAGTGCTTGGATTAGTTATTTTAAAAATTCCTGTTACTTAATGCATTGATTCTCATAATCATACTGATTCATCTGAGAGCTTTAAAAGTTATACCTATATAGTTTAGTGGTATAACACTTGACTAACATACATGAAGCATTGGGGGCTCAAGCCTTAGTAGGTAGAAAGGGGGAATAGACACGTAAACATGTAAAACACCAACTTCTTGGTGTTTGCTTTGTTTTTTGGAGACAGGGTTTCTCTGTATAGCCCTGGCTGTCCTGGAACTTGCTCTATAGACTAGGCTGGCTTTGAACTTGGAGATCTACCCGTCTTAGCCTCTGAATGCTGGGATTAAAGGTGTGTACCACCACTGACTGGCAGGAATTTTTACTTTAAAAAGCTGTCCAACAAATAAATAATTTAAAAATGTAGGCTGCTGTAATGGCATACAGCTGCAATCTCAGTACTTGTTAGGTGGAGGGAGAAGGATAAAGAAGTTCAAATTGTTTTTTAATAAATGGCTTAGAAATTAAGAGCACTGAAGACCTAGGTTTAATTCTCATCACCAACTCATTAATTCATAGCCATCTATAACTTCTGTTCTAGGGAACATGGCTCTCGCTTCTGCCCTCCACAGGTGCTGCACACATGTAGGACACAGACACACGTGCTGACTGCTGCAGGTTGTCCACTGAACACTGCCCCCATGCTGAGACGCACACATGTACACACATACTAAATGAATGTTTCATTTGTTTTGTCTTCTGTATTGTTTAATTATTTTAAGTGTATACATGTTACATACATACGTCTGTGTACCACTTGCATGCAGTAGCCACAAAAGCCAAAAGAGGGCATTGAATCTCCTGAACTGAAGTTACAGACGGTTGTGAGTTGCCATGTGGTATTAGGAATTGAACCTGTGAGGGCACCCAGTGCTCTAAGCCATTAGGCCATCTCTCCAGTCCCATATAACATCCTTTCTTGATTTTATTTTTCTATGATCTTGGTGACTGAACCCAGCCTCATGCATGCTAAGGCTAATGCCCCACCACTGATGCACACCTAGAGGTCAACAATGTCCTTTGATCACAAACAGTTTTAACTTCGATATAGCGTGGTTTATCTTTTTCCATCTATTGACTGTTTTCTTGGTGCCACATCTAAGAAATTGTTGTCAAATCCAAAGTCTTTGTTTTTCCCTTTTTTTTTTTTTTTTTGAGCTGGGGACCGAACCCAGGGCCTTACACTTGCTAGGCAAGCGCTCTACCACTGAGCTAAATCCCCAACCCCGATTTTTATAATTTTTACCTCTTAAATCTTTAGACTGAACAAACTCAAGTCACTTTGTAATTTTTTTATGGATATGAGTGTTTTGCCTGTATGTATATCTGTGTACCACATGTGTGTCTGGTGCCTGCAGAGAACAGAATAATGCATCAGATTCCCTACATCTGGAGTTACATGTGGCTGGAAGCCACCTTGTGGGTGCTGGAAATTGAACCTGGGTCCTCTCAAGGAACATTCAATGATTTTAACCACTGAGCCACCTCTCAATCCACACTAAATGTATGTTTAAAAAGAAACAATGTACTCCTAACATGTGCTGTGAAAGACACAAGAAGTGCACATGAGCAAAGCCTCTTTCAGTCTGTCAGCTTGCACAGCACGGCACGGCCTGAGCACCGGAAGTGCTAACTACAGCAACCAGCTCTTGTGTATCTACAGGCCGCTTAAACTGTCAAAGCACCGACTTGTAAGCAATGCATCGTACAGTTCTGTTAAAGAACTACAATGTGACTAGGCCCATTTTAGTGTATAATAATAATAATAATCTTATGAAAAAATTAAAGTATAGTGAGGAAGGAAACGTAGTGTGGAGGTGTTATGGCCACAGCAAAACGGGCCTTTTGTTGATGAAGTGCCAAGTTAATCACCATGGAAACTGGTACTAGACACCTCAGGGTTAATTATAGCATTCATCTTTACTCTTTTTTAATGTATTAAATTTTTTCTTTTCTTGCTTTTTGAATTGTAAGCGTGGCTGACTTGAAACTCACTATGTACACTGGACTGGCCTGGAACATACAAGGATCTGTCTCCCTCTGCTTCCAAGTGCTGAGATTACTTACCCCACCACATCTGGCCTGAAATTTCCTTAACAAACGCTACTTTCAATGTTTTAGTTCAACAACATGGATAAAATTATTTCTATGCAACTTGAAAGTACTAGAAAATTTAAAATATAGAAGAAAAACCGAGTTTATATAATTCTTCAGGAACTAATATGTAATAACCAGTGAGGTCATTTATCACTGAATATTTTGTTCATATGAAATGTCCAGGGGGAACAGTGTACACAGGAAACATTTGTGTGTATTTGGAGTAAGGAGAGGGAGGAGAGACAAGGGATAGGGCTGCTGCTGGAGCAGAGCTCTGTGGAAAGTGACAAAAACACTTTAAACTGGCTGTGGTGGGCGGCTAAGAGCACTGGCTGCTCTCATAGAAGACCTAGGTTTGATTCCCAGCACCACATGGTGGCTCACAACCATCTGGGACTCCAGTTCCATCCAGGGGATCCCATGTCCTGTCCTGGTCTGCAGGTACAAGGAATGCACATGGTGTACAGATATAACCAATAAAGTTAAAATAAAACTGGTGTGGTAGTTAGGATAGCATTTGCCTTGAGTTCCAGTACCCTACGAAACTGAGGCTAGAGGATCACCATGCATTTAAGGTAAGCTTGGGCTACATAATGAGTTCAATACCACGGTGAGACAGTCTCCAAACTGAGCCATCCCTCTAAACCTCCTCCTACCTTTATGTAGATCATGTGAGCTGAATTCAAGTCTAAGACTTGTGCAGAAAATGCTTTACCCACTAAACCACCTCCTCAGCATGATACTGTTATTTGTAAACGTTTAGTTTGAACTTAATGTTTGCATATCTTTTTCTCACATTAGAAGAAAGCATAGTGAAGTATATATTCCAGCTTCTCCTCATTCATGAAAATCTCCCTTTTAGCCTGTCTCGTATGCCTAAAGAGTACTTAGTAAATGCTATTATAAAGTCCACACTAGAATGCATATCAGAAATATCTTAATATGAACTCTTGAATCTACTTAATATCAAAGAAACATACGCAACAGTTCCTGGAAGAACCAGGGAGGGTCTTGATATTGCTAGCTTGGGAAAATTGCAAAATGCCATAGTGACGTGGTTTAGTGTAGCTATCCTTGTTGCAAGATGAACCTGAAGTCTGATTCTTGGATTAGTTTAACATCTAAAACACAGAAAAAGAAGACTCTTCTCAGACTTCCCCGTATTGTGTAACTCACTCTCAAAATCCTGTGAAGCAGTTCTTTGCACTATATTCTGGAGAACCCACCAGCCAATACTTACGTAGTCATTTCCTTACAAGGAGGGAATTGCTCTCCCAATGATTATTCTGACCCGATTTCAATTCTGACCATGAAAAAGAATGCCTAGCCCTTGTCCTGAAGATCCTATGAGGAAAGCCAGAGGTTTCATTGCCTCTTGGTAAGCTAGCCATACCATACAGACCACTGCCCCACTCTGATCTTGTTCTCTGGCTTTCAGTTTTTATATGACCCCACCACTGGTTAGTTTTACCTGTTAGGCTAAGTGGCTGCCAGGCCACATCCTGTGACCTCCAATCAGAATAGCCAGTATGAGAGGAGGCCTGGAGACTGGCTTGGTAGAGAGACTCCAGTTCAGACGTCTCCTGCTCTGTGTCTTGGTTCCAGTGTGGATGCAAAAGGATAGGATTTCTTTCTGGATAGGTTACACATGTACGGGAATCATGGGAGGAGGACTTGACTCCTAGCCCAGGAGCCCTGTGTTTAACTTGAGAATCACAGAGCCTTGTGACATTTACCCAAGAATCCAAAGGCAAAGAAGTCCCCAAGCTGACACTACTGCCCAGCTCCGTGGGCCTAGTATCTGTCACTTGGGGTAGCTTTCCTTGGTATATGTCTGCCTCGGCCAGTCTGGGCTGTCTTCTCCTCGAGGCTTCACCATTAGGAAGCCCAGAGTCAATGGAAACAGAAGGATGCCCTGCAGGTTCTTCCCAGCAGGGCTGTCTTTCCCTGCCATCTGGAGAAGGGGGCTGGTTTACCCAACGACAGTGTTCTTTTTCTGGACCCTGGGATAATGGAAGCATAAAGTCAGAAGGAGAAGAGCTCTTCCTTAGACCATTTGGCAAACTTCGATCCTGGGAACCTATAACATCTCTCGTGGAAGTATTCCGAATCTTCTGGAACTGCTCTGCCAATGAGCGGACAAGGCCTTTTGTACTGGGGAACTCTGGCCTATAGGGCTCCTCACTGCCTCTGACCACTTTTGAAGCCAATGAAGTTTGGAGACTTTGGGCTTGGAGATGTTGGTTAAGTTTCTGCATGGGGTCAGCAGCATGAAGCACAGGTGAAGCAGCAGCAGACATTATAGGGTGGCAGGCACCGTAGGGGGGAACAGCAGGCTGAGCTGATGGACTTGAAGGACTGTTTAGGCTATGCATAACTCTCTCAGAAGTAGCTCCTCCTGCTGAATGTGACCAAGGCATCCCCATGGATATGTCAACAGGAGTCTTCCTTCCTTCCAACAGCTGATCTTGAGTTGTGTCTCTTCCTTCTTGGGGTGGGAATTTGCTACAACAGCTGTTGTCCTCCCTGTGACCTTGGAGCCTATCTTCAAGGGCATCAAAGGGCAGGCATTCATGTTGAGAATTCATCTCAGTTCTACCTGTTGCTTTAGGTAAATCCTGCCTGTGAAATGCAGAGTGGTTGACGATATCCACCTCAAAAGACTTCAGGAGCTTCAAGGCAGACGTCCCAGGAGGACTGTGCTGAGAGACAGACTGAGCAGGTGACGGTGAGACGAGGGATGAGTGTGGCTCAGGGCAGGAAGCAGGTGAGTGGAAGAAAGGGGAAGTGGCGCCGAGCTCTGAATCCTTGCAGGGTTCCAGCTGTGTCTGCTGGCTTAGCAGTACTTGGAGCGGGACAGACTGTTCACTGAAACAGATGGAAAGAACCAGTCACACATCGGTGCCTTGACTAACAATAAACCTTCCAAAAAGGACAATTCATTCCGCTCTGCTTCTAACTATTCACAGATATGATGAACAGAATAAGAAAGACAAACACAAACAAAGCCAACAGTTTACAGGTTCACAAAAGAAAAGAATGAAGTATCACCAAATCTGTATGTGTGTTATTAAGTCCAGTGTTGGCCAACATTCTTTACTACTTGCAATATCCCATTCCAATCACATTGTACTGGACAATTTAAAAAGATGCAAATTGCCAGGAAATGGTGGCACACTCATTTAGTCCCAGTACCCGGGAGGCAGAGGCAGGTGGATCTCTGAGTTTGAGGCTAACCTGGTCTTCAGAGCAAGTTCCAAGATAGCCAGTGCTACACAGAGAAACCCTGTCTCAAAGAACAAACAAACAAAAGATAAAAATTGCCTCTTCCACAAAAGGGAAAGTCTAAAAGCCACTCACACTGTACAACAAGTGTCCCGGATGCTGTACAAGGGGATGCTGACACTCTAGGAGCCTATGGGACAGCTCAGTCAACAAACAAAGAACTACTACTGAACACGCGGTGACTTAGATTCCTGGTACACAGACATCAACTCTCACTGCACTCTGCACTCAGATGTCTCCTCACAGTGATGGAACAGGGCTCTGCTAACACTGAGGCATCAGATACACTGCATTTGCTTAATTCTTACTGTTTTATATTTATTACAAAGAAAAATGCACCCTTACAGGGAACTTCAACCTTTCCAACTTTAGAGTTTCAGATAAGGATTAAGAAACTGGCAATCTATAACCGGAGTGCTTCAAACTCCAACTCTTTTAAGTATGGGCTCAATGCTGAAATAAGTTTGGGGCCTGAAGCGTCTCGGGCTTCAGCTTTCAGGGCTAAGGGTGCCCAACCCATCTATGAGTGTTCCAAAATCTGAAAGAAGAAAAAAAAGAAATCTGAGCTGGGTATGGCAGAGCAAACCTCTAATCCTGGCATTCAGGAACCAAAGACAGGAAGACTATAGTAACTTAAGAGACCTATACAGTCTACCTTGCAAGTCCCAGGTCAGCTAAGCAACCCTATCTCAAAAAATAAAGAGAAAAAGACAGAGGGAAGGAAGTGGAATGGAGGAAGGGAAGGGGGAGAGACAGAAAGACAGACACAGAGAAAACAGAAAGAGAAAGGCAGAGACAGACAGATAAGAGAGACAGACAGACAGTGACTTAGTTCTGGTCTCAAGACATTTTAGATAAGGAATACTCAAACTGTATATCACAAATGTTGGTGGGTTTAATCACCCAGTCACTCTTGTAACATGAATGTGATACTTTTTTTTAAAGATTTATTTATTTTATGTACGTGCACTGTACACACACTGTCATTGTCTTAAGACACACCAGAAGAGGGCATCGGATCCTATTACAGATGGTTATGAGCCACTATGTGGTTGCTGGGAATTGAACTCAGGACCTCTGGAAGAGCAGTCAGTGTTCTTAACCACTGAGTCACCTCTCTAGCCCATGAATGTGATACTTTAATCAAATGTGGCCTAGCTATGTAGTTCAATTGATAGAGTGCTGGCCCAACATGCAGGATGCCTTGGGTTCAACCTGAGTAGTGTTAAACAGGCCTATAATACTAGCACGCCAGAGGCAAAAGAAAGATCAGGTATTCCAGAGCCTAGTAAGCCTAGGCTATAAGAGACTGCTTCTCAAAGGTAGGAAAAGGGGAGGGAAGAGAGGAAGGAAGGAAGAAGGGAGGGAGGAAGGAGGGAGGGAAAGACGAGGGAAGAAGGGAGAAACTACTATCTCATCACGTAATTATAAAGAAATAAAACTTGGCTCTGATCTGAACCCAGGTAAATGTTCAAAAATTTTAACAAACATAATGGAGCTGACGGTTAGAAGACAAACAATAGAGGCAGAGAATGTGTAGCTTCCTGGTACAATGCTTGCCTAGTAGTATATTCAAGTTCCTGGGTTTTATTCCCAGCAACACATACATTTACACGCACACACAGAAAAGTGTTCTGCTTTTACTATAGTTATACCCCAAAAATGTGGGAACTACCCCAGTACCTCTTGGGACTCTCTCCTTGTCCTGACCTTAGAGAAGCAAACAAAGAAAATCTGTGTGTCTCTTCCTATAGTTTAATCAAAGCAAGAAAAACTGGTTATTTTCTCTGTGATGGGAAACATTGAAATCCCAAATCAAATGCTTACTACAGGGGGCTGGAAAGATGGCTCAGTGGTTAAGAGCACTGACTGCTCTTCCAGAGGTCCTGAGTTCAATTCCCAAGAACCACATGGTGGCTCGCAACCATCTGTAATGAGATCTTCTGGTGCCCTCTTCTGGTGTGTCTGAAGACAGCTATGTGTGTACTCACATATATAAAACAAATAAATCTTTTAAAAAAAAAGCTTACTACAACAACATGAGAGGTATTCCATGTATAGGAACATAATAAATACAGATATAACATTCTTGTTGCTACACAAATCCAGGAATTTTGGGTAGCTTGTTATTTTGTACTTTTTTGCATCTTTCTAGGAATTATTGAGAAAAGGACCATCTGTGCAATGAGCTTCTGTATGTCTGACCTTAGAGAAGAAAACCTTAGTGGTATAGCTTTCTATGATCCCGGGTAGTGAAGAAGGCAAGAGGTCTTGCTATGGAGACCCATGGTCACTTCCTCCCCGTGTCCATAAGCTACTTTGGTTCTCAAGCACTACCTGGTCGGCTGAGGGAGGCCGCCCCCCTGTGATGGGAGAGAGGCTGAGGGCTGCACCGGCTGCTGCGATGGTGGCTGCTGCTGCATGCGATCTTGCAGGCTTCGAGCTTTTCGAATACTGATTTGCAACTTCTTATCGACTAGGGCTCTGCTGTGCGTGCTAGAGCTGGCATCATGCAGGGTAAGTCTTAGTTTAGCTAAAATGCAAAAGAAAATATAGCAGAAACAACACAAAATACAAACAAAAATAAAAGAACAAAAACTAAACTAAAACCAAGCAAAGATAGGCAGTAAAACAAAATTCGCAGCAGGAATGCAAGGCATAGACTACACATGCGCTGTTGAGCACAGAACCAGCTCTGGCTCCAGGAAACGTTCATGAAGCCACACAGGCCAAACAAGTTAATTAAAACTGAAACAAACAAAACACTAAAGGAAAGAAAACAAACTTAAGAGGAGCCAGGAAGGTAAACCAGCACGGGGAGGCTGCCCCCCATCTTCTCCCTGACCTGTCTGACTCCGGTCCCCACGCTCTGCTCCCAACTCCCCCTTTCTGATGGCCAGTGGCAAAAGTAAGGTCCAAACTGAACCTGTCTTTACAGAGCACAGCTTCATGGGGCCACACTTGAGTCGGGTACCAATTCTTAGCCTTGCCCCTTGCTGTTTCAGTGTTTCAGTATGGTACTGCATACCAGAAAGGCAGGGGAGGAACAAAAAAAAAAAAGAGTAGTACAATGAAAAGTTACTGCCTAGGGAGACAGAGGCAGTCTCTTCAGTTTGTCTACTCATTAGCCGGTGACTAGAGAGAGCGCAGGCTACCTCGGAGCTGCTCTGACTAGAGAGAGCGCAGGCTACCTCGGAGCTGCTCTGACTAGAGAGAGCGCAGGAGCTGACTTTATTTGGGTTAGAGTCCATCTGTAGTTCCCTGTTGAGGCTGTTCCTGTAAACGTCCACAGACCACAGTGACACCACCAGGGACATTTTGAAATCTCAAGGGGAAAGAGAGCTAACTGGCCTCCACTTGAGAACTCAAGAGACATTAAAAACTGTCCCTGTGGCCATCTGCCTGACAACACTGTCCCTACTGCGGAGTTAGTGAGGATGCGCCACAGCCATAGCGGTTGAGTTACTTACAGATAGCTTCGTTACAGAGAGCCAGAGCGGCAGCACAGTCTCCCTCTTGCTCCAGATGCAGCGACTCTTCAAATACTGAATTTGCCTCTTGCAAGGACCTTTCAAAGCCGTCACTCCTCCCTGAAAGGGCCAGCACTTTCATTTTTATTATAATTAATTCCAACTTGTCCTATGAACTGTTTCTTTTCTTTGGGACACACAGCCTTGCTGTTAGCTTCTGGTCTACTTTTTACCTGCCTGCCCATTGCTATTTATTAGCCTTTAGAACAACTAAGGCACCCATTTTTGCCTTACCTGAGATCTAACCAAGGCCGGAAAAGGCAAGGGGGAGGAGTGGAGGTGGGGGAACCATATGAGTACCATACTACTATTCCAACTCTAATATCTGTTCGGAGAACAAAGTATTGTCCAAAAGGACTCTCGTGCCTAGAACTGAACTTCCTCCACGAAATACCAGGACACTCCTTGTCACTTCCTGCTGTGACCACAGTGTGGCTTACTATTCTGTGGAGTCGCCCTCGCTGCTTCTCACAGCGAGCTTCAATTCCCTCTTCACCACCAGTCTGTCAGTACACCTCTGGGCCTTGAGATTATCTACAGTTTCTACTTCAATAACTCTACCATAGCACTGAACTGCATTTGTTGTTACATAAACTGATCTTTCTTTAGCAATGAAAAGTTTTTACTTTTATCATGCCTCACTCACCGAAAGTATCCATCTCTAAAAAGCCACCTCTCATATAACAACATAGGATATTTCTCCCAACTCCCACAGTGCATGTGGGGCAAAGGAGCTACAAAAGAACAGTGACAGACGAAAGGACTAAGAAGTACAGTAAAGACACTTTCATGAAGGACTGTCAGATGTCCTTGCCTCCTAGTCATCTCTAACCATAAACTGGGAGGAAGTCATATGTTACTTCACCTACGATTGGAATTGACATTGAGCCTTCACATGGTCACAGGGGCTGGAAGAATGAAATGTCAGGCCAGTTACGACGGCACATGCCTGTTATCCCCAGTGCTCTAGAGGCGGAGGCAGGAGGATCCCTGATCTACACAGCAAGTTAGAAGCCAGATAGTTCATGGTTACATAATGAGATCATATCTCAAAATATCAAAACAACGGAAAAGAAATAAAATGAGATGAGCTGGGATTAAACGTCTGAGTCATTTGTCTTCGTGTCACCAGTGCCCTATCTGCAGCTTCCATACATGGACATGGTAAGAAAGGCTCCATCAGAACTTAACTAATTCAATTCCTACAGCATTGAGCTTCTAGAAAGCAAAAAGACAGTAGAAAGTCGGTTGGTTCTGAAAACCTTGGCAGTCACTTTCTATCCCATCTCTACATCTCTACATCTCTCATTTCCCCCAGGCCTAGACCCGAAGCTCTTTCATTATGATTGGAATCAACTGGGTCTAAACATCGTTACAATTAGAGGTGGTAGCTTGGGGGAAAAGAAGGGCCAGGCATGGAGGCACACATATAATCGCAGCACTTCAGAGGCCCAGGCATGTCAGAGTTCTCAAGACCTAGCAAACTACAGCCACTGAGCCAGTGCAACGGATTTAGCCTTCTGTAGTCATCTGCAGTCTCCGCACCCCAGGCTGGGCTCTTACGCTCATCAATACCGGATAATGAAACACGATGAACAGGACTCCTATTCAACTCTACTGGATGGTGGAACTAAGAGAGGAAGAAAAGGACAAGGACAGGGATGGTAAGATTCCCCTTTCAGTAGAAAGGTAACTGTAAACTAAGGAACGGTGGCACATGTTGTCGTCTCAGCACTTGCAAGAAGAATGGCCACACATGTGACAATGTCCTGATCTACAAGGAGAGCTCTCTGGGCCAGCCGAGGCCCAAGAGTGATGAAACCTGGTCTCAAAAAAAAAAAAAGGGGGGGGGGGGGGATGAGAAGGTAGCTGAGGTGATAAAGCATTTGTCTTGCAAGCATGAGAACCTGAGTTTCATTCCCAACACACACTGAATAAAGTCAGGCAGGAGTGTGCATTTGCAATCCGCGCACTGGGGAGGCAGAGGTAGTCTACTCAGGCAGGTTCCAGAATAAAGAATATATCCCAGAGGACTAAGAAAAAAAGGTAGACAATATCCAAGGTTGTCCTCTGGCTTCCACATGCACTCAAAAACATACATGTGCACTGTGCACATACAAACACATAAACACAGAACTATATAAAATTGAAACATCAAACTGTTAGGACTTGAGTTCAAAATCAAAAACTGATTACTGAATATAGAAACAGCTAAGAAGAATTGAAATTTTAAAGCCTTCTTCTTTTTGGTTTTGTTTGTTTATTTTGTTTTGTTTTGTTTGTGAGACAAAGTTTCTCTTCCCTAGCTATCCTGGAACTGGTTCTGTAGACCAAACTAACCTTGAACTCAGGGATCTTGCCTTTTTGCCTTTGCCTTTTTGCCTTTGCCTTTTTGCCTTTGCCTTTTTGCCTTTGCGCCTTTGCCTTTGCGCCTTTGCCTTTGCCTTTGCCTTTGCCTTTGCGCCTTTGCCCCTTTGCGCCTTTGCGCCTTTGCGCCTTTGCGCCTTTGCGCCTTTGCCTTTGCCTTGCCTCCTATGTGCTGGAACTAAAGGTGTGTGCCACCACACCAGGCTTTAAAACCCATTTTGAAACAAGCACAACAAATAACATGAGAAATAGAAGACAAAATTGTACTTAGTCAAAAGAAAGTAGAGGGCGGGTAACTGGCTCAGGTGTAGAGACCATGGCAAGGGTGAGGCCCTGAGTTCAATCCCCAATATCACAAAAAGAAAAGAAAGACAAGAAAAGACAAGACCACAGTAAGATTAGAAGAAAAGCTGTCCCAAATTGAGACTACTTAGTCCAAACGGCTGCTTTAAGTGTGCAAAGAACTGAGGAAAAGCAGCTAGTCCAAGGGTAGTAAATCCTAGACTTCATGCTGTGTGATCAGCAGATTCCGAGTAATAAGAGCAATGAATTCATTTTAGAGAAAGAAAAAAATCAGGTAAATGTTTCAAAGCCTGTATAAAGAAGATCACCTCAAGCTGCTAACTCCTGTTTGAAGACGAGTCTCTTGCAGTGTGATAGCCTAAAGCCGAGTTGTTTCTGTCTTTGGTTGGGGTAAGTAACCAACATGGGGCAGTTGGGAACGTTTAAGTCCATGCATTTTATCTAAGATCTAGGAGCGAGCTGTCATGGGATCAAAAGTTAATCATGGATGGGTGTGGTGGTAGAGAGCTACCTTCCTAGTTACCTGGGAGGCGAAGGCAGGAAGACAGGAGTACAAGGCCTCCCTGGGTAACAAAGGGAGAACCCCATTTGGAAAACAACCCCAATCCTAAAACCAAAACGAAAACAAAACTAGCCAATCACGACCTGGGCTACCCTTCAGCCGCGAGCCCGCCTGGCGCACTCCCTGCCTCAGGCTCCGGCTCCATCTCCATCAGGAGGCGGCCAGCAGAGGGCATCAGATGCCCTAGGACTGGAGCTGCAGATGGTTGTGGGCCACTATGTGGGTGCTGGGAATCGAACCTGAACTTCTCTAGAAGATCAGCCGTGCTCTCAACCACTAAGACATCTCTCCAGCCGATAACCTTCAGGCTTTTAGTGGATGTTCCTAGTAGTGTTCTCTCCAATCAATCAGTTTCTCAATTCCAAACTTAGCTCTTATTACAGTGGTTGAACTGAGATAAAATCAAATATTGCTAAACCGTGGATTTCCAAGTGTGGGTGTTATGTTTTGCCTTTTCTCTCTGTCCCCATTACCTACAACCAAATTCTCACAATTACCCTGATTCTGTAGTTCATCCAAGTCCATGTATCGGCTAGGATGGGGATTAAAGCCTTTAGCAGCCTCTAATTCCTTCTCCCGTTTCTTTCGAAGTTCCTGTTCCTGGGCCCGCCTGGCCACTTCTTCCTGAAGTTCATCCAACTCACTTTTAGAGGTGATCTCCCCATCTGAGATAGAAGAAAGATAAATTACAACCCTTCCACAATCAAGCTGAATTATCTGTCTAGTTTATGGTCACAATGCCATTTTTCCTTTGGAACTCTTGCTTTCCAGCTGTGTTTTGGATGTTCCTTCTTTATTAGGTTTAGAGAGAATACAGGCTATGAATAATGATGATGTTGACAACATACATATTTTCGACATCTCATGAATGGTAACAGTGTAACTCCTAATAAAGTATTTTCAATATACTAGGAACAACTTTAAAAGCATTTTTTACATACATTTTTTCCTTTATTTCTCTCAAGTGATAAGGTAAAGGGGACACGGGTTATCCTTTTTAGAAGAAAATGAAACTGAGACACAGAAAGGTAACACAATGGCAAATGGTAGAGCTGACGTCAGTCAAGTATGTCAAACTGAGCTGGGACTGTTGGCACAAGCCCGTGATCCCAGCTGTTGCAGATGGTGGTGGAAGAGGGTAAAAGCCCAAGGCCTACATGGTTCCTAGAATAAATTCAAAGCCAACCTAGATCTCTTCGTGAGACCTTGGCTCAGAAAGTATCTGATGTGGTACTAATACCTGTGAAGCTAGCACTAGGGACACTGAAACAAAGGAACTGCCCTGAGTTCAAGGCCTGCCTGAGCTATAACATTAGTTTCAGGCCAGTACAGACTACACAGAGAGAGCCTGTCTCAGAACCAAATCAATAGCAGAAAGGATGCAGGAATAGAGCTCAGTGACAGAACACTTGCTTAACATATTTGTTCCCCAAACTCCTAGGTTCAATTCCTGGTACTAAAAAAAAAAAAAAAAAAAAAAAAAATTAGTCGGTTTTCTTTCTCTTCATTTCCACCATCTGTTTAAATCAATTTGTAAAATATCCACAGTGAGGACTTGATGAATCTAAATAGATTGAGAATTATATACATGATAAATCAAGTAAAAGTGTGAGGGATAAAATAGTATGCATAGTGTGACTTCAATGTTAATAGTTTTATATAATATATATGTATATATATATAATATATGTATGTATATGGTGCTAACACTGACTCATTCAGTCTCAGGAAGTAAAAGTCAGCTATTGAATTGTTGGCACAAATTTCTTTCTATAGCTCAGTTTCTTTCTCTTTTGGTTTGGGGGGGCACATGCACAAGCACATGAGGACACACACACTTCTTCATGTGTGGACACTGTGCATATGTGACTAAAAGAGTTGTCACCATTTGCCAAATATCTTTTTCCTATCAGAAGATTCTATTCTGTCCACCTGACCCAGAAGCGAGGACTAACAGGGCAAACAATGAGACGCAATTTTTATTATCCTGAAAAGGTGCCACCTTTCTGAAGAAAATAGTAGTCATCCACATTCACAAGTTTTTAAAGTAATAGTACTGTACATAAAATAAATTAAAATGTGAACAGGACAGTATATAATTTTATAGGAGCTGGCATCTCTCTGCCTAGCAAGTGTCAGTACACACACCTAAGTAAGTTCATGCCTTCAGTTTTACACACACACACACACACACACACACACACACACACATGCGCACACACACACAACATACATATATGCACACACGCGCACATGCACATTCACACACAAACACACACTACACACATGCAGTGCATGAGCACCCCACACACACACACAACATACATACACACACACGCACACACTACATACATACACACTACATACATACACACACACTACATACATACACGCACACACGCGCACATGCACACTCACACACTACACACATACACACATGCACGCGTGCGCACACACACACACACACACACACACACACACACACACAAACACCATGGCTTGCCCAAATGTCTTAACAAAAATTTGTTAAAGAATTTTGTGGAAATGAGCAGGAAATAGAGTGCACGATGGTAAAAATGGTTTCATTCATTAGAAGCATAAGTTCTAGGGCTTTCTTTCATATAGGCAACCTCTTGAGAAATGAATTCCTCAGTGATTTCTGTTGTGAGCTGTGATACAACAGAGACATATCACGTTACAACCCAATATCAGTCCTTCCTCTCCTCTCAGTACCTGCCTCACACGAATCCTCCCCACATTTCACCTTCCCCTTCTCTTTGGAGAAGAGGAAGCACCCTCTAGGAGTACCCCCCACTAATAAATACAACACCTCCTATACCCCACACATCAAGTCACTGCAGGACAAGGCACCTCCTGGGAATAAAAGGAGAAGATTCCCAGCTCCAAGGCCCAGAAATCATCTTCAACAAACTCATAGAAGAAAATTTCCCTAACCTAAAGAAAGAGACCTAAAAAGGTACAAGAAGCTTACAGAACACCAAACAGATTAGATTAGAAATGAAAATCCCCTGCCACATAATAATTAAAACACAAAATATACAGAACAAAGAAAGAGTTATAAAAGCAGCAAGGGAAAAAAGGTCAAGTAGCATATAAAAGCAGACCCATAAGAATTATATGCGATTTCTCATCTGAGACTCTGAAAGGGCCTGGGCAGAGGTCTTGAAGACCCTAAGATATCAGCCTAGAATACTATACCCAGTAAAACTCTCAGTCACCACCAATGAAGAAACCAAGTTCCCACTTTTCTATTACTGCTCCTGCATACACCTTTCCACCTAACTCTACGGACCATTCGTAACTATCAATCTACTGGTAAATGAGACTATGACATAGAGGCAAGGGTGGGCAAACCTGAATTGCTAATTCATATTTTGCCCACACATCTGTGTTGTATCACAGCTCACAACAGAAATCACGGAGGAATTCACTTCTCAAGAGGTTGCCAATACGAAGGAAAGCCCGAGAACTTATGCTTCTAAAGAATGAAACCATTTTACCACCGTGCACTATATTTCTGTTCCTCCTCATTTCCACAAAATTCTTTAACAAATTTTTGTTAAAACATTCAGGCAAGTCATGGAAAATAAAAACTAGAGAAACTGAGAGGAAGAAGCTGAAAAGCTGGGCTGGAGAGATGGCTCAGTGGTTAAGAGCACCCAACTGCTCTTCCAGAGGTCCTGAGTTCAATTCCCAGCAACCACATGGTGGCTCACAGCCATCTGTAAAGAGATCCGATGCCCTCTTCTGGTGTGTCTGAAGACAGCTACAGTGTGTACTTATATATAATAAATATAATATATAAATATATAAATAATAAAATATAATATATATATAAATATAATAAAAATAAATATTAGGGGTTGGGGATTTGGCTCAGTGGTAGAGCGCTTGCCTCGTGAGCGCAAGGCCCTGGGTTCAGTCCCCAGCTCCGAAAAAAAGAAAAGAAAAAAAAAGAAAAAAAGAAGAAGCTGAAAAGCCTCCACACTTAGACTTGGGATGGCTGTGCTTGGATGGTATGTGTACTCACTGGTAGGTGTGGGTCAAACTTGACTACTACCCCTAGTATATCCACTTTGCTTTTTGAGACATGTTCTCTCAGCAGGACCTGGGACTTGCTGATTCAACTTTGGCTGGACTACACAGTGAGCTCCATGGATATGTCTCCCCAGCATGCTGGGAACTGAACTCAGGTCTTCATAGTGTTTAACAAGCACTAACTAGGGCTGGAGAGATGGCTCAGTGGTTAAGAGCACTGACTGCTCTTCCAGAGGTCCTGAGTTCAATTCCCAGCAACCACATGGTGGCTCACAACCATCTGTAATGGGATCCGATGCCCTCTTCTGGTGTATCTGAAGACAACTACAGTGTACTTGTATATGATAAATAAACTAAACAAACAAACAAACAAAAAAAAAAAACAAGCACTAACTGTTCTCTAGCATACACATTACATTTTAAAGGAATTCTCAAACAACTATCTACTAGTTGAAGTATGCTCAATAAAGTTGATTCCCAAATAGACCTGGTGGTCAAATCCAGCTCCCCAAATCCTGTTTACCTGAGAAAGGTTGGGTCTCTGTCCAGCCAGTCACGGGTGCTGTGGAGTCCACTTCCAGGATGCTACTGCTGTGAGACTTTGGGATATGACGCCAAGAAGGAACAAACCCAACAGCTCTCTTTGTGCTTTGATCCCTTTAAAAGAGAATCCAAAGTATAAAAAATTTCAAGCAGTGGCTTCTAACAACATTCCTAAGACTAAAATCCAAAATAGAAAGCAAACATCGGGGCTGGGGATTTAGCTCAGTGGTAGAGCGCTTACCTAGGAAGCACAAGGCCCTGGGTTCGGTCCCCAGCTCCGAAAAAAAGAACCAAAAAAAAAAAAAAAAAAAAAAGAAAGCAAACATCATAAAAGTGTGAGAACCAAGGATCATGGATCAAAACCATAACACAGCCACTCCTGAGGCTGAGGCAGAGAAATAAACATAGGAATACCAGGCTTAAGCATCAAGAAGTTGATCAAGAATTCCTCTCAGCCCTGGGTTCGGTCCCCAGCTCCGAAAAAAATAAAAAATTTAAAAATTTAAAAAAAAAAATTCCTCTTTTGGGGGGAGGGAGGTAGGAGAGCCAACTTCTGTAATATACATTGCATTGATTGGTAAATTCTCTATTTATGCTCGTTAAAGACTCTGGGGAGGAATATGATAGAGAATGCCCTGAATCCCAGCACACAGGTGGATATCTGTGAGTTTAAGGACAGCCTGGTCCATAAGGTGAATTCCAGGCCAACTAAAACTATAGAGAGAAATTCTGTCTCAAAAAACAAAAGGAAGGCAGGCAGGCAGGCAGGCAGGCAGGCAGGAAGGAAGGAAGGAAGGAAGGAAGGAAGGGGAAGGAAGGAAGGAAGGGGAAGGAGAAACAAGAGAAGAAAGAACATTGTGGGGGTGAGGAGGGCCTATCTAGTCTCCGTGAAGTTCCCTGTCCTAGGCAGACAGGCTCACTAACTCTACAGCTAACAGAAAGAAAAATAGCAAGCTGCTATGAGAGTCAAAAACATTGTGTCCTTAGACTGCTAGGATGGCTCAGTAGTCAAAGGTGCTTGCCACATGGCCTTGACCTGAGGTCAAACCAAGGAACTCAAGTGGTAGGAGAAAAAGGACTTCCATAAGTTGTCCTCTGAGATTCATATTTTCTCTCTCTCTCTCTCTCTCTCTCTCTCTCTCTCTCTCTCTCTCTCATTTAAAATATAATTTCACTAAAACCAAACAAATCAAAATAAAATACTGTATCCTTAAGAACAGTTACTAAGTAGCAGACAAGGCTATTATTGCTTATACCACAATGTACAAATGCCTACAATAGAAAAAGTAAATAAAAGGTCACCCACAGAAAGGTCAGAAGAGAACCCTCTACCTGGACTCTCTCAGCGGGAGCTTCAGCTGGCTGCTAGGCTTCTCCAGCCAACTTCTGCTGGAGGATTGGAAGCCCCAGTTTGATGGCATTATTTATTTGCTGTTATTTTCTCTTTTACTTGGAAGCCTCAGCCAAGGAATGCTCTGCTCTCTGCTCTCTGCTCTCTGCTCTCTGCTCTCTCTGCTCTGCTCTCTGCTCTGCTCTCTGCTCTCTGCTCTGCTCTCTGCTCTCTGCTCTGCTCTCTGCTCTCTGCTCTGCTCTCTGCTCTCTGTGCTCTGCTCTCTGCTCTCTGTGCTCTGCTCTCTGCGCTCTGCTCTCTGCTCTGCTCTCTGCTCTCTGCTCTCTGCTCTGCTCTCTGCTCTGCTCTCTGCTCTGCTCTCTGCTCTCTGTGCTCTGCTCTCTGTGCTCTGCTCTCTGCTCTGCTCTCTCTGCTCTGCTCTCTGCTCTCTGCTCTGCTCTCTGCTCTCTGTGCTCTGCTCTCTGCTCTGCTCTCTGCTCTCTGTGCTCTGCTCTCTGCTCTGCTCTCTGCTCTCTGCTCTGCTCTCTGCTCTGCTCTCTGCTCTGCTCGCTGCTCTCGGCTCTGCTCGCTGCTCTCTGCTCTGCTCTGCTCTGCTCTCTGCTCTGCTCTCTGTGCTCTGCTCTCTGCTCTCTGCTCTGCTCTCTGCTCTGCTCTCTGCTCTCTGTGCTCTGCTCTCTGCTCTCTGCTCTGCTCTCTGCTCTCTGTGCTCTCTGTGCTCTCTCTGCTCTGCTCAGGGTTCTCTCAGGAATTCACACTGGCTACTTCAAGTGCCATCCACTGTCAATCTCTGCTGAGTGTCTATGAGCTGCAGATTGATGATGGTATCTCTTGCTTGTGTTATCAACTGAGGTACTCTAGTCATCTCTGAATGTCTTATTACATCAGATTTTATTATGTCTTACTGCATATTTGCTGCCCCCTGTTCATTCTTTTATCTTTTGCTTGCTTACTTAATAAACTCACTCATTCTGCTATAGCTACTTTTTAAAATCTTACTTCCTTGACATCTTGTGCATCAATAGTATCTGGAATCTAGTAAACATTCAAAATCTATGGCCTGAACTGATATCATACATATTCTCACAGGTATTATCTTCCTCTTTGTCACGGAAGTCGTTTATTTTGAAGGACAAGACTGGGAATCTTACCATGCTAACAAGTACTTTACCCACTGAGCTAGACTCAAGCCCAACTTATTAAACCTTTGTAACATTTTCTCAGGTATAAAACTGAACAGGGCCCAGTAGTCAGGCAAGAACAGTGCAGAAGAATAAGGAGATGCCAACATCCTGGCAGAAGATATAATCACTCTTTTCGAAACAGCTAGAAGGGTAAGAATTCTGCTTCTATAGCAACTCAATAAAAACAATGCACCGAGAGGAAAACGCAGCCTTTAAGCACAGCATAATGAGCTCTGCCAAGCTGCGGTTATTACTGCCTAAGATTATGATTATCAATGCTTTCATAATCTGCTCCCCAGGAATCCAAAACCAAGACAGAAAAGGTTACAGGTTAGATGTCTTCTCTAATGTAATTCACTAACTCATTTTTCTATTGAAACAATTTATTTTCTAAACAATTATTTTTTTATTTATGTATATGAGTGTGTGCTATCTAACCTGGGTTCTGAGACTCAAATCTGAGTCCTGTGCGAAAGCAACAAGTGCTTTTAACTCCTAAGTAATCTCCTCAGCCCCTCCTAAACTAGTTTTGAAATAAATATGCACTATTATAAATATTCACAAGGGGCTGGGGATTTAGCTCAGTGGTAGAGCGCTTACCTAGGAAGCGCAAGGCCCTGGGTTCGGTCCCCAGCTCCGAAAAAAAAAAGAACCAAAAAAAAAAAAATATTCACAATATGTACAGTAGGGCACTCCTGTCGTTTCAGCACTCTAGAAATGAGGCTAGAGAGTCAGCTTAAATTTAAGGTCAATCTGGGCTACAAAATTAATTCACGGTCAGCCCTGTAAGCGTTCTCTGTACTATTCCAACTTTACTCTGTTGTGTTTAAGTGTGTACTAAACAACTACGACTGCACAGCTAATGCTTGCAATAAAAAACCACTGCCTTTACCCCTCCTCCCAACAGAGGGTGCTGCTGCCATAGGAAAGCTGGTAGAGAATGTGAAACCTCTCTCTTCACTGGCACACCCAGAGCTCAAAGTTCCAAGGAGGTAGCTCACGCTGCTTCAAAGAACTAGTGTTACTAAAAGGCCAGACCATACCTGTAGACATTCAAGCATTCAGGCGGGGCAGCATCCAAACTGACAGGGCTGCTGCTGTTCCTCTCGCTGCTCTCATAGCCAGATTCCATCCGCTGGATTAGTCGAGGATGCTGTTCTAAAAGATGAGAGCCTGGCCTGGCTGTTCCCCAGAGTTTATGCTGTGAGCTTGGTCCACCATCTTTAATATCGTTAGCAACTGGATTGCTTACTTCATCTTGTGCAAATTCTTTAGCTGCCCCAATCAAAGGACAGGTGTAGAAAATGAGGTAGATTTAGTGTTGGTCTAAATTAAAATCTAGCTAAACCCTTCCCCTAGACATTATTCATTACAGTCACATCTTCAAAAAACATAACATCAGAGTAAAAATGTTCCTTGCCAGCTATACTAAAAACTCAGGATTTTTAAGCACACGAATCAATTGTATTTGAAAGCCCATTTGTTCCCTGATTCTCTGCTCACCTGCATCTTCAGGAAAGGTCTTAAGCTGGGTGTAACCACAATGCTTCCTTTTGTCCTTACTGAAAATGCTGTCAATATTTAGGGATTCTCGTTTAGGTCTCCATGTTGGGCGGTATTTGCTGGAAGAACTGGATCTTGCCTCACTGCTGGTACTCTCCGTTTCCCAGCCCCGAGAGTGTAGAGGTAAGTTCCTTGCTGGTATCTTGTCTGGCTGGTCTCCTGCCCTGCCTACACAGGGAGATGCTGCATTGGTCTGAGAAGCCAAGGAAGGCCTGCTGTGGATCATATTGCTGACTGTCTCTTTGAAATCCTTTAGCCTGCTGGTGCTGCTGGATTTGGAGGCATTCCTAGGAGCCTGCTTCTCTTTCAGTGTTTCTCCTAAAAATCAGAGAGCATAAAAGAAATGAAGACGTTTAAAACAATCACAAATGTCCTCATTCTAGAGAAGTAAGGAAAGCCGCTTGGCAGGAAAGCATCAGTGTAATGGAGGGAAGAGGAGGGCAGTGCTTGCCTTCACTGTGATAGCCTGAGGCCTGTGGGGCATCAGCTTTCCTCCGAATGCGGCCAGAGCCTCTCCTGCGCTCCACCAGGGGCCCTTTCTTCGTTGTGTGTTTCTGATTACATTCACTGTCAGTCAGGTGTCCTGAAAGAACAAGGAAATGGGAGTAAGCTGCTTTCTACCACTAACCCTCCCCTCCTGAGAATTCAGTCTCCCTTTGGGGCTTATAACAGTGCCACAAACTTCTTATATACAAGGATCAGAAATTATAGGATCAGAGCCGTCGGGCCTGAGTGTAAAGCTCCCGGGGAGTTAGTGACGCCTTCCAAATCTATAACATATCCTAACAATCATCAGTCTTAAACCACACACATCATATTTCCCAGGCGACTAGAAATAAAACTGCCGATTTATAACTTATCTTGGGTCCTGTGGTGCTGAGGAGCCAACCCCTTGCAAGAACAAGTGGGCTTACTGAGCTCCATCTCCAGAGCTTGGTAATTTTTAAAGGCAAAAGAAACAACTTTTAAAAATCTCATAAACCCATATTTTTTATTCTTTCTTCCTTTTTTAAAATCTCACGTGGGTGGGTTTTATTTTATTTTACTGAGGCAGAGTTCTGTTAGGGTCTTGTTTTTATTTTATATTGTCCAGGCTCACAGTAATCCTCTTGCCTCGGTCTCTCAAGTACTGAGATTACAGGCATGCATTACAACTACCTCCCAGTCTCTCTCAGAAACTGAAATCAGAATTTGCTTCTACTTCTTTGGCAACAGTTCTTACTATGATGGCTTTGGGACACAGTTCTCAATCCTCTTTAAATGTGCATTTTAAAGCACATTTCCATGTTCATTCATTCTCCTTTCCAACCTATGATTCATCCACTCTGACTTCACTCAAACACTGTAATTCATAATTCTTTATCAGCAATCATTGAAAAACCCCAAGGGAGCTTTGTATTTTGTATAACTTTCCTACCATCCTGCCTACACAGTATGCAAATATATATGCTTAAGTTATATTAAAAAGGTCAGATTGTAAAAAATATAATCAGCCAAGCAGCTGGAACCTCGAAGATGAATTAAGTTTGAAGACCAACCTTACAGAAACTGCCTGGGTTCTCGAAGGCATGAGTTAACAAGTGTCTTTTCACCTTTGGCACACACGGAGCCTGGAGGGCACTCAGGCTGTCAATGATGGAATATGATGGATACTATTCAGCCAACTGCCCCGAGCAATCTGCTATTGCTTTTCTCCATTTTGTTTATTTAAACCCAAAAGAAAGATTTACAGAAAAAAAAATCAACTGCAGCAACTAAATGATACCAAGAGTCTCTCTCTCTGGCCCAAGATTCCAGGAAGATAGCCTTAAAAAAGCAACTGCACCAAACACCATCTACACAGCAGTCTTCGAGAGAAACCCAATGAACTAGCCAAACTTGCAGGTCCATGAACCTGGCATCGTCCATGGGTGAGGCTGAGTCTCAAGGCTATTAAAAGTTACCCTTCACAGAGCAGTGGGGACACCTTTCCCATGCCTTTAATCCCAACATTCAGTAGGCAGAGGGGCAGAAATTTCTGAATTTGAGGCCAGTCTGGTCTACAGAGCTGGTTCCAAGACAGTCAGGACTACAAAGAGAAATCCTGTTTCAAAACAAAACAAAAACCAGGACGGAAGAAATCGCTCAAGGACCGTAAGAAATTATGTCAGCAAAATTCAGAACCTGGGAAATATACAAGTTAAATTACATAGTTTTGAAGTATAAATTGCAAGGGAAAAGTGGAAGAAAAAAACCTCTATTCATTAAAAGTACCTACACGCAGTGGCATGCACCTGTAGTCTACCAATGGAGAAGTTTCAGAACTGCCTAGGCTCCATACCAAGACCCTACCTCAAATTTTTAAAAAATAAACAAATAAATAAAGCCAGGTGTAGTATAGCACGGCTGTAATGCCAGCACACAGGAGGCTGCAGCAAGGGCACCTTGAATATGAGACCCACCTATGCTACAAAACAAAACCTTGTCAAGAAATGCAAGAAACAGGCACCCAACCCAAGAACTGCCGCTACTGCAGTGGTGTTTAAACAGTGGTGCACACAGCAAAGTGCTTTGTTGCCTTTGGGAGGCTGGACAGTGCCCCCCAGAGCGAATCAGGAAGTTCTACAGTTCTGCAGGAAAAAAAAAAAAAAGAAAGAAATTCGAGAAACAAAAATAACTAAGTAAAATTAAGAGGTAACCTAAAACGGCTTACAACCATCTCTAACTCCAGTCCCAGGGGATCTGACACCCTCTTCTAATCGCTAAGAGCACCTGGAACATACGTGGTGCTCACACATCCCTGTAGGCAAAACACTCTACACATAAAATAAAATAACAAATAATTTTTAAAATTTATTTATTTCTGTTTTATGTGCATTGGGTGTTTTGCCTGCATATCTGTCTGTGTGAGGGCGTCGGATACCCTAAAACTGGAGGTATAGGCAATTGTGAGCTGCCATGTGCATGCTGGGATTTGAACCTGGGTCTTTTGGAAGAGCAGCCAATGCTCTTACCCACTGAGCTATTTCCTCAGACCAATAAAATAAACCTTTAAAAAAAGTTATGGGGGGTTGGGGATTTAGCTCAGTGGTAGAGCGCTTGCCTAGCAAGCGCAAGGCCCTGGGTTCGGTCCCCAGCTCCGAAAAAAAAAGAAAAAAAAAGTTATGAAAAAACAGAGAAGACTCATCAAAATGTATCGATCTCTTTTGACTTTGGGAAAAAGACACAAATCAGTAAAGACAGCACTTGCAATAGCAAACTACTCACTGGTGTTTAGCAACTGTAAACAGAATTACTGTCCTTTTGTTCCCATGCGGAAATCAAACACAGAGACTCACACATATTAGGCAAACATTGAATTACATGCCCTGCCTTCTTGACTATTTTTAAATGTTTGTAAATGATGTATATTTTTATAGTAAGTGTAAAAATATCTATGAAAGACGTAATATAATGTCTTGGATTTGCTTCAAAATAGTTGAGGAGTAAAAGACATGAGTAAAGGTACAGATAAGATTACACTGGTCTTGGGGTACAGTTATTGAAATGAGGTGATAAATACACGTGGGCAGGCATTTTGACTACTTAGAAATGCTTGTAATTCTCTCATTAACGAGGAAACTGAAGGAATGGCCAATGGTTAATAGCACTGACTACTCTTCCAGAGGACTTGGAGTCAATTCCTAGTAACCTGGCAGCTCACAACTGTCTGTAACTCCAGCTCCAGGGGACCCAGTGACTTCTTTTGGTCTCTGTGTGTACTAGGCATACACATGGTGCCCATCCATATAAAAATAATTAAAAAAAAAAAACAAAAAACAAAACCCAAAGCATGAAGACTATAAAGCACTGATCTGAAGCCATGAGCTCCACTCATCCTCCAAGTCCTTGGGCAAGCAGACAGTAGTGCATGCCTAATTTGCTATTATGTGCTATTTCTCCTAACTTTTCATTTCAGTGGTCACTCAACACTCTTCCTTCTGTGTCCTGTAATGACTTCTTCCACTGATAAAAACACAGACTAAAAAACAAGTTAAGAATTCTTATGTAGGAAAAGTACAATAATAAGACAGCCATTTGTTCTTTCTTTGCACATCTGTCCTTCAAAAGCCTGCATTGGAATAAGTAGGTGTCCACCACACATAAATACACCTTCTCTTGAAGCCCTTCATTCACAACCATGGCATGAAACATGACCAGGTAGAAGACAAAAGAATGCCAGGACAAAGGTAGACATTGACAATCACACCGTGTGCTCCTGACTGATGCACGGCTATGTGCAATGGAGCACCATTCCTCATTCAGAACTACACTGTTTCTTTGTATCCTACTCAGTTACCCAAATTCTGTACTTGTCTGCCTTGCACAGCATTTACTACTCGCCCCAGTTTCTTTTTCTTAGGAGACTTTCTATGTAGAAATTAAATCAGACCAGCAGGGTTCTATGTGTAAGTCCCTACCTGTGTCCCGACTGCTCTGAGACATGGAATCATTCTCCACATTATAGATGACTGTCCCCTGAGAATCGGAAGAGAAGTGACTGACCACAGACTCATGGTGAGACTGTTTGTAGGGATAGCTCTCCGTTGAGGAATCTGTTCGAGTATCACTTGAGATGGAAGGCTCCCTCCCTGAAGGAAGGAGGAGATACATATGCAAAAGTAAGGAAAGAGGACAGTGACAGCCCTGAGGAAAGGAGATAGACAGTGACAGCCTTGAGGAAAGGAGATAGGTGCAACAAAGACCCGTAAGCAAGGACTTCCTAGAAGGAAGGGTGAGAAGAATTCACCACAGAGCCATTCTTCCCAACACCCGTCTTCCAGGTAATCCAGACACACATACAATTCCTCCCACCCCTGTCCCTACCTTGCTGAAGCCCTCACTTTGCCTGCCACTGTGAAAAACTGTGGGGTTTTTAGAAAACCTATGGGGGAAAGTGGAAGAAATGAAAAAGTTGTGAGATGTAAGCTCTACATAGATGAAAGCCCCAGGCCAACCTGCCACACATGCCAGCTGGTCACTATCTTACAAGCTCTCTCCTACACTGTCACACAGGTTGCTTTAAAAACTTGACATGCACATTTTTAGTATCTTTGAAAAGTTATGGGGCAGTTCTTCACTCTTCGCTGTGAACATGCCCAACTGAAGGCTTTCCCCAGACCCTTAACTAAAATAAACACGACGGACAGACAAACGAGCACTTGGCTGAAGGAAGAAATAAGGCAGGCCTGGGTAAAGAACAAAGCAGGAAGAGCAGCTGGACCTGGTATAAGCACAGAACTCAAGAGGCTGAGGCAGGAGGATCACCATAAAATAGGGGCCAACCTGCTATACAGTGAGTTCCAGGCTGGTCTGTGCTACACAGTGAGGCTCTGTCTCAAAGAACAAACAAATCAAAATAAAACAGCAGGAAGAAACACAGCAGACCAGACAGGAAGGAGATGTAATGGAAGAGGAAAGATTGTGGGGTAAGTACCCTCTCTTTCAAAACTAGACTAAAGGCCAATCCTGTATCTTTATAGAAATCAAACCCAAACCATGAGGGCTATAGTTCAAATGTTATCAGCCTCTGGGATATCCTGGAACATTAGCCATAAGCTCAAAGTTACTTCTACAGGAAGGCGTTCTATAATTCCAGACAGTTGGATTACACTGGAACAAATGATTCATTCATGGAGGACCATCATTTCTGCATCTGGAATTTAAATAAAACTTTTCCCCCTCCAAGAATGAGTACTGTAGTGGTGTAGTGTTTCTCAACAATTCACTTAAGCCAGGGACTGGTGAGATGGCTCAGTGGTTAGGAGCACTTTCTGCTCTTGCAGAGAACTTGGGGTTCAGTTTCCAACACCCACATGTAGAGCATAACCACCCATAACTCCAGTTCCAGAGGATTCAAGGAGCTTTTCTAGATTCTGTAGGCATCAGGCATAAACACAGTGCAACACACACACGGGCAAAACAGTCATACACATAGAATAAAATTTATCTTTTTCAGAATTTCCTTAAGACACTGTAACACTGCTAATAAGAATCAATAACCTGTAAGAATGTTCAAGGCTACTGAGGCATCCCTTATAATTTCAGTTTAGTATCTCAATGCACACAAACATAGCTGCCTTCTCACGTTTACTTTAGGCCAGCTGATTTGAGCAGCACACTCTGAAAGCACAAGAAAACAAGTCTGATGGGAATCAGCTGCGTGCACACGGGCTGGCCTTTCTCTCTTACTGTAACAGACCCTCTTTCTCCTAGCTCTGTGCTAACCTGTGTATGAGACCCAACCATCGGACTGTATGGAGTAGCGGGAGAGCTGAGCTGCTCACCTGAGTCTTCACTGTCGTAGCATGTCTTGGTGTGTGACAGCAACTGAGCGTGGGGAGGCAGGTCCTGGGCAGACACGGGGGTACCCTGGGGATCTGCATAGAGCAGCAGCAAGGGCTGATAGTGCCCTTTAATGCATTTGGTCACCACGTCCTTCCACTTCGGACCAATCTGAGCCACAAACATGGAACGACATGCATGACGATTAACTTCATAGCCACAATTCAAAACGCAATTCCTTTCCCAAAACAATTCCTTTCCCAAAACAATTCCTTTCCCAAAATAATTCCTTTCCCAAAACAATTCCTTTCCCACCTGGTTCTCTTAGAGTCAGGTAGAAAAAGAGAAAACAAAAAAGATCTGAAGTCTAAACTTAGTGACTTTTTATTGAATCTTTTTTAAAAAACAAACAAACAAAAATGGCATTTAAAATAGTATCAGAGCAAAGAACATGAATGTAAATGGTTTTATTTCTGTGAAACATCAATTCAGTTTGCAAATATACATAAAACCTCAGAAAGACAAACATGCTATATGCAGTCTAAGATGCTTTAGTGATCAACTTCTTTTCACAGACATTAGATTTAAGAGCTCAGCTCCAATTTTCATCTCCACAATTTTCTCCTAAATATTAAAACCACCTTAACAAATTAGAAAGGCAAAATAGGAAGTGTCCTGCAGAGGGCCTTGAAGAAATGATACTCGATTTCTGAGTTCAAACCTGGCAGGACTTAAGCTGTCAGGCTGCCCTGACATGAGGATGGACAATTGGACTTCTCATTCTTGGCCGGGTTACGACTCGGCTATCCCAGAGGAAGAGTATATGGCAGCCATGCAAACAACTCACCAAACCCCAGACTCACCCCGTCCACTTAGACAGCTAGTGTGGTAGTTCAACCACAGCAGACACTTAGTCAACTTGAAGTGAGTTGCCATTATTATAATTGAAGCATAATTTATGTTTTCACATATCAATCTTACTTAATATTTTGAAAGAATACTGTTCAGACTTAAAAAAAAACAAAACTAATGCTCAAATAATTTGTTACCACCTAAAAAAGGAGAATATGGGAGTTGACAAAAGCTTTATTAATGGAAGCTTTTACTTTAAATCTATACTTGGATATGGTGAGCAGTCTTCATTGCTGCCGATTTCATGACTAGCAGCTTCCTAACTGACGCAGACACCTAGAACATTTTATCTATATAATAAAACCAGGTTTCTTATTATAAGATCACTGTAACCCCATTGTTTCATATCTACCCAAAACCATGTTAACGTCTAACGAGTCATTACAGAGAAATGAGGCTTAAAAGATAAATTTGTTTGTTTGTTTGTTTGTTTTTTGAGACAGGCTCTCTCTGTGTAGCCCTGATGTGCTGGAACTCACTCTGTAGAACAGGCTGACCTCGAACTCAGAGATCGCTCGCCTCTACCTCTGCCTCCTGAGTGCTGGGATTCAAGGCGTGCACCAGCACTGCCCAGCCAAGAATAATTTTTAGCAGCCTTGAAACAAAGCATCACCTATGAGTGATGCCAGATTTAAAGTCCTCAATTCTGTGTTAATCATATAATCTAATTAGCTGTGTTACATATTCCACTCAAATCAGCCATTTAACAATGATTTCTCAACTATAAAAACAGACCTAGGGCTGGAGAGATGGCTCAGTGGTTAAGAGCACTAACTGTCTTCCAGAGGTCCTGAGTTCAATTCCCAGCAGCCACATGGTGGCTCAACTATTTGTAATGGGATCTGATGCCCTCCTCTGGTGTGTCTGAAGACAGCTACAGTGTACTCATATACATAAAATAAATAAATCTTAAAAAACAAAACAAAACATAGAACTATATTGAATGCCTAGAGAGGAGACTGAAAAATAATAAAAATATATCCTATTCTTATCTATTATAGAATTGAAAATTAATGCACTTATATTTAGCAGATAAAGGCCAGGTGCAATAGCTCTTACCTATAATTTGGGGGGCTAAGAAAGGAGGACTTCTACAAGTTTGAGGACAGCCTGCAGTACATTGTCAGTTACAGACAAGCCTGGACTATAGATCAGGACCTTAATCCAGAAAAAGAACAAACTGGGAGTTGGAGAGATGGCTCAGCATTTAAGTCTGCTTAATGCTCTCACAGAGGACAGGAGTTCAGTTCCAAACACCCATGCCAGGTGGCTCACAAACACCTGCAACTGCAGACACAGGGAGATCTGACACCTCTGGACTCTGTGGGCACTGGCACTCACATGTACCCACGTAAGTGGGCAAGCACAAATGCACAGACACACACAGAGACACAGGTTTACAAACAATAAAATTAGATCTATTTTTAAAAAAAATAAAAACAACCAATGCATTCACAAAGTATGTGTGCCTTACCAACACTGTAAAGCAACCATTCAAAATTATCAAAATAAAAACTTTAGACAAATAAATGTGATTTTATTTTTATTTCCGTCATCAAATACTTCAAGATCCTGACATATTCCTACCTCCTTGACATGAGCATCATCAAAATACATCCATTTTCGGATCTTGGTTTGAAAGAAGAATGTAGAATAATGCTTGCCATAGTAACAGATCATTCCTACTAAGTACAGCTCCGACTGCTTGGCTCGGTCATCTGTCACTCTGAAAAACAGCTATGGCGAGGAGAGAAAGGGGGAAGACCGTCACACAGTCGACCATCCGCCACACTCCTTCAGCAGACTCCACCACCATTCTCTTCCTTCCCCCCATCCTGAACGAGACCATCGTGTCCCCCTTGCTGGAGCTGCCCCCTCTGTAGTCAGCCTGGCCTCACGCACATGGCCATGCTAAAGCCTCTGCTTCCTGAGTGCTCAGACTGCGGCCATCACTTCCTGAGTGCTCAGACTGCGGCCATGCAGCCAGCCTGGATCTTCCGTCTGCTGCGTTACTGAGACGCTGCCTCATGCAGCCCAGACTGGCTGTGAACTCGGGTACAGCTACAGAAGACTGCACTCCTAACCCTCTCCCTCTGTCCTCTAGTGCTGCATTACAGACGGGTACTCCATGCCCAGTGCCCACCAACATTTCCTAATGATGGTCATAATTTGTTTCCCCCTCAAAGCTGGAATATTTTTACTAGTCCAGATTATTCATTAGAAATGAACTAAAACTGTACCTATTGTGGCACATGCCTATAATCCCAACATGGAGAGGCTGAGGCAGGAGGATTGTATGCCTTAAATTGGCCTGTGCTACATGAAGAGTCAGTATTTTCTTTGAGGCCAAAAGAAATCAGAACAATTTCAAAACAAACAAAACCAGCTGTCAAGTTTCAAATTTTTGCAATTTCTAGGCACTCAGATCAGCCTCAAGTGTTAAGGACATACAAAGACTTGAGTTAAGAGATTCTGACCTAAAAAGTCACATAGTTGAGAAAAAAAAATCAAAATAATTAAGTCCAAACCAGGCATGACACACCTGTAGTTCTTTGTCCTTTATACAAAGGCTAGAGGGAAAGCTAGACTACATTTCCCAGTGTTGTCCATCTGGAGTGTATGAGAGTCTGACTGCCAGCCAGAAAGAATCAGAGTATATAAACTACACTCTTAAGATTTTTAGTGAGCCCAACCTATTCCAGATAGATTCCTTGAGGAGACCCAGAATGTGACCCCAGACGATTCATTTATTCGCAAGAGTGGCAAGAACAGATTCTCCTTAGTCACTGAACTATCCTAGACAGAAACCAGCACAAAGGAAACAGGACTTTCTGGTTCTCCTTGAATGGAAGAAAAACACTGGCTGTCCCTATCTTAGGACGTGGAGCTGATAAGAATGGGACCTACTCCCATTTTTCCCCATTCTCCAAAGTAAATACATTGAAAACACTAAAGTACTAAGTCATCGCTATCTATTTCATTACTCCACATCCTAAGGAGGATTTGTCTTCTACTGTCTATTGTAATGCTAAGTGCCGACCCCCAAGACCTGGAGTCTGCACTCAGCCACTGTAACCCCACCCACCAAGGTAATTCTGATTGGTGAATGAAGATGCTGATGGCCAATAGCTAATCAGAAAAGACAGAATGGGATGTACATTTGTGGGCTTGGGGAAGGGGAAGGACTATGAAGAAGTGGAAGAAGGGGAGGAGGAAGAAGGGGAGGAGGAGATGGTGGGGCAGGAGACGAGGATGGAGAAGTCACCATGGGTTAAGGGTTAAAGAAGCATGGTTCTGAGGGCTGCCCAATTGAAGTTAAGAGAAGCCTTGATGGGACATAGAACAGCAATAACAGGGCTATCAATAGGAGAGCAGTAGATTCTAACAGCCTGGAGGGTAGACAGCTCCCAGCTACTGTGCTGTTTAGAGCTGATTATAGTAACTATAAAGACTGTGAGTGTGTCTTTCATCCAGGAATTCAATAACCAAAGTGGGCTAGAAACCCCAGTGGAATTTAAATAACAGACAAGATTCAAACCTGACAAAATGGTACCCTGGGCTAGCTCAGGCTGGACTCTGCCCTGGTAACACTCAGCACTCCTCAGGAACCTTTCTGTTTGCCTGGAGAAAGCCATTGCATTCCTGTCCATCCCTACAGGCCTCCAGTCTCCAGCGAGGGCACCTCGCTCTCTATTAACAGATCAGAGCTCCATGCCAGTTTCCCAACCTGTTCCAGCTATGGGGCCTCCTCCTGCTGTAACACAACCCCTTAGAACAGGCAGGACTCTCCCACTATTTTTGCTATCTTCTCTGCTCCCGTAGCCCTGGCAACTGCCAGTCTGCCTCTGCTTGCCTTTTCTCTCTGTTCCTCTCTGTCCCAGAGGTAGCCAAGGCAGACTCCCCCAGATGCCTGCCTGCCAGCCCCCTCCCCCATCTACAATAAAAACCATACCCCTCACAAGGGAGTGGCTTTGTTGGTCTCTTTACAGAGTCCTCAGATACAATCACCCTCTCAACAGACAGTGCCTCCTCATTTCCTACTCTTGGGCTCAGGCCAGCAACTTGTTCCGAGTTCTGTTCCCAAGTCAAGGAAGCTTGTTCTTTACCCTTCCTACCTCTCATGTCAGAATACACTTGTTCCTTTAACCCTCCTACCTCTCATGTGGGAATACACTTCTCTACACCACCCTGGTACAAAAATGAGCATCCCATAGAAATTGCTTCTTTTTTTTCGTCACCAGTGTCTGAGTTCTGCCCGTCCTGTTCATCAAGGTCAATTGTGCCACTTTTTCTAAAGGGTTCTACCATCCTCACACAAGTGGTGTGTGAGCATGAGGCTCATGATGAGGCTCATGAATCTGCACACAGAAACACAAGTATCTCTGTCCAAAATGCTCTTCAATTTGTCACACAGAACACACCTCTATGGCCAGTGCTTGAACCACACAAAAGTCAAGGCAATTAATACATACATCACCCAACTTAAGGCAGGTGCCCAGACTGTGGATGACATCCTCTGCCAAGTCGGAATGGTCTGAGTCCCAAACCAGCCCAATCGTGATAATCTGTGGTGCATTCATCAACACACGGCGGATCCGAATTCTCTCCCCACAGTTGCTCTGAAATACATACACAGCACTAGTTCAAACATGCCTACCTGCTCTGCGGCAATGCGACAAGCCAGGGTTCCCCTTCTTGTCCTACATTCCATGGAGCTAACTCACCGGACAGTCCCGCAGGTCCCCCATGGTGCTGGCATTCTGAAGCAGCTCACCAAACATACCCGGTGAAGGTTTCTCCCGCTTTTCCAGCATACAAATGGCCTGGTTACTTCAGACGGGAAAGAGAGGAAGGTGATGGTAGTGGATGTTATTCCAAGTTATGTCCAAACGAAAAGATAAAATCATTCATACCAACCCCTAAGTCACTTCCTGCTTTAAGACAGGACCTCATTGTGTAGTTCTCTCTGCTGTCTTGGAATGTACTCTGTAGACCAGGCAGCCCGGCCTCCAACATATAAAGATACATCAGTCCTTGCCTCCAAAGCACTGGGATTAAAGGTGTGGCATATGTGATTTTTTTATCTGCCCTGTCCTGACTAGCCTCGGTGTCCTGCAAACACAGCCCCCAAATCAGCCCTCAGAATCCCCATTTCTCTTTCCACTTTGCTAGCTACAAATTTGGAAGTTTTGTAAACAGCACAAATTCAGCAATAAGGATATCTGCTATTTGGTGGCCTTCTGTTAAAACCCAACCAACTGAAGGAAAGCCTAACAGTGCAATAAAGGATTCTGTAGGAATGGGCTGGGGAAGGTCGAGGAACAGTTAAAGGCAGTGCCTGTTCTTGCACAGGACTCAGGCTCAGTTCCTAGCACCACATGTGGAGCTCATGCTATCTGCAAGCCAGTCCCAGGAGATCCTCCAGCACTCTCCCTGATCACTGCAGGAACCAGGCATGAGCATAGTGTCCAAACATACATGCAGACAGAACATCCATACACATAATATAAAGATACATAAGTCAGGGCTGGAGAGATGGCTCAGTGGTTAAGAGCACTGACTGCTCTTCCTGAGGTCTTGAGTTCAAATCCCAGCAACCACAGGGTGGCTCACAACCATCTGTAATGAGATCCAATATCCTCTTCTGGTGTGTCTGAAGACAGTGACAGTGTGCTCATATACAATAAATGAATAAATAAATCTTTAAAAAAAATTCATAAGGGGGCTGGGGATTTAGCTCAGCGGTAGAGCGCTTGCCTAGCGAGTGCAAGGCCCTGGGTTCGGTCCCCAGCTCCGAAAAAAAAAAAAAAAAAAAAAAATTCATAAGTCACAAAGAAAAGAAAAGACGTGCATGGAACTCACCAAAGGGAAGTGGTGGAGATGTAGTGCACCATCTGGATGAAGGGCAGTGGGTCAGAGGTGGCACCGCAGCTCGTGCACACACACTGGGCAGAGAGAGGAAGTGAAATCAAGCAGCCAGTCGTGAATTGTTTTGAAACTCTACACCTCAGATAAAATATGCTTCAAGAAAAAGTCCAAGATACAGGTTTACCTGCTCAAACAACGTCATCGCAAACTTCTGGTGGGAAATGCAGTGTGGAGCAGTACATATATCCTCTTTGGTTTCGTCCGCGATATGGAAGTGAATTCTCATCAGGAGGTTTTCCTGACAGGAAAACACAAAAGCACTTAAGTCCCCAACTGGCAGGGGGGAGCAACCCACCAAGACACAGCGACCTTTCTGGAAAGCAGAATTATCTCTAAGTCCCTTTCATCTTTTTTTAAAGAGCAGATAGAAGAAAGTCAGACACATAGATGAAATTAATATACTCCAGGATCATTCAGACTTTAGCAGTTTTCTATGAACTCGGGTTTATATGGAACTCAATGCAATTTCTCCATACACAGCCATGTAACCACCTCCACAATCAAGGCCCTGAAGAGTGGGGCTGAGAGGTGGCTCAGTGGTAAGAGCACATGATGCTCTTCCAGAGGACCTGCCTGCCGTGTTGGATCCCAGCACCCAGTTCCAGGGAATCTGATGCTCTCTTCTGACTTCTGTGGGCATCAAACATGGATGTGGTGCAGAGACAGTGTGTAGGCAAAACACTCCACATACATAAGTTTTTAAATTAATATTTTTTTAAAAGATACAGGAGAATTTCTTCACCGCAGAGCCCTTCCACCCTACTTCTTTATAGCCTCAATGATCGATCTATCTACACTCCTAACTCCCAGCACCCACCAGCCTGCTCCTCCACCCTTACCATTATGTCATTCAGCAATACTGAAGCATACTATAAAATGGTATCACGTAGCACATAACTTTTTGTTTTGAACAGGGTCTCCTGTATCCTAGGCTAACTCTGAATTCACTATGTAGCCTGGGATAACCCTGCATTTCTGATACTCGCGTTTCCGTTTCATGAGTGCTAGAATTACAGCTGTGTGTCACTATGTCCAATTAGTAGACTCAAGGATACAAGCACATTAAGCAAGTACTCTTACCATCTGAGCTACATCCTCAATCCCAGCATATGAACTTTTGATATTATATTTTCATTCAACATTAATCCTCTACAACCCCCTTTTTGATTTCTAAGACGCGACGCCAGTCCTACAAGGACTCTACTGCAAGACCCAATCTTAAAAAGAAATAAACAGAAAAATAAACTCCCTATAAAAACCAGTCAATGGGGCTGGAGAGATGGCTCAGCGGTTAAGAGCACCCAACTGCTCTTCCAGAGGTCATGAGTTCAATTCCCAGCAACCACATGGTGGCTCACAACCATCTGTAAGGAGATCTGATGCCCTCTTCTGGTGTATCTGAAGACAGCTACAGTGTACTTATATATAATAAATAAATAAATCTTTAAAAAAAAAAAAAACCAGTCAATGACCCAACTCTTCTGTACTCTATTCTATTTAACCGACTTCAAAAGGTTATCTGTGGCATTCTGTGCATCGGCACATGCATTTATTTAGCACTTGGAAGGTGGGAGAACAAGGATTAAAGTCACTAGAGCAATGTGTTTACACTGAGCACGATAGTTTCCGCTTAATGTCATTTGAAACAGAGAAGTTCTCCAGAGCAGCGTCACTGGGACAGTATGGTCCTATACTGGATTATTGAATCCAAGGCAGAAAGTGCCCTGAACCTGCAGGGAAGAAAGTCACAACGCCACAGACAACCCACGTTGGAGCAGTAGACTCTCAAATGCCGAGATGGTTGACAAAGCCCCCGTTCCTCTGCAGAGACCAAGGCACGCACGGTAAATAGTCAGTCCTTGATGGAGATGAACTCCTACTCCATGTCAGAGAGGACAAGAAGGGACACTTACAAAGCATTCTGCAGCGTCATCCATAATCCCCAGCTGGAAACGCTGTTCATCCTGGAAAGTCTTCGCCAGAGCACTACGGAGAGTGTCAGAAGGAAGCACTTTTTCACTACTGCACTGGAACTGCTTAAAGATGCCCTGCAGGGGAGAGGAGCAACAAGAGGGAAAGCACAAATGAGTTATCGAGCTTCTGAACATCCCAGTCACTACTGCACTGGAACTGCTTAAAGATGCCCTGCAGGGGGAGGAGCAACAAGGGAAAGCACAAATGAGTTATCGAGCTTCTGAACATCCCAGTCACTACTGCACTGGAACTGCTTAAAGATGCCCTGCAGGGAGAGGAGCAACAAGAGGGAAAGCACAAATGAGTTATTGAGCTTCTGAACATCCCAGTCACTACTGCACTGGAACTGCTTAAAGATGCCCTGCAGGGAGAGGAGCAACAAGAGGGAAAGCACAAATGAGTTATCGAGCTTCTGAACATCCCAGTCACTACTGCACTGGAACTGCTTAAAGATGCCCTGCAGGGGGAGGAGCAACAAGGGAAAGCACAAATGAGTTATCGAGCTTCTGAACATCCCAGTCACTACTGCACTGGAACTGGTTAAAGATGCCCTGCAGGGGAGAGGAGCAACAAGGGAAAGCACAAATGAGTTATCGAGCTTCTGAACATCCCAGTCACTACTGCACTGGAACTGCTTAAAGATGCCCTGCAGGGGGAGGAGCAACAAGGGAAAGCACAAATGAGTTATCGAGCTTCTGAACATCCCAGTCACTACTGCACTGGAACTGGTTAAAGATGCCCTGCAGGGGAGAGGAGCAACAAGGGAAAGCACAAATGAGTTATCGAGCTTCTGAACATCCCAGTCACTACTGCACTGGAACTGGTTAAAGATGCCCTGCAGGGGGAGGAGCAACAAGAGGGAAAGCACAAATGAGTTATCGAGCTTCTGAACATCCCAGTCACTACTGCACTGGAACTGCTTAAAGATGCCCTGCAGGGAGAGGAGCAACAAGGGAAAGCACAAATGAGTTATCGAGCTTCTGAACATCCCAGTCACTACTGCACTGGAACTGCTTAAAGATGCCCTGCAGGGAGAGGAGCAACAAGAGGGAAAGCACAAATGAGTTATTGAGCTTCTGAACATCCCAGTCACTACTGCACTGGAACTGCTTAAAGATGCCCTGCAGGGAGAGGAGCAACAAGAGGAAGCACAAATGAGTTATTGAGCTTCGGAACATCCCAGTCACTACTGCACTGGAACTGCTTAAAGATGCCCTGCAGGGAGAGGAGCAACAAGAGAAAGCACAAATGAGTTATTGAGCTTCTGAACATCCCAGTCACTACTGCACTGGAACTGCTTAAAGATGCCCTGCAGGGAGAGGAGCAACAAGAGAAAGCACAAATGAGTTATTGAGCTTCGGAACATCCCAGTCACTACTGCACTGGAACTGCTTAAAGATGCCCTGCAGGGAGAGGAGCAACAAGGGAAAGCACAAATGAGTTATTGAGCTTCGGAACATCCCAGTCTACCTTCCTTATGCTGAGAGTCATGGAGACAGGATGTAGGCAGCTAGTAATTCAGGAAGTAATGGCTAGAAATCGGGATGAGGCGAGCACCTCTGCTGTAGAGCTTGCATCTGATGTCACGCTATCAAGAGCACACTAAGAGAGCCAGCCCACTGTCACACAGTGACGTAATGTCATGTGGTTACAACACTTCCTACAAGGCAGAAAAGCAGATGCTTCTAGAAGAATGCTACACGCAAATGAATTGACAATTGTTCTTTGGGAAGCATCCTCTTATGAAACTTAACCCTGTATTTTTGAGATAATAGAAGATTCCCAAACTTATAAAGAATATAGCAAGTCAGGTATTGTGTCCATAATCCCAGCACCTACGAGGCCGAGGCAGAAGGATCAAGACTCTGAAACCAATTGGGTGTGGGGGGTGGGCACGCCTCTACTCACCACACACACTCCTTCAGTTACACAACAAGAAGAAAAAACAAAGCGGGAGCAAGGTGGAGGAGGAAGAAGAAACAGCAATGGAAAGCTGTGTGACACACACACACACACACACACACACACAGAGAGAGAGAGAGAGAGAGAGAGAGAGAGAGAGAGAGAGAGAGAGAGAATTGCACTCCATTAGGTTTACTTCCAGTTACTTCCTTGTGGTTCATAGGTCAAAAACCCTTGAAATTTATGATTGACCTCCTGGTCTCAGAACTCACCTCCTGTCAATCATACTTCTACACTCAGGTATCTTCAAACTTCACATTGCTCACCTCCTCATCTGCCGTGCACTGTCCTCTTCACTGGGTGGCTGTTAACTATCTCTTCATAAGATTTAATTTTTATTGTTTTTTATCATGCTCGAGCATGGGTATGTCGATGGATATGTACAGTGGAGGCCAAAGGTTTTAGAGGATTGATGCTGGAGTTACAGGCAATTGTAAGACACCTGGAATAGGTTAAAGGAGCTAACTGAACTCAGGTCCCCTAGAAGAACCACTGAGCCATCTTTTCAACCCAATGGCAACGATTTGATTGAACCATGTCTCCAAGGAAATACATGGTATGTTGAAAATAGTAATCAAATGATTTTTTCAAATGAAATAAAATTTTAAAAAATTAAAAATAAAAAGTTGATTAGCTTGCCTACCATGCACGAAGTCCATGGTTAGATCCTCAGCACTGCAGAGAGCAGGCATAGTCGGCAACGCATACCTATAGCCCCACTCTAGACAGGCAGGCGGGAGGGTCAGAAACTCAAGGGAGTCCTTGACTAAGAGCAAGTTTAAGGTCAGAATAGGCCACTTAAGACTGCCTCAAAAAAAAAAAAAAAAAAAAAAAAAAAAAGGTAATAGAATCAAATGTCATCCTTCTGTTGAAAATCCTCCAAAGATTTCCCGTCAAACAGGCAGTAAATGCCAAAGTGAAAATGCTGTATGTTACTTGGCCAACTCTGCTAATTCTGACTCATCACTCCAGCCATATGGGCCTCCAACTATGTCCCACAACTACTATGCATGTTTACACCAGGAACTCTGTACTTGTACTCCTTACTTGAGTTACTTTTTCTCTCGTTGTGCAACTTGATCACTTGGATCCTACAAAACTTATCTAAGTTCCACTTCTCAGCATATCAACTCTAGATCAACCACTTAAATTGCCAGCTCTATACCAGGCGTGCACACCCGTAATCCCAGCACCCTGGAAGCAGAGGCAGGCAGATCCCTGAGTCTGAGGCCAGCCTGGTCTAAAGAGTGAGTCCCACGGGGCTGGAGAGGTGGCTCAGCGGTTTCGGTTTAAGTGTACAGCTGCTCTTCCAGAGGACTTGGGTTCAATTCCCAGCACCCACTTGGCAGCACATAACTCTCTGCAGCTCCAATTTCAGGGCGTCTGGGGCCTTCACACACAGGCAAACTACCAATGCACAGAAAACAAAAATAAATAAATCTTTAAAAAAGAGGGGGAAGAAGAGGAAGAAGGAGAAGAGAGTGAGTGAGTGAGCTCCAGGGCAGCCAGAGGCTACACAAAGAAATCCCAACTTGAAGAACAAAAAGACAGACTAAACAGAAGCTCTCCTCTCCTCTCCTACCTCTTCACATTGCCTATGTTTTACTCTAGCACTTAATATTAACACATTGCTTACTTTGGCTATTGTCCACCTCTAGTTCCTAGAATATACAAATGAGAAAAAATAAGCTTTGCTCTTTTATTGCTTGATATATTCTCATGGCCTAAAATAACACTATTATATAAAAGGCAACAGAAATACAAGTTTTAAGTAACTGAATCAATCAATCATGTGATATGGGTAGACCTCATGAAAGAATATTAAAGGAACTTTCTTCTTTCTCCTTTAAAAAAAAAAAAAATACAGAAAATTAGACTGGAGAGATGGCTCAGCAGTTAAGAGCACTGGCTGCTTATCCGGAGCACGGAGGTTCAATTTCCAGCATCCACATGGCAGCTCATACCTGTCTGTGACTCTAGTTCAAGAGTTCTGACAACACACACACACAGACACACAGACACACACACACACACACACACACACACACATAGACACACACAGACACACAGACACACAGACACACACACAGACACATAGACACACACAGACACACAGACACACACACACACAGACACACACACACACAGACACACACACACAGACACACACACACACAGACACACACACACACACACACACACACACACACACGCAGGCAAAATACCAATAAACATAAATGAAAAATAAATTATGAAGAAAATACTGAAATCACACAGAAAAGCTGAGAACCTTGAGGTAATATTAACTGTTAAAGGAAAACGGAACTAAGTTTGGCCCTGCTATTTTGAAAGTAAAATTGTCTCCCTCATCTCATCCTCTCACTGACATCTTCTCTGTCATCCATGTTAAATATTCTAATGCCACTAAAGTATGAATTACCATGTAACTTAGTATGTACCTACAAATGACTCCATATGTTGTGAAAGAGGCAGGGCCAACAATACATACTTGGTATTAATTAATAAATTCTGAGGGAAACCTTCTATAATTACTCCAGGTTGTTTAGGAGCGATTTAGGATCTACTGACATCTCTATTAAACAGTTAGGTGAAGGCACAGTAAGCTGCTCGAATTGATGGCTCAAGAATAAGCAAGGCCACAAGAAAGCACTTACACTGGACCAAGAGAAGGCATGGTCTACAGCTTAACAATGGGATACCTGTTCTATACACTGAAAATGTGTAGGAATGAAGGGAAACAAGGGAAAGGAGAAACGGGAAAGCAATGACAACTACTACAAACCACATGGTGGACTGGGCCTGACAGCTGGCGATTTCTGGAAAAAAACAAAAAAACAAAAAACACCCCAGTTTGGCAAGACTTGTGATCACCAACTGGCTCATCTCAGCTGTTACTGTGCTGACAAACACTCCACCTCCAGACTAAAGGGCCCGTGAGGGAGGTTAGAGCCTTTGTTTGGGGTCTAAATTGGTCTGCATGCCTGCTTGTGTGCAGGTACACGCATGTGGAGGTCAGAGGTCTGACATCATCCTCAACTGCTCTCCATCCTTTATTTTTTTTAAAGATATATTTATTATATATGAGTACACTGTAGCTGTCTTCAGACACACCAGAAGAGGCATCAGATCTCTTTACAGATGGTTGTGAGCCACCATGTGGTTGCTGGGAATTGAACTCAGGACCTCCGGAAGAGCAGTCAGTGCTCTTAACCGCTGAGCCATCTCTCCAGCCCAACTGTTCTCCATCTTAGTTTTTATTGAGACAGGACCTCTCACTGAACCTGGATCTCACAGACTCACTAGACTGTCTGGCCAGCAAACCTCCAGGGATCCTCCTGTGTCAGCCTCCTCTGCACTGGGATTATAAGCATTTACTATCATGACTGGCTTTTTATGAGGGTGTTGGGGATCCAAACTCAGGTCCTCCTACTTAAGCAGCAAGCAATTTACCAACTGAGCCATCACCCAAGCTTCTAAAACTAACTCTAAAATAACTAGGAGATGATTTCTAGGACAACTCCATACAAGTTAGACAGCTGCGAATTTCAACCCCTTTAGTCTTGGTTGAGTTTCCTTGGAAACTGAGCCCTACTACTCGTAAAGCATTCCTACTGAACTTACACTCCCTCCATGCATGGCACAAACTGCACAGCAACCTCAGGACGGTGCAGTCATCTGGGCCCTGATTTGAAGACTGGTACACACAATCCTAGTACTCTAGAAGCTGGTAGAAGAGGACTGCCATTAATTTGAGGCCAGCCTGGGCCACAAAGTGAAGATCCTGTCTCAAAAAAGACATAAATAAATTTAAAAAGAAAAGGAAAAAAAGAAAGAAAGAAAAGCAGACTTTCTGTGACTTCAATTAATTGGGTTTGGGCAATGCCCCCCCCCCAAAAAAAAGGCCTGAGGTCAGAGCTCTGTCTGCATCCAGTAGACAGACAACAACAGGTCTGGCTCATGTATCCAGTAGCATCAATGTCTCCATGCTGTATTCTTTTCTCTTCCCTTAATTAATTATAGGCAGCCTCCCCCATCCACTTTGACTGAATCCTCTTTTTCTCTTACTTTAATTAACATCAGTCTTGCTCTGCTCTCGCTAGAAGAACTGCATTAGGATGAGCAGCCTAAGCCCTCCTAGTCTGCATCTGTGCTGCTAGAGCTCTGCGAGAGGCTGAAGCACAAAGCCCCTCTGTTGGGGCCGCACACTAACCCTTGTGTGTCCCTCTCACATGAGCACAGGGGCTGGAACGGGCTCCTCCTGTTCTCTTTTTCACCCTCCTCCCACCTTTCCCAGAGGGAGATCCTGTTCACACCAAAGAACGCCAAGAACATTTAGTTCAGCAGTAAGAACAGGTGGCAGTACCAATAAGGAACAAAACCTGGTATTATTCCAATTGCTGAATTCTACAGTAGGGAGAGAGAACGGACAGAAAGAACTCAAACCTAGGAACCATCTTTCCTTGTGGGTCCCTAACAATTCCATTTTGATAAGTAAAAAAAAAAAAAAAAAGAACACCTTTCAGATTTCTGTGTACACTTCCTCACATGAGGAAACTAAAGGTCCTTATTATTCATGAAGTAGTAAATTACTGCTAACTATTTTCCTGGATGCAGTACAAAAGCAACAAGACTTGAATGACTAGAAGCAGGTGCTTCCCCACCCTTCTCTCTTGGATCAAGCAGCAGACAATTCTGTCCATGCGAGCACATCATTATTGGGATTAGCAAAAGCCATGTAAATAATTCAGATGCGCCCTGAAGACAGAGCACCTTTGTGTTCTGGCATCTGCAAATGCAGCTGTTCCCTAAGACTCCTTTTCCCCCCTAAAACACATACACTTGCCTTTAAGCAGAGAACAGCTTTTTATTTCTCTCTCAGAATATCCTAGCTTTATATCTAAAATAATTCATAAGGATTAGAGACAGTGAGGTTCAGGAACAAAATGTTCTCACTGATCCAATAATTTAAATGACCAAGATAGTAGAATGTCTTGCAGAGAGCAGGCCCACTGCCACCTCTCACAGGCCAGCAGTGCCTTCTGCAAAGGCCTCACCATGTCCTCTGTGACCCCTGCAATCTATCTGCTCAGCTCTTCAGGAGTCCCATCTGTTCCGGGCTTCCCACCTTGTTTGGTATTCTGGCTCTCCTGATCATTCTTTCCCTCCACCTCCTGGAAATCAAAGAACCTAAATGGAGACAATCCACTCTGTAAATTTAAGCCTTTGAGGTAAAAGGGAGTTAGTCCTTGAGACCTGCCAAAGGCTGGAAAAAAAACCAAAAACTTTAATTGGTTTTGTGTGGTGAAAGAATGCTGAAAGTTCTTCAAGACAGGGCAAGGCCGAGTGCACAGAAACCATGTGCCACCATTCATGCCAACAAAAGATTGTTCACATTATGTTACAGGAAATCTTACCTCCATCAAGAGCAGACAATAGGATGACCAGCTTCTATACGTCCATAATCCTACTCAACTGTTAGCAGTTCGTGGCTGATTTAATCCCCTTTGTGTTGACTGTATTATGTATCCTACTCCCCAATCAGCTGATGCATAAGCCAGACATTTTGGAATATGCCTATGCATATTCCAGAAGATAACTCAAAAAATAAGAACTCAGGCTGGAGAGATGGCTCAGCGGTTAAGAGCACTGACTGTTCTTCCAGAGGTCCTGAGTTCAATTCCCAGCACCTACATACATGGTGGCTCACAACCATCTGTAATGGGATATCATAAAATATATAAGTAAATCTTTAAAAAAAAAAAAAAGGGGGTTGGGGATTTAGCTCAGTGGTAGAGCACTTGCCTAGCAAGCGCAAGGCCCTGGGTTCGGTCCCCACCTCCAAAAAAAAAGTATAAAAAAAAAAAAAGAACTCTTTGTTCAAAGATTGTCTATACCAACAGGTAATAATAATGCCTTAATATAATCAGATAACCATCCAGTTTAGGTCTTTTTGCTACGTAACCCAAGATAGCTTCCAACTCATTACATGAGCAAACTGGTCTCAAACGCACAGCTATGTTCCTTCCTGAGCCTCTGAATGCAGGAGTCATGAGCATGTACCATCAGGCCTAAGCATAAACATATTTGATCCAACCTTAGAGGACACAACAAACAACGGCCTATTTTCTCCCTTGGGATTCTCTCCCCCTGATGACTAACAAGTGCTACCTTCCAGACTTCTTCATTACAAACAAAAGCATCCACATATCCTAGGTTATTCCTTTAAACTGTTATCAATATCATATGTACCGGTAAATGTAAGCCTTTATTTATACTGAGCTGATACCTTGATTTTTTGGTCTTAGAATCATAAGGATAAAGATCAATAAAGTTACTTGTCACATTTACTCCCGCTGCTAGGCACTAAAAGAATTTGCCATACGTTCAAAGACAGAGGTAGAGAAAGACAAAACTTCAGAACAATGAATACAAAGATGGGCCAGAACACAGTACTGCTTTTAGTGAAAAATCATAAAACTGAATTGATATTTTATAAAAGACAATGTGCAATTTACTAACTTGGCCATAACAAAAGATGAGGGTCGTCACAAATTACTGACATTATTAGAATCAATAAAATATCCACTTACTGCACTAGGAGAATGAATGGATCCTTGTGCATTCTAAGTCTGTATTAAGTTTTAGACTGCCATAAACTCTGGAAAGGAAAGAGCTCATCATGACTTCTATATTTTTTTCTTGTAGTTAAACCCTTCTATTTGACTAGCATGTGCAATCTGAACTCCAAATTCTAAAAAGGATGAAAGCTACCCCATAGCCAGGAGGACTTAAGAACCATGATGACTACTCAAAGAACAACACGATTATGCTCACATTCAGAGGTAATCAAAATAAGGAGGTTAAATACAAGCACATACCAACTGGATAGACATAAAGACTTCCGTATGTGTACTCTTACTTACTAGATAAGATTTCTAGCGAGCATACTAGAAATCAAATTTCCCCTTTAAATAGTATAGGATAATAAACTTACTCTCTGATATCATGTGAAGGACAATGAAAACCTCGAATTGCTACAGAAAAGACTAACTAGGAGTGAAGATCAGTTATTCCACGTGCTAGTCTGCCTACTCAAAGGAGGGAGCCCACCATCCCACTTGAAAGATACTAAGGACTGTGTTCCCCGGAATTCTCAAATTTGCCCCAGCTAAACAGCCTGTCTGCTCTCTAAATACAGAGTTTTCAGGGCACCTTAAAATACAAACCTGCGGGGGCTGGAGAGACGGCTCAGCGGTTAAGCACTGACTGCTCTTCCAGAGGTCCTGAGTTCAATTCCCAGCACCCACATGGTGGTTCACAACCGTCTGTAATGGGATCCTATTCCCTCCTCTAGTGTGTCTGAGACAGCGACAGTGTACTCATATAAATAAAATAAATAAATCTTAAAAAAATAAATAGAAACCTGTTTCCTCCTACCACCCCACCCCCACCGAACACCCCCATCCCTGCCAGCTCTCAGGTTATACTGCAGGATTCTGTGGTTTGTTTGTTTTTTTTGTTTTTTTTGTTTTTTGTTTTTTTTTTATTTTATTTTTTTCGGAGCTGGGGATCGAACCCAGGGCCTTGCGCTTACTAGGCAAGTGCTCTACCGCTGAGCTAAATCCCCAACCCCGGATTCTGTGTTTTTTAAGTCACTGATTGAAAAAAATTAAATTTGGGGTTGGGGATTTAGCTCAGTGGTAGAGCGCTTGCCTAGGAAGCGCAAGGCCCTGGATTCGGTCCCCAGCTCCGTAAAAAAGAACCAAAAAAAAAAAAAAGAAAAAAGAAAAAAATTAAATTTAGTCAATCAAAAGCAACATTCTTCTTTTCCTATGACAAAAAGTACTCTGTTCTATATGCTGGCACTCTAAAATCTCTAGTACAATCCCTGGAAGAAGAACAAAATCTTTGTAGTGTATTAAGTACAGAGGACGGATTTCCTCTCCAGAACACAGACAAATGGATACGCCAACACCAAAGTAAAGTGACCCCTGTGGGAGGGAGTACAAGAGCAACGCAACGCGACCAGCAAAAAACTAACTCTGGGCTACGGGTGATGACAACTTAGGTCAGGAAAATCATTCACTCGTCACAGGCGGGAAAGAAACAATTGGTATGACACAATCTTCTAGGAATTGACACAGGGTATGCCACAATAGGGTATGACACAGGGGAAATAGTATATTTCATTGTACAAAAAAAAACAAAACAAAAACAAAAACAAAACACCAATACTGTAAGTATTATCCAGAAACCACCATGAAGCAATTGGAAGCTCTGGATATAACAGACATAGTGAACTCAAGAGACCCAGGAACTCACTCTGGATACAACAGACAGTGAACTCAAGAGACCCAGGAACTCACTCTGGATACGACAGTGAACTCAAGAGACCCAGGAACTCACTCTGGATACAACAGATATAGTGAACTCAAGAGACCCAAGAACTCGTGATACAACAGACATAGTGAACTCAAGAGACCCAAGAACTCTTGACAGATGCTAAGGAAACAGAAATAATAAATACATCTACTAAAGTACCCCACATCCATGTGAGATCACGCATGGCAAGACCGCCTGTGGTGAAGGTAGGATTCACAGGGTGTGAATCCTCATCTAAACATGGCATACAGAGCTGCTAGCCTTTAGCTCATCTAGGAACATGCTGGTGGGGTCATTTTCTAGGTGAGTGTCTGGATATGACAGTGAACAATTATGTTCCAACATAATAAAATCTGACTTCATGAAATTTGCAGGATGTTAAAGTATACTTCAAAAGAAACTTAGGACTTTCCTGTTCTGAAAAAAAAATATGACATAAGAATTTTGTATACTAAACTTAATAGGATAAAACATTGAAGAATGCAAACATGTCACTAATATTTAGCAAAAAATGAGTTCTTATTAACAGCATCAAACATTCCTCTTAACTTTAACAAAGAAAACAATGTGAAGAGGGGATTTAAAAAAAGAGAATCATCAGAGGTTGGAGAGATGGCTCAGTGGTTAAGAGCACTGACTGCTCTTCCAGAGATCCTGAGTTCAAATCCCAGCAAGGACATGGTGGCTCACAACCATCTGTAATGGGATCTGATGCCCTCTTCTGGTGTGTCTGAAGACAGCTACAGTGTACTTGCATATATAAAATAAATAAATCATTAATAAAAAGTAGAGAATTATCTCTATAAAGTAACATGGAACCACAAAATAACATAGAACTTAAATGATGGATGGATATTTTTTCTGACAAAAATTCCAGCCCTTTACTTTTACAGAGACCAAAGAAAGGGCAGATAAACCCAGATGACAGAAAGATGATCTGAAGGAATTAAGACAAGACATGTAACTGAGTGTGAGGGCGAGCACCTTTAATCCCAGCACATAGGGGAAAGGGAAGCATGCAAATCTCCAGAGGCCAACCTGGTCTACATAGTGAGTTCCAGGCCAGTCAGAGCTACATAGTGAGACACTGTAGGAAGGAAGGGAGGGAGGGAGGGAGGGAGGGAGGGAGGGATAGGTGGAAGGTGACAGCAAGACTGGAGGATACTCATACACTAAAACAGAAGAACAAAATATTCATGAACTAAACTTGACACAGGTAGCCTGTGGCCACTTGGAATACATTAGGATTTCTCAAAAACCATAAACATGCCACACACAATGCTTGGCTATTTTAACATCAATATTTACAGTGTGTGTGGGTCTGTGGCTGTGTGGCTGTGTGGCTGTGTGGCTGTGTGGATGTGAGGGTGTGTGGCTGTGTGGCTGTGTGGCTGTGTGGGTGTGTGGGTGTGTGGCTGTGTGGCTGTGTAGGTGTGTGGCTGTGTAGGTGTGTGGCTGTGTACACATTTGGAATCACCTGCCAGAATCACCTGCTGGGCAAACAGCACTTACAATCAAAATGACATGAAGTTAGTTCCCTACAGAACCTGAGTGCCTAAGTCACTATGTTTTCTACTAACTTTAAGAAAATAAATCTGGTCAGATTCAGTAGTGACAACATGAGGAAAATACTAAAGTTATAACATATCTTTAGAATCATGAAGTCCCAAAATATCACCTAGGACCTCCTAAGTGTATCTACCCTTCTATCATAAGCATTTTTTCTGAAGTTCAAGGCAAAAAGATTGAAAAGCAAGTCTCCTTCTGCCCTTAGACATCTTTGGATATGCAGCATAAAGGCTGAGAGCTAACTTTCTTTTCTCTCTGGCTTATAAGATACTAGTTCACATTCTAATAACAACTGTCACTCTGAGAATACAACAAAAGTGTGACAGGTGGTTCTCCAGAGTCCCTCCTAAGTCAATAAATAGTACACAGCCAGACATAGTAGCTCATACCTGCAATCCAGCACTGAGGAGATAAAGGAGGGGGGTCTTACAGTGTGAGACCCCATTTCACATAAATAAATAGTAAAGTTCCAGCCAGTCAGTGCATATGAGAAGTCTCACAAGTTCAATTATCCATTCTTTTTTTTTTTTTTTTTTCGGAGCTGGGGACCGAACCCAGGGCCTTTCGCTTGCTAAGCAAGCGCTCTACCACTGAGCTAAATCCCCAACCCCTCAATTATCCATTCTTAGTACAGATAAAAATTTCTAGTTTCAGGAAATTGCTCTACCCAGAATCTCTTAGCAATATCTGCCTAGCATGGTTTTAATGATCAGACTTCCCTTGAACTTACTGACCAAGCAGACACTATACTGATCTAAAAATGTCATTTATAAAATTAGATAAAATGTTCTTTTGGATGGATTTTTTTGAATGGGTCTCATAGAAAATGTTACAATTAATTTATTAAAGACTTAGAATATTAAAATTATAAAAGGGGCTAGAGAGATGGCTCTGTCGTTATGAGCACTGGGTGGTCTTCCAGGGGATGAGGGTTTAATTTCCAGCACCCACATGGCAGCTCATGGCTGTCTGAAACTCCAGGTACAGGGGATCTGATAACCTCACACACACATGCAGACAAAACACTAATGTACATAAAAATAAATAATCTTTTAAATATTTGTATTTAAAATGACTAGCGTATAATGTTTATTTTTATAATTTCACATATGCATATATTTTGATTATATACTCCTCTCATTATTAATGTTGTTTTGTTACAAGTTATAGTGGTTCTAAATAAAGTGTAGAAAAATGATGTCTTTGGTCCAAATAACTCTTCCCAAGATTCTATCATGGTGGCTAGATAGAACATGGAAACTAGGGGAAAAAGAATCATAATTAAGTGCAAAGCCAGCCTAATACGCAGCAAATTCCAAATCAGCCAGATTAGTATCAGTAACAGAAAACAAAAGACAAATGCCTGACAACAGTGTCAGTGAAGGCCAGCAGTGTAGCTCTACTGGTAACGTGCTTGCCTGGCATACGCAGAGCCCCAGGTTTGACCCCAGCATCAGGTAAAACTGATGTAGTGCATGCCTGTGACCCCAGCACACACAGCAGGGATTCTCAAGAGAATCATCCTCAGCTAAGTAGTGAGTTCAAGGCCAGTCTAGGTTAATCTTGACAACATAAGAAACTATCTAAAACCCTGTGTTCGGTCAACTATTGCATATAATCAATGCAAATTAGAAAATTCAAGACTATTTAGCTTACAACTTCTACTTTTTTTTTTTTTTGAAATATTAAATCTTCCAAATTAGAATCATGAAGCCGCCCCCACAACCAATCTCCACATTTGTAGCTGGAAAGCAGTAGGAACACAACTCCAATTCCCACTGGGCAGAGCTGGTCTTGTCAAGCTCTTAAGCAACAGTCCAAATGTAACCTCTAGGAAGTATTAAGTCTGGCACAGAGTTTAGGATCTTTACTGTCTTGGAATGTCCTTAAAAGGCTCTGTCATTCAACAGGTAACAGAGTAAAAACTCCAGAGTCCTTTCTTTAAAATGAAGAGGGAAAGAATGGGATGGAAGGAACTATTCAAACTTCGTCTTCTTTCCTTGTGGCTTGAAGTCTCCCCCGCCTCCTCTGCCGCCTCGGAAGCCTCCTCTGCCTCCAAAGCCTCCCCGGCCTCTTCCGCCAAATCCGCCTCTTCCGCCTCTGCCACCACCTCTGCCTCCGAAACCTCCTCTGCCTCCACCTCGACCACCAAAGCCACCTTTACCCTTAGGTTTGGCCCAGTCCAAGGTAACTTTGTTTCCATCAATTTCTCCATCTTCCATGGCCTCCTTGGCAGTTTTGGCATCTTCCTCACTATTAAAGTCTACAAAACCAAACCCTTTAGAAGAACCAGTTTCCCGATCAGTTACTATTCTTGCACGAACAGAGCCCTCAAATGATTCTTTTAAGGTCTCTTCAGTGGTATCCTCAGACAGACCTTTGACAAACAGAGTTTTGGATGGCTGACTTCTCGCATTAGGTGATCCCCTGGGTCCTTGCAACTCCAGCCTGATTGTTCTGCCCTCAATTTCCATTTTATTACAGGAATTTAAAGCTTCTTTAGCATCTTCAAATGAAGCAAATTCTATAAATGCATACCCTTTAGATTTGCCATGTGGGTTCTGGGGCACTTTAATAAAGGTTGCTTTCTCGAATACTTCCTGAAGTGTTTCTTCTGTTGCACTGTAGGAAAGGTTACTTAAAACCAAAGTCTTTGATTCACCACTCCAAGTGCTATTCTTTCCAGTTCTCTCTTGCCTTTGTCCTTTCTCTCCAGTGTAGTAGAGTGAAACAGACCGTCCATCAATTTCTGCCCCCTGCTTTTCTTCCAAGTTTTTCTCTGCATCAGCCTCAGACTTAAATTCAATATAAGCAATCCCTTTACTTCTCCCATCCTGGCTGACTAATCTGATCTCCACAGCATCTTCAAACACTTCTTTTAATTCATCCTCAGTGATGTTGAAAGAGAGGTTTTTGGCTAAAAGTGTTCTTGCAGCTCGAACTTTCTTACTATCTCTTCCTTTTGGTTTTTCTAGTTTAATTTCATTGCCAAACACTTTTAAACCAGTGAGCTCCAGGGCCTTTTCTAGGTCTTCAGCAGACTCAAAATCAACATAACCAAATTTCCTATTTGTACCAGTTCTGACATCCACAGCAGCAAGATCATTTTTAGCAAAAAGGTCACTGATGGCAACTTTTAATTCAGCAACAGACTTGGTTAAGGTTTCCAATGAACAGGTTGAAAGGTGTAGTTGGTTCTGAGCCTTCTATTTTCTGTTTCTTGGCTTCAGGGGCTTCTTTCTGCTTGGTCATCTCCTTCTTCCGTTTTCCAGGTGCTGCTTTAACAGGTTCTTCCTCTTCTTCCTCATCCTCATCGTCCTCTTCATCTTCATCCTCTTCATCTTCATCCTCTTCATCTTCATCCTCATCGCGGTCTTCCTTCTTGGCATTCTTACCATTCTTAGCCCCCTTGGCTGGAGTGACAGCTCCCTTTTTACCAGGAGTTGGAACTACTTTGGCTGGTGTAACAGCTTTCTTAGCTGGTGTGGGAACTGCAGCCTTTTTTGTTTGTGAAACAACCACCTTCTTTGCTGGAGTTGTGGTAGCCTTTTTGCCTTTCTTCTGAGGGATGACAACCTCCTCTTCTCCACTGCTGTCATCTTCATCTTCTGACATTTCTTCATCCTCACTATCTTCTTCCACCTCCTTTGGAGGAGGAGCCATTTTCTTGGACTCTCCGTGGGTTTTGCCGGCCTTTGCGAGTTTCACCATGATGGCGGATTACGGCGACGGCGTGTGTAGAGAGCGGGCAGCTCAGAAGAGCTTAGCGGAACCCACGCGAAGACGACTGGAGCGGCAGGTAATGAAGACTCTGGAGCACTTACAACCGCCTGCCAACTATAGCTAGCGTCTGAGGCAAAAAAAAAAAAAAAAAAACTACAACTTCTACTTTAAGCTAAAAAGAAACTAAATTAAATATATAATGATCACACCTAAGCAGTCATGAAAATTCAGACTTCAGGCTTTGTGTGGTGGTGCATGCCTTTAATCCTAACACTTAGGGGGTGAATTCAAGGCCAGCCCTGTCTACAGAGTAAGTTCCAGGGCAACCAGGGCTGTGTCAAGGAAAAGCCCTGTTTCAAAAACAAACAAACAAACAAACAAACAAACAAAAGAATTCAACAGGGGCTGGGGATTTAGCTCAGCGGTAGAGCGCTTACCTAGGAAGCGCAAGGCCCTGGGTTCGGTCCCCAGCTCCGAAAAAAAGAACCAAAAAAAAAAAAAGAATTCAACCTTCATGAACAAAATAATGACCCCAGAATCGTGCCCTGAACTGAGATGGATGTTACAGATTTACTCATCTGAACCAAAAGCACAGGAGACTAACACAGTGATTGGTCAAGGATATGGCACCAACCAAGGACCATCATGTTTCTTTTTCTTTGTGAAATCTCTCTCCCTCTTTCTCCCTCTTCCTCTCTCTCTCTCCCTCCCCCCCTCCTCTCCCCTCCCCTCCTCCCTCCCTCCCTCCCCCACCTCGTCTGTATATAAATACCCAGATTCATTTTACTACCCGCATGAAAATATGAGATAGAGAAGTAGTAGAAAAAAATTGGATGAGAAACCAGGCGTGGTGGTGTACCTTTAATCCCAGCACTCCTTGGAAGGCAGAGAAAGGTGGATCCCTGTCTTTGTGGCCAGCCTGATCTACAAAACAAGTTCCAGGACAGCCAGGACTATACAGAGAGAAACACACACACACACACACACACACACACACACACACACACACACACACTCGGAGGGAGGGAGGGAGGGAGGGAGGAAGGGAGGATAATCAAAGGGGGACTGTGAGATGGTTCAGCAGGTAAAGCCATTTGCCTCAAAGCCTGATGACTTCAGTTCAATCTCCAGCATCCACACTGTAGGACAGAATGGACTCTTGAAAGTTGTCCTCTGACCTCCACAAGTGTCATGGCAAATACACAAAACAAATAAAATTTAATTTTTGAAAATCTAATGGGAAACATTACGAAACAATAAATTTCTTAAACTTAGTTTTAACAATAATAGCTGGTTTCATTAAAAACTGTTTGTTCTTTCAAAAGGGAAATTCAGAATTAGCTTTGGAAGTAAAAGGCAAGCAGAAGCACACTTGAACAGTATCTTATCACAGCAAATACATGCCTTCTGGCAAACTGTCTCAGAGTGGAGCACTAGCTGCACAATAATATTTCAAAGCAAAATAATCACATGCATTTCTGCTATAAACTGCAAAAAGATAATTCAGTAACAAGTTCTTAAGAATTGTCCTAATCACCCAAATCTCCTCATTAGTAGCAAGTTGGCAACCTGTAATGCCAAGAAGCAGCAGCTTCACGGCCTTACCTTGAGCGCACAGAAGATGCAGGAATCGCCCATGCACTTGTGAGATGTGAGCTGCCGAAAGCTGCGGCGGAAGATGTCCAAGTGCCACAAAACCTTCCAAAACAGGGGAAACCCGTTATCCTACAAACGGCCTTGAACTATAAAGTCAAGAACTCAAGCAAACAGGGACTGACTGAAGAAAAAAAAAAAAAAAACTTTATTCTCAGGACAAAAGCTCATTCTTATCATAGTAAAACAAGGCTCAAAATGATGAAGCATCAGGCTTGAGAAAGCTCAGTGGTGAGAGCACAGACTGTTCTTACGGAATCTGGTTCCTAGCACCCACAGAAGACGGCTCCCAGAAACCTAGAACTCCAGCTCCATGGTGTCCAACATCCTTATCCGGCCTCCATAGGCACACTGCATTCTTGCATACAAACCCACACACAAATGCGCGCGCGCACACACACACACACACACACACACACACACACACACACGTGCATAAAACTTGTAGGGGTTGGGGATTTAGCTCAGTGGTAGAGCGCTTGCCTAGCAAGTGCAAGGCCCTGGGATCGGTCCCCAGCTCCGGAAAAAAAGAAAAAAAAAAAAAAAAAACTTGTAAAACATTTTTTAAATCAAAGGAGGAAACTGGGATAAAGTAACTAACAAGAATGACAAATGAACATATTCTAGAAAAGCCATTCATTTGAACAGGAAATAAGTCACCTAGTGAAAACATCCTGTGACAAAAGTCAAATGTGATGTTAAAGAAGAAATTTGGGGATTAAAAGCTGTACAGTTGGACTAAGGGATTCTCCATGTGATAGAACACTTTAGCAAAGGTTCCATGTAAAGGAACAACTCACCAATAAATGGTACAAAATGAATGGTTTCCACAAGAAAAGGATGAAGAGCTTTACATTTGTATTAGAAGTTTGAACCATAATGTAAAAATTTTACCTTTGTGACAATTCCTTTAAGTCAATAGGATAAAAAAGTAATAGTGGGCTGCTAGGTGTGTGACACAAACCTCTAAGAGGCAAGTGGATCTCTGTGTTAAAAAGCTGCATTGGGGCTGGGGATTTAGCTCAGTGGTAGAGCGCTTACCTAGGAAGCGCAAGGCCCTGGGTTCGGTCCCCAGCTCCGAAAAAAAAAAAAAAAAAAAAAAAAAAAGCTGCATTGGGGGCTGGAGAGATGGCTCAGTGGTTAAGAGCACTGACTGCTCTTCCAGAGGTCCTGAGTTCAATTCCCAGCAACCACACGGTGGCTTACAACCATCTGCAAAGAGATCCAACGTCCTCTTCTGGTGTGTCTGAAGACAGCTACACTGTACTTGTATATGATAAATGAATAAATCTTTAAAAAAAAAAAAGCTGCATTGGTTTACATGCCAAGCTCCAGGCCAGCCAGAGCGACAGAGCAAGATCTATCCCCCCCTCTGTCTGTCTGTCTGTCTGTCTCTGTCTGTCTCTGTCTCTCTCTGTCTCTCTCTCTCTGTCTCTCTCTCTCTCTCTGTGTATGTGTGTGTCTCTCTCTGTCTCTCTCTCTCTGTCTCTCTGTCTCTCTCTCTCTCTCTCTCTCTCTCTCTCTCTCTCTCTCTCTCTCTCTCTCAGTAATACCATAGGGCTAAGGAGATGGCTCAGTGGGTAAGAGCGCCCACATAAAAGCTAGGTGCACTCACATGCTCATGATCCTGGTGTTGAGCTCTCTGCCTAGCCAGCCTAACTGAAATGTTAGCTTCAGGTTCCCTGGTTCCCTAAGCAACCTTGTCACAAACATATACAGTACAGAGCAATAGATGACACTAATGTCTCCCCTGGCTCCATGTACACCACACACACACATAAGTAAATAAGCAAACAAACAATGTAATAGCAACAGTTTTGAAAACATTAAATGGGGTTGGGGATGTAGAGATGACCCAGCAATTAAGAACTGGCTACAGAGGGGTTGGGGATTTAGCTCAGCGGTAGAGCGCTTGCCTAGTGAGCGCAAGGCCCTGGGTTCAGTCCCCAGCTCCTAAAAAAAGAAAAGAAAAAAAAAAAAAAAAAAAAAAAAAAAAAAGAACTGGCTGCAGAGGCCTTACCCAAGTTCTATTCCCACACCCAAAAGACAGATCACCATTGTTTATAATGCCAGTCCCAGGGATCAAACTCCCTCTGGTCTCCACAGGTCTTGTCCCTATGTGGTGCACACACACACAGGAAGGCAAAGCATCCACATATATACAAATGAATTAACAAAAAATGTTTTTAAATAAAATAACCCTAATGTCTAAGAAAGTTTTCCTTGCTAGAAAGAAATGGCACAATACATCAAATAAATAAATAAATGGCCAAGCAGAGGTAGTGCTCACCTTTAATCCCAGCCTAAGAGGCAGAGGCAGTCTGATCTTTGACTTTGAGGCCAGCCTGGTCTACACAGAAAGTTTCAGGATAGCCAGGGCTACACAGGAAAACCCTGTCTTGAAAAACCAAAAAAAAGAGGGGCTGAAGATATAGTTATGTGGTGAAGAGCACTGGCTGCTCGTCCAGAGGACCCAGATTCAATTCCCAGTTCTAGGACTTCTGACACCCTCAGATAGACATACATGCAGGCAAAACACCAATGAATAAAGTATATAGAATACATACACATTATATACAATATACATACATATACATATATACACACACATACATATACACACACACACACACACACACACACACACACATATATATATATATAAAGGAAAAATAATAAAGAGCCAGTTATGGGGTATACACCTTTAATCTGAGAATTTGGGAGGCAGAGGCTGTTAAATCTCGGTGAGTTCAAGGCCAGCCTGGTCTACATAGAGTTCTAGACCAACAGGGATACACGGTGAGATGCTATCTTTAAAAAGGGGGTGGGGGAGATTTGTGTCTGGAAAGATGGTGCAGTACTTAAAAGCATTTGCCACTCCCCCGGAGAACTCAGATTCAATTCCAAGCACCCACATGACAGCTTATAATTTCTGTAATTTAGGAGGCCCCTGGTCTCCAGAGTACCTATACTCACATGCAGACACACATGCCTATACATAGTTTAATAAAAATAATCTTTTGTGAAGAAAACAATAATAAAACTGCTCTGGAAAACCAGGCCACAGCACACCTAGAGTTTCTACCACCTGAAAAACAACATTAGATATCCTTGGAACTGGAGGACGTGCTGGTTGGCCAATCACTTGCTGCACAAGCAGAGGACCAGAGTTCAGATCCTTGGAATCCAGTAAACGTTGGGTGTGCATGGCAGCCCTGACTGTGATCTCAGTGCTAGGTAGGCAGAGGTGGAGGATCGCCAAAGCCGACACTCACATGTGCACCCACACACACACCAGAACACACACACACGCATGAGAGAGAGAGAGAGAGAGAGAGAGAGAGAGAGAGAGAGAGAGACTATTCTCAAGACACATTAATAATTCTTTACCATTCTCTCCAGTTCTATACTAGGTAACTGACATTCAAAAGGATAAAAAGCTTTGCCTAAAACCACACAGATAAACATAAAATATGATCTGGGGAGCCCTCAAGTCTCACATTTGGAAGTCTGCAGACACAGCACTACCAACACGAAGGAGGTGGGCTTACCTGTAGCGCGCTATTGAGGAAGCAGCTGTTTTGCCCTGGCTCATTGCTGAGGCCTTTGCTGGGGGCAATAGACATTGAGCTCCGAGGTGCAAACATTCCTTGAACGCTACCTCGGCCTCCAGAAAAGTAATTTCTTTTCCAAGACATTATTGTTCACATTAGCCCAAAAGTGGGGGAAAGGAGGCTTTATATCTTTTTGGCAAGGGACCTGTGTCTTTTGCAGTCCTCAAACATCACATCTGTAAACTCAGGGAATTCAGGTGTCTCCTTAGAGCCAGGTGCCAAAGCTGCCCTTCACCCGCCCACTGTTCAAAATGTAACTAGGCACACGACCAATGTAGAGACGTCCTTAAGTCCTGCTTCCTTCTCTGTTGCTGAAACTGCCTCCCTAAAGTCCTGGTGGGACAGACGGAATCTTCAAGACAACAGCGTCCGGGACCAAGCAAGCTTGTTCTTCAGCCCTCTTTATAGTGCTTCTGGAGGACTGAAGACTGAAGGAAGGCGCAGGAACCCAAGGCACTCCTCATCCCCTTGGTGCCGTGGCTCACCATCTTCTAGAGACAAGCTCTAACCAGCGGAGACGTCGTCTGGGTCCTTTCTCGGTAGGACTGCTGCTGCTGTTTCGCTACACCACCTTTCAGCTGTATTCCAAGTTCCTTCTCTCCTCTCTACCAGACCTTCAGAAAGCCTCTTCTCTTTTCTTCTGAGACCAGAATAGCCAGCTGTGCCTGAGAGCTTTAACAGAAAGAAAAAAAATCAAAAGCTTACATCATTTAATGACTCTACTGGCTTTCCACAGTTCTGCCAAGATCAACGTTGCCTCACCTCTCAGTATAAACTTGAAACCTTGACAAACAATGCAGAGAGAGAGAGGGTGTGGGGGTGGGGGGTGACCAGAAACAAAAAAGGGAAATGCCAAAAAAAAAAGTAAAAAAGAAATGCGGACAGCTTCACTTTCATGGAAAACTTCTCTTAAATTTTAAAGATGAAAGCTGAACTGGACTAAAATAAAAGTCAAGCACAAACTTTCCAGAATGAAGCCAAGAAAGAACAAAAACAACAAAATCACTGAGACAGCAAACACCAAGCAAGGAAGCCTGTCTTCTGGGTGTTGGTATTAAAGCACGTTTTTGAAGGCGCCGTCCATGCACGATTATGGAATCCTAGTTACAGGTGGGAAGTGCATCAGCAGTCTGGACTCCATTCTGGCGAAATGAGGCTCCATCCCAGAGAATCCCTAGTGGTCACTAGACCACATGTCCTCAATATCCAGTCCTTTCTGTCTTATCTGTTGCCTTGTTTGACTGATTTGATTAATTAATATTTTGCCAGAGGAGCAGATAAATAATTTGAGTTATAAATCACTTAATCTTGAAATTATCTACAGGGGCACAGAACAAGAGGTCATCCACTGACCAATCTTTGGCTTCAACTAACCAAAATGTCTGTGAGGCAACAGTGAGTATTATCAAGTCAAATAGCTTCCCTCAGGAAGCACCTGAGAGACAGGGTCTCACCATGCTGGCCTGAACTCTCTATGTAGACCTAGCTCGCCTCAAACTCAGAGCACTAGGCTTAAAGGTGTGTGTCAACCTTGTCCAGCACAACTTTCAGGAGTCAGTTCCCTCCTTCCGTCAGGTAATTTCTCGGTACCAAACCCAGGTCATTAGGTTAGGCAGCAAATGCCTTACCCTCTGAGTCATCTCAATGATTCACACGTCTATTGAGATGGGGTCTTAATGTGTAGTCCTAGCTGGTCTGGAACTTACTTCCTTCTGTGAGCTCAAACCTGCAGCAACCCTCCTCCCTGTCACAGTGCTCACATGATACACAGTGTAACCACACCTGGCCCAAGTGCTGAATTTCACATCTCAAGCCTCCCTTTAAAATCCACACACACACACACACACACACACACACACACACACACACACACACACACAAAGATGGGCCAGGTGTCGGAGCAGGCGCCACTATCCCAGTGTCCAAGAGGCAAGGCAGAGATTTACGTCTGAGGTCAGCTGAGCCTAAAGCAAGACTATCTCAAAAAAGTTATACAAATTAAAAAGAAAATGCTCAAAAGGCTGAGTGTGGTGACATAATCTCAGCACTCAGGAGCAGGGGCAGGCAGCTCTCTGGGAGATAAAGGCCAACATGGTCCACATAGTGAGGTCAGCGAGGGTTACATAGTGAGACCCTGCCTAAAACAAAAAGCAAACAACAACAACAACAATTAAAATCAGCAGGAGAGGCATGGTGAGCTCCAGAACAGCCTGGACTACATATCAAAACCCTGCTTCAATCAAACAAACAAAAAGAAAAATTCTTTGAGGTTTTAATCATTATTTGAAGACTAGATCTGATGGTGTCCTCAGTGTGTCCAGTAGAAAAGCTGAGGCACAGGAATATTAATTGATTGCATAAGACTATCCTTCCCCTTCTCTACATTCCTGAGTTATTTATAATCTTCAGAATGCACACGCCACAATTAAAGTATTGAGTTATATGTTATAGTCATTCTATTTACTATGTTCTTATTATTTTCCTTTTGTCTCATACAGTATCAGTCATGTATCATGTGACTACATAAGCTAGAACACTGTCTAGTATCCAGTGTATGGTGACGCTACACGACACCCTTTATCTGATCTTCACAATAGCCATCAGGTAGACACAAGTACTTCAGCTTTACAGAAAACAAACAGGGACTTAAAGACGTCAACTCGCCTAACTGGTATGTGGCAGAGCTGGAATTGAGTGGCTGTAATATTTGTCACTTAATTATGTATCTTATCACAGTATCCCCAAAGTCCCCATCATAAAGACTATCAGCATCTATTGTTTGTTGATTAATGGAGAACCAGGAGGAACCCACATCTCCAACAAGACTGTAAGACCCTTACTTCTCCACAAATCCCTCGTGAGCACTACACTCAAGGCCACTAAGCACCTTCCGACAAGCCGTGCAGCATTCCTTCAGCTCAACTGCTGCAAAGGAATGACAAGCGCCAACCCTCCACTTGGCTCACAGCAGAAGGAACTTGGCAGGCAGGCGGGGTTCAATATCCACGTGAGGCACTCACTGAAGCCCTGCCTGCCCTAGGACACATGCCCAAGCACAGAGAGCAAAGGAAAGACAGACAGTGGCAGAAAGGATTCATAGGCTCTGAATGGCAGCATTATGTAGGGAAAGCAGTAAGCTCTCACACTAGTTAGGTATGTCAGAAACTAAAGGCACGACCAAAAAACAACAAAGGCAAGAAAGGCAAACACTGATGGCAAAGACATTCCACTCCAAAGGAAATGCTTGCTCTAGGTCTAGCACTAACTCATATCACCGTTCTCTGGTATTGTCTACTGAAGGTACACCAGAATAGAAATGCTATTTCTAGCTGCAGGACCCTAATAATGTTTTTAAAGATAAAAAACTTTAGGCAATACTGAATTACTTCAGTATTAAAGAACATTATGTCTGCCACTCATTCTCAAAGGGCTCAGAAAGCAAAGAATATGCATACACAAACACATACAAACAGAATACATAGGTAAAAAACACAGAACATGTTAACAACAGATGCTTCTCACTGAAGAGCACGGGAATGCCAGGCTAGGGAAACACCTCAGTTGGCAGAGTCTGCCTACCATGCATAAGCTGGGACCCATCCCTAATGCTGCCTAAGTAACATGCCTATAACCCAGGCACTTGAGAGGCAGAGGCAGAAAGGTCAGGAAAGTCATCCTTAACTACATAGAAAATTTTAGGCCAGACTGGACGACGTGAGATCCTATTTCAAAAAAAAAAACCATGTATGAAAACAGTGTATGAGATTTCATCTTACTATTTCTTATAACTTCTCTGTAAACTTTATATTTAAGTTAAGAAAAAAAGGCTGGCAATCTCAAAATTAGAGGGAAAAGACAATCACAACAAATACAGTTGTGAGGATCTGGGGGGGATGGCTGAGTCTGAGAAGTGCTGGCAGCATCAGGACCTGAGTTTGGTCCCCAGCACCAGGGAGAAGGGGACAGACAGACAAGAGTACACACCCCTGGGCCGTCCTAACTGACTCGTCGCTCAAAGACAAGGTGGACCAGCAGCTGAGGATGGCTCCTGAGCACCAGAAGACGTGTTAAGAGAGTATGATGTCATCACAGGACGGGTGCAGTGACCCAGCCCACAGAGGCCTCGGCTAGAGCAGAGGAGGAGGACAGCGCTCTACTTCCATTCCTATACCTTTGTGTTTAATTCATTTTAGGTTTAATTCCAGGCAGATTATCCAGGACAGGACCCTGAACTTCATCCTCTGAGTCTGTAGAGCAAAGTTAGCATCTACTTCACGAAGTGACTGAGACGATGCAGCAGCATGACAATGAAGGATTGACTCAGTAAGAGGTGAGCTGTGACTCCTGTGAGTCAGACTCCAACGCTGAACCAACACTGAGCCTCTGCCTCTCACAATCATTATTCTGCAGGTCACGGTGGTCACAGAGACCCCATCACCACCCCATCCCATATCCTTCACGTTAGGTATTTCTAAACACAGACCTCAGTACATGGAGCTGTTACTCTATAGAGTTGTAGATAATATTTATGAAATGAAATCACTGCAGGTTCAGTTGAAATAGAAAATGCAACTATAATTACCATTCCAGAATCTTATAAAATCCTGATTCTCTAAATAAGTCACTAAAATCCATCAGAAACAAGATATAGGTGACCCTTAAAAAAAACTTATAAACAGAATCAAATATTTATTTCCTTCTAACTCAAGCTTGACAATACAGATAAGTATCTACAGCCATCTCTAAAGGCCAACTGTTTGTTGCTTATAGGCTGGCTATCAGAAACTCCCGAGTGAACAGTTACCTCACTGAACAATATCCTGAGGGCTGAACTTTGGTATCAAATTAGTCCATCATGTACAAAAGGAACAATTAAAATGTTACATACAGAAAATCATGTTTTCATAAGAAGCTAGCTGTCACTGTCAAGGAACTTGTCTGAAGCCAGCTAAAAAGAGAATAAACAGAGCAGAAAACATGTTTCGCTTTGTTATAGGCAGAGAGGCATAGGCAGGCTACTTGGCTCCTTTCTGTAAAGCCTCACAGTTCCCAGAACTTTCCCAACCCTGATGGAAGACAGTTAAGTACAAAGAGGAGCATACTGGACTAGGTTTACAGCTCAGTAGGTAATAGAGTTTGCTCTGCAAACCTAAGGATCTGAGTGTGAATGACCAGCACCTACCTAAAAAAGCCAGGCATGGCCTCACAAGCCTGAAATCCCAGCATCAAGCAGCAGAGACAGACAGATCCCACGAATTCAACAGCCAGCCAACCAGCTAGTCTAGCCAAAACACCAAACAATTCTTACCGCTGAGTTCTATCCCAGAACCCACGAGATTAAATTGTCCTCTGACCTCTACTAGGGCACCAAGACAAATGCATACCCAGACATACATACACACATGCAATACATTAAAGATCTTTTCTAAAAGTGCAGGTTCAGCTTGGTGCACACCTTTGATCCCAGCACTTGGGAGGCAGAGGCAAGCTAATTGAGTTTAAAGCCAGTGTAGTCTACAGAGTGAGTTCTAGGACAGCCATGACTACAGAGAAACCCTGTATGGGGAAAAAAAAATGTAGGCTCTACACTAGGTGAGGTAGCGTAAGCTTTGTAATACTAGCACCTGTGACAGAGGAAAATTAGGAGTTCAAGGTCGTCCTCACCTATACTGCAAGTCCAAGCTCAGCCTGGGCTATGTGAGGTCTCTTCACCCCCCCATACACAAGTATATAATATTATATATGTGTGTGTATATTCAAAAAAATAATACATACAAAACACTTAAAGAGTTCAGGTTTAAAAAAAAGTAGTTCCGGGGTTGGGGATTTAGCTCAGTGGTAGAGCGCTTGCCTAGCAAGTGCAAGGCCCTGGGTTTGGCCCCCGGCTCCGAAAAAAAAGAAAAAGAAGTAGTTCTGGGCTGGAGAGATGGCTCAGTGGTTAAGAGCACTGTCTGCTCTTCCAGAGGTCCTGAGTTCAATTCCCAGTAAACACATGGTGGCTCACAACCATCTGTAATCAGGTCTGGTACCCTCTTCTGGCCTGCAGGCATACATGCAGGCAGAAAGCTGTATGACGCATACATAATAAATAAATAAATGTTAAAAAAAAAAAAAGAAAAAGTAGTTCCATAAATAATAGCTATGGCTGTCTCACACACACCTGTAATAGCTATGGCTGTCTCACACACACACCTGTAATAGCTATGGCTGTCTCACACACACCTCTAAGAAAAAAAATCCCAAGAAAGTGGGGCACGGTGGCACATGCCTGTAATCTCAGTACTTACGAGTTAGAAGCAAGAAGATAACTGTAAATTCAAGGCCAGCCTGATGTACCATAGCAAGATCCAAACAGGGCTATACAGCAAGACCCTACCTAATAACCCCACCCCAAAAAAAGCATTTTTAATTACTCTGCAGATGTGCCCAGTGTTTTGCTGGACTGTTCTCTTCCCACACCCATCTTCCCAGTGCTCCTACCTAATGCCAGCATCACTTAGAGGCAGCAACTCACTCTGACAGGGTCTAATGATGGCCACACCTTATAAAGAGCAGTCACTTAGATTCAGTCACTCTCTTGGGGCCAATTGGGAGAGTAAGATCAGTGGGAGAGGAGGAGGGCAGGGTGAATATGATCAAAACACATCATACGCGTGTATCAAAGTGTCATAATGAAACCCATTAATGTGTGATTAACATATACTAATAAAAATTTTTCCCAGGACTGGGGCATACACTTTTAATCTCAGCACTCAAGAGAAAGAGGCAGGTGGATCTCTGGGAGTTTGAGATCAGCCTGGTCTGCATAGAGAGTTCCACGGCAGCCAGAGCTATATAACAGAGAGGCCCTTTCTAAAAATATAAAAACATAAAATGTTTTACACATATTTTAAAACATGTATATTGAATAATGTATAGTTATTTATTAAGTTAATTTAATATAATTTAATATAAATTATTAAATATTTATGTTTAGTAATTTATAAATATCTTTTAAATGTTTATAAAAATTTATTTTTAATTACTTCCTACAGGTTCTCTTTTTAAAATGTAGACAGCATATAGGATTTCTCCCTCCCAGAACCTCATTAATTAGGTTGTACAAGTATAACCTTCACAGTGCTTTATTAGAATATAATTAAAAAGCTACAGATGCTTAATACTTCTTGAAGAAAAGTTAATGAATTGGGCAATGGTGGTGCATGCCTTTTACCCCAAGACTCAGGAGGCAGAGACAGTTGAATCAAGGCCAGCCTGGTCTACTGAGTGAGTTCCAGGACAGCCAGGGCTACAAAGAGAAACCCTATGCATGTGTTTGACAAAATCCTGTAAAACAAACCAAACTTTTTCCTGGCTAGAGGTAATTCAGTGACAGATATGACCAATCAACTCGTTAGCTCTTCCCCAGGCTCCAACCTAAATCATATCTTATGTTGCCAACAAGTCTATGGAGGAAAGATATTCTGGCCAGTAAGACAAACACCATGTTCTTTCCTAACCACACTGCCAATAGTAGCAAACGAGAAACAGGTTGAAAGAAGAGAGTTTCAGGCAATTTATTTGGCCACTGGAAAGCAAAAAAATAAAAATTTACCCCATATAACCTCTGGTTAAATCGCTAAGAACCAAAGATGTTTTATCTTTCCTAATTTTTTAAATCACTGAGGAATGCTTTTATAATTTAGATACTTGACTACAACAATGAATTCTTTTACAAACCTAGGTTATTTTGCACAATAATGAGAATATAATGGCAGTGTCAACAAGAGGAAAATAGGAGAGGAAGCCAATGAGAGCAGCAGCCTGACTCATGTCCGTCATGAGAACACTGGCACGGAATGGTACAAGCAACTTCAGTGTGAGAAAGCAAGCAAGCACATGACTGGGAAGGAAGGTGACAGAGAATACAAAGCAAGAATCAGAAAGAGCACAAACAAAGCTCTCTTCAGTGAGAACAGTCACAACCGGGAGATATGGAAATCTACCCTAAAAAGTCTTTCAGATTCTCAAAACTCTAGCATTTGAGTCAGTTCAAATGTTAACCCCACCACTTACAAGGAGTGGGAGTGGCCTTCCATAGTGGCTCTTTCACTGTAAAATTGGAATAATGGTAGCAACTACTTAAGTGAACATCCCTGGACACAGCATGTCCTTAGCTCTTTTTTTTTTTTTTTTCATTTTTATGTCCTTAGCTCTTGAAAAGTGGGGTCATTTTCCTCATACTGCAAGGGGGCAAGGGGAAGAGGACAGAGAGAAGGTCTACTTATGCGTGATAAGGAAAAATACTAACAGGGTTGTAGTGGGAATTAGAAATATATGGTTCTATTTAGCATAGAACTGAGGAGATCAAGAAATTATTATTGTACAAGTACAACCTCCACTTGAAAAGCACACTCAAAGCAACAAAATCTCAGTAAATGCTCCCCACATTGCTAGTAGCACTTCTACAGAACCCGAAGCTTTTCAGGAATTTAAATGCAAGTACACACGCGCACACACACATACACACACACACACACACACAGACATAGACTCACACACACATACACACACACACACACACACACACACGCACACACAGACACGCACACACATATGCTCATGCATGCATCCCACTACTTCTTAGACAAAGGTCAAAATATACAATACAAGGAAATAATCACATTATGAAATACCATTCAAGTGGCATTAGAATGACCTGAGCATCAAATATAAAACATTTTATTTTCAAAGGATCAAAATAGCTCACATCCGAAGGAACAGGTCTAGTTTCTGAATCTAACTTCCTCGGGTTCTCTCTAGAAGGAAGGGTCTGCCACTCTAAAATACTTCTTGAATACAAACCACTTCCCAGAATGACAACGTACTGCCAAAGTCTAAAGGAATTTTACCAAGAACATTCTAGTGATGGAAAAGGAAAATCTCTCTGCTTCTGGAAATAATGTTATTGCACAAGTTAGCCACGAAACAGGCCCTCTGCTACTCCCTTAAGCCTTGTACTGAGTTTGAAAAATAGACACAAAGAGTACAAGCTTCTAACTAATAATTTACCGGAAGTCAGAGCACTGAACCTACACTCTTGAAACCTGTAAACCTTCCCTTTAATTCTAACAAGTGCATATATATGCATGCATGCATGCATGTATGTATGATGTATGTATGCATGTTATGTCAGAGGAGGAAAATAAAATCTCCAAATTCAATATCTGGTTGGGGAAAGGGCAGAAAAAAGACAACATAAAAAGTCTCCTGAAAATTGAGTTCAAAACTCAATTCCAAAATTAACAATTATGGGGGGAGGGTGTGGACTGGAATAACTTCACAAACACTAAAACACTACCCAATCATTGTATCCTCCCTCTACACAACTTTAATATAACTACAATGCTTACCAGACAACCCATTCGAGCTCAGCAAAAAACTTCAGCACTCACAAGGGCATTTGTGGGGCAAGTGGCACAGGAGTGGAACAGAGGCAAGGGTACAGAGGGAGGAGACAGAGTAACAATGGGAAACTGTTCATCTAACCACAAAGGCACAGAACAGGATATCAGGGGTAAAACAATTTTTTTGCCAACTACCAAGAGCAATTCATTGAGAAGCTAAACTGAAGGAACTAACCATTCAGGACAGACTTCACTGGAGGCTTTTAACAACTATGAGGCTGCTTTCTCCAAAGGCATTCCCGAACACAAGGTCATCAAAACACAGGGTTTGCAGGGGGGGCAGCTGCTTCCAAAGGGCTGGTCCTAAAAGAACCCTTTATGTGGTGTCTGTGAGAAGACACCTTTGCAGTGCCCTAGAGAATCACCAAAACAATGCTGCCTGAATCAGTTCAAAATCCCAAGACTATCCGCAGTGAAACCATTTTAATGGGCAAAAGTCTTCTGTCTTAAACATTAAAATGGGCCACGCTAAAAGAAATTAGGGAATTCTGTGAATTTAAATTCTTTTAAAACGACCTGAATCTAAAGGCTGTTCCAGCTAAGATCTTCACACCTCTTTAGGGAGCTGCGGCTGGGTGCCCCCCGAACCATGGCATCAGTCAAACAGAGCTGGCCTCTGCAGGCAGGGCATAGAGGCCCAGGGGCCAGCAGGCAGGCTTCTATGTGTCACTCTGCTATTAAACAGCTTTACTGAAACCAGTTGCTTTATTAAGCAACTGAGGAAAACTCAATCAGCAAAATTCTTGCCATTTATGAAAGTTGGCTATATTTCTATACCTTGAGAGAAAATACTTGAGGTCACTAAAACAAGATTTAATTAAAGTTTATTGGTAAAATTAAGCAACTATGGACACTGCCCAAAACTAATTAAGCTTACATTTTAATAATATGCTTAAAGTAAAGTAGTCCTTTGGCAGCACAGCAAGTACCAAGTTTAAGAGAAAAAGATCCTGCTTCTCCTGCTCACTGTTGGCGTTCTGACCAGGTCTTCTCATTCCTAGTGCCAAGGCACGGAAGCACGGCAAAAGCGCACACTTCTACTACCAGTGCTAAACCGGAAAGCTGCCTACAGTGCATTTGTTCTTTTCTCTACAAGAAAATACCTGACAAAGCAAATTGAGAAAAACTACTTTGGCTCACAGCAGGAAAGGCTTAGCTGAAGAAGCATGGACAACAGTCACACTGCAGTGGTCAGTCACCAGAAGCAGAGCAGAGAATGGGCAAACTTTTATCTCAATCCAGACCCCTAAGGCATGGTGCTGCCCACATTCAGAGTGGTACTGCCTTTTTTTTTTTTTTTTTTTTTCTTTTTTCTTTTTTCTTTTTTTCGGAGCTGGGGACCGAACCCAGGACCTTGCGCTTGCTAGGCAAGCGCTCTACCACTGAGCTAAATCCCCAACCCTGTGGTACTGCCTTTTAAACCTTTCTGAAAACACTTTCATAGACATACCTTTAGGTGTGCAATTCCAATGGTAATTCTAAATCCACACAGGTTGACAATGAAGATTAAATATTAGAGGTTGGAGAGATGGCTCAGTGGTTAAGAACCCTGGCTGCTCTTCCAGAGGACCTGGGTTCAATCCCTAGCACATAGATGGCAGCTCACAACCATCTGTAATTCCATTCTCAGGGGACCTGACGTTCTCTTCTAACCTGTACAAGTAGTGCACTCAGTTCATACACATACACATATAAGCTAAACATCTATGCACCTGAAATTAAAGTAAAGATTAATTTTAAAAACATATTAACTATCAGGAATATAAAAGGTAGCCCTCCAAAGTCATTATGACATAGTATAGAGCCCAGCATGGTGACACACACCTTTAATCCCAGCACTTCGAGTCCAGCTAACATAGTGAGACCCTGTGTCCATTTATTTAAAAATGGTATAGAAGCAGGAGAGATGGCTCTGTGAGAGCACTGACTGTCCTTCCAGAGGTCCTGAGTTCAAATCCCAGCAACCACATGGTGGCTCACAACCCTCTGTAATAAGATCTGGTGCCCTCTTCTGGTGTGCCTGAAGTACAATGTACTTATAGATAAAAATGGTACAGAGCTGCAGCTGGGGGCGTAGGTCCTGCCCTTGACATGAAGAACCTGAGGTCAATGCTCAGAACAGAACACTAACAACTCCGGAAGGGCACTGACCCTGCAGGGCATTTCCATCCCCTCAAGAGATCTAGTGGAACTGCCTAGTGGATTTGCCTAGCGGGGTTTAGTAGGTTTTTTCCTTACAGTTTTTCTTTCGTCTTTGTTTCTAATGTTCATAAAACCAATCCCCTCTGCTTGCCTCATGTAAACTCTAGATTGAAGAGCTGCCTGCAGCCACCCAGATGGCTCAGGCACAGTCGTTAGTCACACAAGTTGGATAACCTGTGTTACAGTGAAGTCAATCTTAACACTCAGTGATGAGGAGGAGGAGGATGTTTTTAATTGAAGTGTTGTTTGATTCTAGAGTTACAAAAAGAAGACAAAATCTTTAAACTGCTGTGATTCTTGTCTACTGAAAGAAGATACGCAAGTGACAAAAAAAAAAGAGTAAAATTAGATAAACTTAATTTCATCAAAATTAAAGCTTGGGACTGAAGAGAGAGCTCCACAGTTAAAGTGCACACTATTCCTACAGAGGGCCCAAGTTTCTTACAGCCACCGTTAACTCTAAGCCTAGACATCAATGCCCAACCTGTGGGCCTTCATCTCTTTGGGAATTGCATATCAGATATTCTGCATATCAGATATTTGCACTATGATTCCTAACAGCAGCAAAATTACAGTTATGAACTAGCAATGGAACAATTTTATACAATTTTACTGTTGAGGTAACTACAACATTAGGTATTAAAGTGTTGCAGCATTCGGTGGATAATCACTGCTCTAGTGGATCTGACACCCTCTTGTGGCCTCCAAGGGAACCTGCACTAGCTCACATATAGCCCATACACACACACACACACACACACACACACACACACACACACACACACACACGCATGCAAAATTAAAAATAAGAAACTCTTTAAAATTAGAACTATTAAAAAAAAATTTTTTAAAAAAAAGGGTTGGGGATTTAGCTCAGTGGTAGAGCGCTTGCCCTGGGTTCAGTCCCCAGCTCAGAAAAAAAAGAAAAGAAAAAAAAATTTTAAAAAATTAAAAAAAAATAGAACTATTAAGGTGGTCAGAATGGAATATACCTTTAATTCCAGCACTTAGAAGGCAAAAGGCAAGGCAAGAAGATCTCTTGAGTTCAAGACCAGCCCAGTCACACATTGAGTACCAGGACAGCCAGGCCTACATCAAGAGACCTTGTCTCAAAATAAATAGTTGGATATATGGATACTTAGCTACATTAAAAAAAGATACATAGAAAAATGAGTGGATGAATAAATAAATAAATTTGTCAAATAAAAATAGTATATTCATAAAATAAATATTTTCTAGTCACTATAGAAATGCTACAAAAATGAGCCTATTAAGTGAAAGAATGAACCTTACTAAGTGAAGAACCCAATCTACACATTACAGACTGCACTTACACGAAGTATCCAGAATAGACCAGTACACACACACACACACACACACACACACACACACACACACACACAGATTATTCCTGGTTGTCTCAAGCAGTCTGAGTGTGTTAAGGAGACAAGCTGCTAATAATATGTGCAGTATTTCATTGTACAGAAGTGCAATCATTTTAAAAGTGACTGTGGGAACAGCCATTCTGCATACAGTAAAAGCACTCAACTGTACACATTAAACACGTGTATTATATAACATGTGAATTATATCTCAATAAAGCTGTTTTTTACCCAACAGTTTTCCTTTTTACAAAACAAGATACTCTTTGTTTCATGTCTGTGGATTAAATTAGGTCTCCATAAACAACAGCAGCTGCCACCTGGTAAAACTGGATGGCTTCAAATACTTGGCAAACAACTGTGCAAGGCAAACAAGCTCTGTTTGTGTGTGTGCCAATTTCCAATAACTGTTTTTAAAGAATATGTAGGAAGATCAGACGGTGCATTCTTATTTGTTTTGCTATTGTCATTTAAAGAAGAGAATGCAATCATAATTTCCCTAACCAAGAAGTCAGTATCGCTATTATGTATTACACAGTCCATGGTAGCTGAAGGAAAATGATCCACTCTGATTTTAAAAAAGAAAACGGCTGAACATGTACGGAACAGGTACACAGCAAATGTCAGACCAGTCTTGGGTTGAGGTAGAACAGATGAACAAGGCAGTTTGAGTGATGCTTGCTAGACACACCCTGCTCAATAATTACAAACATTCTACTTCATGTTTGTAAAAATTCCCTCTATTTATTGAGAGTATTTCCCTAGACTATTCAGAGGTCAAATGAAAACCATCTGATAAACAATCTGACCATATCCAGGCTAGCAGACACAGGGAGCTGAAGAGCACGAGAGCCTGGTGTGACAGAACCCTGGCCTTGGGATGCTGAGGCGAGGAGATGGTGAGGCCAGATTACCTAGCAAGACCAAGAAAGAGAATAAGGGAGAGAGAAAGAAAGGAGGGGAAAGAAAGTAAAATGTATGCACTCTTTTTTCTTACTCTGTGTGTGTGTGTGTGTGTGTGTGTGTGTGTGTGTGTGTGTGTGTGCAACAGACAGAGAGAATACACACCTATGTCATGGCAGGCACAACTTGCAGGAGTCAATTCTCTCCTTGTAGACTCCAGGGATGGAACTCGGATTGTGAGACTGGACATCAAGCACTTTTTCCTGTTCCGCCATCTAACTGGCTTCTATTCTTTAAATCAAATATATATATAGATCCATGAGGTTAAACACTATAAGGCTTACACAATCAGATAAATGTAATCTTTACAAATTGTGTATAAAAAAATTCTAGTTCTTTAGAGTACACTGAAAACCTTGCCGTTATCGAACACTAATTTAATTTTCAAATTCTTACTTACATTTATGTTGTGCATGTGTGCACATGTGTGCACAGAGGACAGAGATAGATTCTCTCCTTCCACTGCACACATCCAGGCAATCAAATATGAGGCTCAGTGGCAACACCGTGCACACTGCTGAGCCACTTCATTGTTTCCCTTACTCAATTATTTTGGAAACATTGTAAAAGCCACAGAGGATCAAGGAGTTCGCTGTGAAACAGTGTGTCCTAGAAATGGCAGAAGCTACACCCAGGAAGTCTAAATGACTGCCTAAAACAGGAGCTAAGCAAGAACACCAAGAGCCATGCTAATATGAACAGGGCAGGACCTTAACCCTACACAAAACAACTATAGGAAGAGGAAAGGGCTCAGTGGCTATGAGCACTGGCTGCTCTTCTGGAGGACCCAGGCTCAGTTCCCAGTACCCAGATGGCAGCTTACAACTCTAACTCCTGTGCCCAAGGATCTGATACCTTCTCACAGACATACATGCAGTCAAAACACCAATAAGGAATGCTGACAGTGGGAGAAATACTCTTTCCCAGGCAAGAGAACACCAATTAGTTATCCAATACCAAATCTTCAGTCCTGAAAACATATAAATATCATACATAATATGATATACATAGGGTATATCTATACATACATATATACATGTATGTATATAACAAAAAAGATTTAAAAAAGAGGCACTTTTCAAAGAAAACAAGGAGGGTATATTGAGAGGGTTTTGGGGTTTTTTTTGTTTTTTGTTTTTTGGTTTTTTTTGGTTCTTTTTTTCGGAGCTGGGGACCGAACCCAGGGCCTTGCGCTTCCTAGGCAAGCGCTCTACCACTGAGCTAAATCCCCAACCCCTATTGAGAAGGTTTTAGGGGACAAGAAAGGACAAGGAGGAATTGATGGTGTAATTATAACCTCAAAAAATAGAAGGGGCTGGAGAGATGGCTCAGCGGTTAAGAGACTGCTCTTCCAGAGGTCCTGAGTTCAATTCCCAGCAACCAGAAGACAGCTACAGTGTACTTATATATAATAAATGAATAAATCTGAAATAGATAAAAACAGAAAAAGCAAACTTTCAACTTCATTTCTTTTATAAATATGATACCCATACTTTTTTAAAAGTCTAATGCCAGCTAGTGGGAGGTGGAAATGGGAAGGTGAGGAGATTAAGGTCAGCCTCAGCTACATACAAAGCTCATACAGAACCACCCTAGACTATATGGACATTATCTGAAATAAGAAAGAAAAGAGAGAGAGCGCGAAGAGGTGCCAGGAAGGTAGCTTGGTGGGGAAAGGCACTTGCTCCCATGCCTGACAACCTAAGTTCAATATCTGGAGCTCATTCGATAAAAAGAATCAATCCCAGTAAGTCGTTTACTAACCTCCATAGAGACTCCACAGCATGTCTGCCCATGTACACACAGACATGCACCCCGAAAATTAATAATAATAATAATAATAATAATAGTTTTTTTTCTTTTTTCTTTTTTTCGGAGCTGGGGACCAAACCCAGGGCCTTGAGCTCGCTAGACAAGCGCTCTACAGCCGAGCTAAATCCCCAACCCCATAATAATAGTTTTTTAACAACTTATTTTATTTTTATTTTATGTGCATTGGTGTTTTGCCTGCACCCTTATCTGCATAAGGGTGTCAGATCTCCTGGAACTGGAGTTTCAGACAGTTGTGAGCTGCCAATGCAGGTGCTGGGAATTGAACCTGGATCTTCTGGAAGAGCAGCTAGTGCTGAGCCATCCCTCTAGCACTCAATAAAGATATTTTTAAAGCACAGAAAAATAATAAAATAAAGTGAATAGGCTGTGGTAAGACACACTAGTAATCCCAGAACTTGGAGATTTCATCCAAAGGATCATAAATTCAAGGCCAGCTGCTACTATATAGTAAGACTTTATCTCAAAAAAAAAAAAATGTTTTAAGTACATATAAAAATTTTGGGGCTGGAGAGATGGCTCGGCAGTTAAGAGCACTGACTGCTCTTCCATAGGTCCTAAGTTCAATTCCCAGCAACCACATGGTGGCTCACAACCATCTGTAATGGGACCTGATGCCCTCTTCTGGTGTGTCTGCAGACAGCTGCAGTGTACTTACATATAACAAATAAATAAGTATTTTTAAAAACATTCTTGGAAGTGTGAGGATTAAAAAAAGACTAAGGTTGAAGCAGCAGAGAACAGTGCACTTGTGACAAGTGGACTGCACAGAATCGACATAAACACAGGGAGCTATGAAGTGACTAATACTTCAGTATTACTGCTGACGGCAGCAACCACCAATGGATGACAGCATGGACACAAAACTGTCCTTAAGCCTCAGGATGCCTACACTGAAACTGCACATGACAGCCCTAGAATACTCATATAAGCTTATTTTGAGCCATGTATAAATGAGCCATGCCTGCTAAGACTTTCCTAGAAAAAATATGAGTATTTAAAATTTTCCCAGAAAAAGCTTAAGTATTTTATACTCTCCCCCCAAAACTGAAAACTACATTTGGTTGCCGTCCTGACTGTACAGTAGCCTGTCATATTTCTCTTCTATAATGAACTCTTATCTTCTTTCTTTCACTTCAAAACCAGTAGGTGTCTGACATCTATCCTAAGACATATCAGCTAGAGACGAGGTGCAACTACTGGTTCTGTGTGCTTTTAAAACACCTCTAAAGCTGGGCAGTAGTGGTGGACGACTTTAATCCTAGCACTTGGGAGGCAGCGGCAGGCAGATCTCAGTGAGTTCAGAGCCAGCCTGGTCTACATAGTGAGTTCCAGACAGCCAAGACTACACAAGCAAGACCCTGTCTCAATCAAACAAACAAACAAACAAACAAACTCTAAGACAATCCAACACTGAGCTTTCCATCTACCCATTAAATGTCTTAAACCTTTACTTATCTATCAATGTGTGTGTATGTGCACACATATACATGCTATGGTAATGTATGTTTGTGCACATACACATGCCATGCTGCACATGTGGAGGTCAGAGGACTTCTCTCCTACTACATGGGTCCTAGGAATCAACTTAGGTCATCAAGCTTCACCCCAAACTCTTTTACCCACTGAGCCATCTTGCCAGCCCTATCTTTTTTTTTTTTTGGTTCTTTTTCCGGAGCTAGGGACAAAACCCAGGGCCTTGCGCTTCCTAGGCAAGCGCTCTACCACTGAGCTAAATCCCCAACCCCTTGCCAGCCCTATCTTAAATACTGTGATCCATTAAATGTTTAGCGATCAGCTACTAAAAACCAAGCATAGTGTTACTATCTAAGAAACAAAGATGTTCAAGATTCACTAATGAAAAAGTAGACTAGAGATGGGAATGAAGTGCCTTGGAAAATCCATAACAACTTTTGACGGAAGTATTATCTGAACTTGACCCTGATTTGTCTTTGCCACTCCTTCCTGGGAGAGAAGCTCTACATTTTTGGAATTTCCCTAATGATTCAAGTATCCAGCATGGCTTTGCTCTTGTTTTTGTGGAACCCACAGGGTTTGTACTGACTCACATGTACACTCACCAGGCCAAGGTTAAGGCCGGCAACATTGCAAAGACCAATCACATGGTTGCAGCTTCGACCCATATATCAGCCTTGGGACTACAGAAGTCGAGAATCTAAGTAAACCTCCATGTGGCCAGTCAATTTAATCATGGTTACCAAATGAGGCTCAGATAAAAGTTGCAAACTGGGACAGTAAACTCCCAGACTGGTAGTATACGCTCCCATGACAGAAAGACAGCACGTTCTAAGGACAGGGTCAATGAATGGACAGTCATCAACCAGCCCTATCAAGTCTGTTTCTGTTTCTTCACCCTTTAAATAATTAGCCAATAAAGGCAATCTTGCCTGAGTAGGAAAATATAAAACATCAAGAACAATTCAATCTGTCATTGTCCTTTAGGTTTACAGGAGGCAGCAACATCTAGAATGTCTGACACCCAGTAGACAACACAGAGACCAAATCAAGGGGATAACTGAAGAATTAGTAATCAATACAGAGTCCATTGGAGTCTGGTATGAATTAGACTTTATTGAAAACCCTTTTATGCCTGAGGTAGAATTTGTGTGAAAGATGCTTTTTCCTGCAATTTGATGTCAACAGGGCTAACCTTTTTTTTTTTTTTTTTTTTGGTTCTTTTTTTCGGAGCTGGGGACCGAACCCAGGGCCTTGCGCTTCCTAGGCAAACGCTCTACCACTGAGCTAAATCCCCAACCCCCAGGGCTAACCTTTAACCAACACGAAGTCATAATATATACTTGAGACGACAGGTAGGCCAATTACCGTGATCTGATTGTCATATGTTGTATACGTATACTGTGTGTATTACTGTACCCACAAACATTACAGTCACTATATGTCCATTAATACATGGACCATGTTGGCCTCAAATTTAGAATCCTCACAGAGATCTGCCACCCTCTACCTCCCAATCCTGAGATTAAAGGCCTGTATGACCATGTATAACTTGTGCAATTCTAAAACACATCTTTTGAGAAATCAGATTGTACAGCTAGAGAACAAGAAATTAAAAATATTATCTATAGGGGACTGGAAAGATGACTCAGTGGTTAAGAGCACTGACTGCTCTTCCAGAGATCCTAAGTTCAATTCCCAGCAACCACATGGTGGTTCACAACCATCTGTAATGGGATCCAAGTCCCTCTTCTGGTGTGTCTGAAGACAGCAACAGTGTACTCATATACATAAAATGAATAAATAAATCTTAAAAAAAATCATCTATCAAGTATTAAAAGGTTTGAAAAACAGAATTAAGAAATTACCGACAAGAGGTGGAGTCATCACTCAGTTGATGGATGGAGTGCTTGTCCAGAATGTACAAAGCCCTGGTTCCAATTCCCAGCAGGTACTCTATCTACAGACTGTCTCAGAAATTAAATGAAATAAAGGTGATAGGTATTGTGAATAGAGGGCTATAAATGTTATGCTACTTTGTAGTTTTAAATTTTTCACTACCATCTCTATCACAAATCCTATGTTTCCCATCTAAATGGTTTTCAAACCATTTTCAAGTCTGTCTACCTTCCTTGGAATGCTCTTAACTTTGTCAGTGTTCATTTATGCCAACACTCAGATATGTTTCTAACCTAGTACAAAAATACATAGGGACTAATACTTACATCACCCGGATAAATTCCTGGAATACAATTGAAGGTGTTTTCAGCACCCACAGAGCATGAGCAGCTTCTGACTAACCATGGCTACATCAGCACACTCATGACTCACCAAATCTCCAACTTCCCAGACATCTTCACATGAACTACTGTCCAGTCAGCTTTTTGACATCCTGTTCTTCTGTGTTTGAGATCTTGATATTTTTTTTGTTTTGTTTTGTTTTGTTTAGAACAGGAGGAGAACAGTTCTGGGACTCAATTAAGGCCTCACATATGCTAACAAGCTCTTTAACACTGAGGCTGCATCCTTAGCATCTTTTACTTTCTATTTACCTTTTGTTGGAGGGGGAGAGGAGGGAGGATTTCGAGACAAGGTTTATCTATGCATTAGAGCCCTGCCTGTCCTAGATTCATTTTGTAGACCAGGCTGACCTCGAACTCACAGAGATCCACCTGTCTCTGCCTCCTGAGTGCTGGGATTAAAGGAATACACCAACAAACCTAGTATTTTGTACTTATTTTTATATCATTATTTTCATTATTTTCAATCCTGTGTATATGATGTGTGTTCGTGTGGGAATGTGCACATGGGTACTGGTGTCCTCAAAGGCTGAGTCAGATCCCCCTGGAGCTGCAGTTAAAGGTGATTATAAGCAGCACATCAGGGTGCTGGGAACAAAACTTAAGTCTTTTACAAGAGCAGATAAGTTCTTTTAACCACTCAGCCCACTTTCTGAGCACTGACTTTTAATTTTGAGATAGGGTGCTACTATACCACCCAATTCCTTCTTGAAATTAACTATGTAGGCCATCCAGGTCTTGAATTTTCAGTCCTCTGCCTCGGCCTCCAGAATAGCTAGGATTACAATCTGTGCTCTCAGGCCTACATGAGCTTCTGAACAGAACATTAGAGTCAGACCAGTGAGATGGCTCAACTGGTGGAAGCACTTGCTACACAAGCCTGACGGCCTGACTCAATCTCTAGAGCCCACTTAAAATAGAGACATCAACTCCACAGGTTATCACCTACACAAGCACTACATGGCACACGCACGCGCGCACACTCACACAATAATAATGATAAAGAATAACTATTCCTTGTAATTTTCATATAATAACTTCCCTGCAGTTCTACAATACTTATACATTTTACTAACATCTTATGAACTTTTAAATTTGTGTGTGGGTATATGAGAGAGAGAGACACAGACACAGACACAGACACAGACACAGACACAGACACAGACACAGACACAGAGAGACAGACAGAGATTGGGCCTTTCCTAACATCAAGAAGAGAAAAGTTACTTCTTAAAAGAAGCCCATGGGGGGTTGGGGATTTAGCTCAGTGGTAGAACGCTTGCCTAGCAAGTGCAAGGCCCCGGGTTCGGTCCCCAGCTCCAAAAAAAAGAAAAAAAAAAGAAGCCCATGGAATGGCTCTGTCAGGTAAAGTGCTTGCAGCACAAGACTTATAACCTGAGCTAGATTCCCAGAACCCATATAAAATAAGGAGAGAAAAGAATCCAAAAAGTTATTCTCTGACCTCCACATATACACGATGGCATGAGCTACTGCACACATGTGCGTGTGCATGCATACATGTATACACACACACACACACACAGCCACTAAATCTGGGCTGATGGCACACACCTTTAACCCTGGCATAGAGGAAGGTGGATTGCTATGAGTTTGAGGATGGCCTTGTCTACATAGCAATTTCCAGGCTAACCAAGTGCTAGATAGTGAGACTCTGTCTCTAGAAAGAGATAGATAGATAGATAGATAGATAGATAGATAGATAGATAGATAGACAGACAGACAGACAGATCTCTAGAAAGAGATAGACAGACAGACAGACAGACAGATATAGAGGCCACTAGAAAAAAGTTAGAGCCACCAAAGCTTTTCTCAACCTCTCATGTACTTTTTCCACAGTCCTCAGATTAGAGAAAGTCTAAGTGTCTGTGTCTTTAAGTTTGACATTCATATCCACATATTTCAAAGTTTCCCCCTGCTTTTTGCCCCCTACTCACAGACTGCTTGAAGTTTCAATCACATCCTGCTTCTCTCAGCTGTAGGATGTGTAATAAGAAAAGTATCCAGTCAGCGTCTAGGGCAGGTCTGGTCAGAACAATGAGGTCATCACTTCAGACTCACACCTGGTCCTTAAGAAACAGCTCCTCCTACAGTAAGCCAGTCTGTGCGCTTAAAGAGACACCCACAACCTGTGTACCAATGTGGCTAGAACTACAAGTCCTTCCTTACACGGGCCTATGCCATGGATCATTTCCTGTTCTGGCGACTTCATACTACTGATTCAGGGACCAACGGCAGCAGTGACTGCATCTGCTACAGCTAGTACAGGCTCACAAGAAAACTTCACGTTCAGCTACAGTGAAGTCAGGTCTACCACCGTTATCCAGGAAGCAGGACTGTCTATTTCAACAGTTTTTCCCTTAACTGGACTCCACTAAAAAAATGACTGCTTCTTATAGATTTTACAAAAATTTATCCCTCAAGGGAATTATAGCTCTCCTATTTTTTTCTCTCTTTTTTCTTCCAACAAGGCAGAGTCAGTCTCCTGTATCCCAGCTAACCTTGAACTCAAGATGTACAACAAGGGGGCTGGAGAGATGGCTCAGCGGTTAAGAGCACGGACTGCTCTTCCAGAGGTCCTGAGTTCAATCCCCAGCAACCACATGGTGGCTCACAACCATCTGTAATGGAATCTGATGCCCTCTTCTGGTGTGTCTGAATTTACAGTGTACTCCTATACATAAATAAATAAATACATCTTTAAAAAAAGTACAACACAATGACCTTTAGTTTCTGATCTCCTGCTTCCACCTACCAAGTACTCGGGATATAGGTAGTGCTGGGTATCAAACCCTGGACTTGATGCTGGACAAGCATTTGAGAAAGTGAGCCAGCAACGTTCCCAACCCCAGTCTTCCATTTGCTCTGTTCACAAATTTAAAGTAGCCAAGGCAGCCAAACGTGTCGCACGCAGTGAGAACTAAAAACGTCCAAGCTTTCTCTCAGCTTCACGACCTTTAAGAAAACATTTACTGTCACGCCCATTTCTTGAGCAACAAAACAGAACAATCTGAGCACAAAGATAAGTAGAGCTGATTTCAGTTCAAAATGCTCTAACAGAGGTATTAAATAACTTCAGTAAGAAGTATTGGAGAGCAAAGAACTCATCTATCTACGTTCCTACTATGTACGAAGGCCTCTGGTGGTGCTTGCTGACTACACTTTGAACCTGAAACGAAACAAGAACCTTTCTCACCTTAGCCCTCCTTCACAAGACCTCTGTAATATTTGACTTCAGCCAGGATGAACTTCTAACAGGCTAACAGCCTATCTAAAGATTAAAGTAGCTAGAGAAACATCACATTCACTACTGGTTATCTTTTGATTGATTGTTTTCAGACAAGATCTGACAATGCTTGGCTCTGAACTTCCCATCTTCTGGCCTTAACCTCCAGAGTGCTTGGATTTCAAATACGCACCAACAGCCATTGGTAAAAAAGATTGGTAATCAGTAGAACTAAGGATTTACACACTAGACAGTATATATGAGTATCCTTATTGTAGTGTTCTTTTTAAATATCTTTAATATGTAAGTTAGTAAAAACCAAAAAATGAGTTTCTATACTAAGAACATAACAGATTAAACAAAAGATTTAAAAAATAACCATAAAGTAAAAGCTATTATGTACAAATAAGAATGTGATAAGAGGTTATATTCAGATGAGCACATGTCTATAATCCCAGCACTCAAGAGGCCGAGGAAGAAGTATCATAATGAGTGCAAGGACATCCTAGCCATCCCGAGTTCCAGACCAACCTAAGCTATTGAATGAGGCCCTGTCTCAATAAAACAAAACAAGAAACAATAGCAACAAAAGAGATTAATATGTATAACATGTGGAGAATGCTTACAACTCTACAACAAAATATAACAAAGAAAATGGACAAGGGGTGTTGAAGAGATGATTCAATGTTATGAGCACCAATGTTATGTTAGGGAGAGGACTGGGGTTCAGTTCCCAGTACTCATAACTGAGTTGTGGTGGCTCACAACTTTAAGTCTAGTCCCAAAGTATTAGATGCTTCCAACCTTCACAGGCTCCTTCACATACATACACTCAGACACACAAATGCACATAAAATTAAATGAATACATATTTAAAACCTCAAAAATAAAGCTGTGCAGTGAAGCACTCCTTTAATCCCAGCACTCAGAAGGTAGAGGCAAATGGATCTCTGTGAGTTCCAGGCCAGCCAGGGCTACACAAAGAAACCTTTCTCAAATGAAGGAAGGAAGGAAGGGAGGGAGGGAGGGAGGGAAGCCCCAAAAGTATATGAGTATAGGAAAGAAGGGAAAAAGGAAGGATGGACAAGGGCCTAAAAGGACATTTTATCAAGTGAGATATACAAATGACCAATGAGCATCTCAGGATTACTAACCATTAGGGAAATGAAAATCATAATAAAACGATACATCATCTCATGCCCATAAGAATACTTTTTGTTCTGGGCACATCTGTAACCGAACACTTGGGAGGCAGAGGAAGGTGAATCTGTGAGTTCAAGACCAGCCTGGTCTACATAGTAGGTTCCAGGACAGCCAGGGCTATGTAGAGAGACCTTATCAAGAGAGACAGAGACTGAGACAGAAACAGGAAAAAAGAAAACTGTCCAACTTCAATATGAAGAAACTGAACTTTAAAATTAAATCATCATTTTTATCTATCATGCAGGGTTAGCTGTTTTCAGTTTGTTCCTGTTAATAATAAATGGTGTAGGGGTTGGGGATTTAGCTCAGTGGTAGAGCGCTTGCCTAACAAGCGCAAGGCCCTGGGTTCGGTCCCCAGCTCCGAAAAAAAGAAAAAAGAAAAAAAAAAAAATAAGTGGTGTAGGACTGGAGAGATGGCTCAGTAGTTAGGAGCACTGACTGCTCTACCAGACGTCATGAGTTTAATTCCCAGCAACCACATGGTGGCTCACAACCATCTATAATGGGATCTGATGCCCTCCTCTGGTGTGTCTGAAGACAGCTACAGTGTACTCACATACATTAATTAAATAATATATAAAAAATTTAACAATAGTAAGTGGTATAAAATTAGTATCTTTATACTCCCTGGAGAAGCAAAAGCAAATTCAGACCTCCAAAACAACAAAGGAGGGCTGGAGAGGTGGCTCAGCGGTTAAGAGCACCCAACTGCTCTACCAGAGGTCATGAGTTTAATTCCCAGCAACCACATGGTGGCTCACAACCATCTGTAAAGAGATCTGATGCCTTCTTCTGGTGTATCTGAAGACAGCTACAGTGTACTTATATATAATAAATGAATAAATCTTTAAAAAAAAAGGAAGGCTGTTTCAATGAAAAGTAGTACATCCAGGCTGTCCTGAGGAGAGTGAGAAGGGAGGACCACTTTTAGATGCAAACCCTGCCAAGTATCTCCATCCCCTGGACAAGTTTCTCTTTCAGTTCTCAAGGATTTATGTATTACTTTTCTTTTGCTCAAAACTTTTCTTGGAAATATGTCACGATATATCAAAAATAACTCACGAAAACATGAGTGTTTTTCAGACAGTTTCTCTGTGTAGCAGCCCTGGCTGTCCTGGGACTTGCTTTGGAGTCTAGGTTGGCCTTGACTAAATTGGTGCCCACTTAGATAAAGAAGTGTCAGGAAAAAAAATCTCATTTATCCATATGCTATTAGCAAAAATCAATACAGATGGGAAATGCTTCAAGAGTCAACTCAAGGAAACATACACTGACTCCCTTCAATCTACATATCCTCCCCACCCCTCTCTGTGCGTGTGTGTGCAAGTGTGCATGTGTGTGCGTGAACGTGTGTGTCCATCCCTCTCTGTATCTCTCAGTGTCTGTGTGTCTGTCTGTCTGTCTACCCCCTGCCCCTCAAGACAGGGTTTCTCCGTATAACCCTGGCTGTCCTAGAACTTGCTTTGTAGAACAGACTTACCTCAAACTCAGAGATCCACCTGCCTCTGTATCCCAGTCTTGGGATTAAAAGTATGCACCATCTTGCCCGTAAATCTGTAAATCCTACTTAAAAAGAAAAAAGAAAAGATAAAATGACCCAGTAATACAGACACACACACACACACACACACACACACACACACACACCCCAAATATAAAAGACACTTAGTTAAATGATCTGAATGCATTTATCCTAGGTAGGAAGAATAAATACAATATAAGGGAAGTCAGTAGTAGTTTGTACTTTGTCTTTTATCTAGTCTCCTGACAACACTAGCTTCCTAAACTTACCTGAGAGCATCTATTTCTCTTTCCATAAAAAGAGTAGAGAGTAAGTATCTCCATAGTGCTCAGACACAAATGGTCATCTACCTTACTCCCACCCACAGACCCACGGAGACTCTTAAGGCCCAGAGACTGGGGAGATCACAGAGAAAGCTGTCTTCTGGACAGGACAGCACCACTGCACTCATGAACTTGAGACAACTGTGGTTGCCTACACGAGACCAGCACAAGATCAAGCCAGTTGACATTCCAGCTTGGAAGAAGTAGGGACTCACGGCACCGCCCATACTAACTCGGAAACTATGACTGCGGATGGCTCGGTGGAAAGGAGGTCATTTTTCTTTAAGGGTGTGGCCCCTGCTAGGTAAACTGCACTCTACTGGATAGGCCAACACCCAAGAGTAGTGGCAGCCCCAGTCAAACTCAGTGAATTAAAATAATTTAAAAAAGAATGGGTAGGAGGCACAGTAGCACATACCTTTAATCCCAGCATTCAAGAGGGAGAGGCAGATGGATCTCTGTTCAAGGCCAACCTGGTCTAAAAGGCAAATTCCAGGTCAGTCAGGGCTGATACACAGAGAAACTCTGTCTCAAAAAAACTAGAAAAGGGGCTGGGGATTTAGCTCAGTGGTAGAGAGCTTACCTAGGAAGCGCAAGGCCCTGGGTTCAGTCCCCAGCTCCGAAAAAAAAGAACCAAAAAAAAAAAAAAAAAAAAAAACTGGAAAAAAAACAAGCTATTTACAGATACATAAAACTTCAATTTCTGTCCAACGAGATAGCTCAGAGTGCAAATGCACTTGCCACCAAACCTAAGGACCGGAGTTCAATGCCAGAACTAACATGGTGGGAAGAACTGAGTCCTGCAAGTTGCCCTTTGACTTCCCCAAACACACCATGACATGCACACACCACTCACAAACATTCACGAATAAATGTACGTTGAAAATATAATTAGGGCTGGAGAGACACCTCAGGAGTTAAGAGCACTGACTGCTCTTCAGAGGTTCTGAGTTCATTTCCCAACAACTACATCATAGCTCACAACCATCTGTAATGGGATCCCATGCCCTCTTCTGGTGAGTCTGAAGACAGTGACAGTGTACTCACATACGTAAAATAAATAAACCATAATATATTTAATATGTTAATATATTTAATATATATTAAAATTAGGGGTTGGAGATACGGCTTAGCAGTTGCTCTTGCAAAGGAACAAGTTCTTGTCCCAGTACTCACAACCATAACTCTAGTTCTAGAAGATCCAATGCCCTCTTCTAACCTCACCAGAAACACATGTGGTATATATATTTACATATAGATAAAACATTTATATACATAAAATCTCTAAAATTATATGCATATATATATTTAAAAAATTTTAATTTCAACCAAAAATTTCAAGTAAGATGGCTCAACAGGTAAAGGCACTTACCACTAAAGCCCATCACCTGAGTCTGAACCCCAGAATCCACATGGTGGAAGGAAAAGAACCAATTTCACAAGTTGCCCTCTAATCTCTATATGAAACCCCATATATATTAACAAAAAAATAATGTAAAAACCATGAAAGCAGGTCTGTGTGTGTGTGTGTGTGTGTGTGTGTGTGTGTGTGTATGTGCGTATCTCTCTGTGTGTGTGTGTGGGTATCTCTGTGTGTGTGTGTGTCTTTGTATTCCAAGAGGGAAGGAGAGTTAACCACCTTAGAGTCTAACCTAGTAACATTTCTAGGGTGGGTGTGATCAGTCCCTGCAATCACAGCATTGAGAGACAGACACAGGAGGATCTGGTACAAAGCCAACTTCAGCTACTTTTTAAGTTCAGGGTAGGCTGTGTATCTGAGATTCTTCCTCACAAAACAAAACAAAATGGGTCAGTGAGATAGCTCAGAGGGTAGAGGCCCTTTCCTGCAGGGGTAGATGACCTTGCTTTAACCCCACAAGATTACGGGAGAGGCAGTAGTCCTATGACCTCTACACATGAGCCATGGCACACGTGCACCTACATTCACACACATACATGCCTATACTCACACAATAAATAGATACAATTTTTAATTTTTAAAGTTGAAAAAATAAGCCCAGCAGTGGTAGCACATGCTTTTAGCACTTGAGAGGCAGAAGCAGGTGGATGTCTGTGAGTTCAAGGCCAGCCTGGTCTACAGAACGAGTTCCAGGACAGCCAAAACTACATAGGGAAACCCTCTATCAAAAAATGAAAACAAACAAAAACTTTAAAAGACAAAAATAAATTTTAATTTTGGCCAGCATTATTAGAGAGGACCCAGGATTAGTGCCCAGGACCTAAATGTGTTCACAAAGTATCTATAATTCTAGTTTCATGGGATGATGCCTGCCTCTAGCTTCCACAGGCACCAGGCACACATGTAGTATATACACATAGTTGCAGGCAAAAACTCATACACACAAAATTAAATTTTTAAAAAGTATCGGGTTGGGGATTTAGCTCAGCAGTAGAGCGCTTGCCTAGCAGGCGCAAGGCTCTGAGTTCGGTCCCCAGCTCCGGGGAAAAAAAAAAACAAAAAAACAAAAAACTAAAAAGTATCATTTGCCGCATATATGAATAAATAACCATTTCCACTACTAAACAATCATTTTCTGAGAGCTTGCAAATGTTAATTATTTCTTGTTACAACCATTTTCCCAAGCATAGTTCCCTATACAATTAAACACAGCATGAAAATTGTAATTTATTCAAGTCCCTGTATAACAATATAAATCCTCAAATTTAGCATCATGCTATATTCAAATTAGTTTCTCATACGTAGTATAAATATATGAGGGAGGAAACCTTATGAAGAGATGCCCCTTCTACAAACTTATACTCTCCAATTTCAATCTCTACCTCAATATCAAGTCTGCTTCAAGACTGCTCTTTTTCCTCCCTCCCTCCCTCCCTCCCTCCCTCCTTCCTTCCTTCCTTCCTTCCTTTCTTCCGAGACAGGGTCACCCTACAGCCTTGACCATCCTAGAACTCACTCTGTAGATCAGGCTGGCCTCAACTCACAGAGATCCACCTGCCTCTGTCTCACAGATTAAAGGTGTGCAGCACCACACCCAGTTTAAGAATCATTCTTTAGTCAGGTGTGGTGGCACATGCCTTTAATCCCAGCACTGGGAAGGCAGAGGCAGTCTGAATTCTTTGTAGAGCCAACCCGGTCTACAAAGTGAATTCAGGACAAAGACTCTTTTTTATCTGTCTTACAAGGCTACAGCTTGGGGCTGGAGAGATGGCTCAGTGGTTAAGAGCACTGACTGCTCTTCCAGAGGTCCTGAGTTCAAATCCCAGCAACCACATGGTGGCTCACAACCATCTGTAATGGGATCCAATGCCCTCTTCTGGTGTGTCTGAATACAGCTACATGTATATAACAAATAAATAAATCTTAAAAAAAACAAGGCTACAGCTTGAGCCCTGGGCTTTTCTCGGGCTAAGCATACCACTTTATCTGTATCACCAAAGCCTAGGTTTTATGTGTTTATGTTCTACTCTCTTTTTTAACATTTTGTGTGTTTACACACACAAGAGTTGGGGGTTAAATAAAACTATGTCTATGTCACACATATATGTGAAGGTCAAAGAACAACTTTGTGAAACTTCACAACAGTGTAGATTCTAAGAATCAAACTCAGGTCTCCATGCTTAGCTGCAAGTGCCCTTATTCACTGAGCCATCTTGCTCACCTGACTATGTTTTCTTCTTTGAGAGGGGTCTCCCGGGTTATACACAAGCTGTATAGAGCTTCTAGGCTTACGCAATCTTCTTGTCCCAACCTCTGAGAGTAAAAATAAGAATCACATCACTTCCAACTAATTCCTAGTCTGGCATTTACCAGCTCTATGATCTCTGCCAACTTCATTTTGACACCTCCTTATCTTTTCCTACCATTTAATCTTTTGAGTTGGGGTCTCCCTGTGTAGTCTTGACTGGCCTGGAATACACTCTGTAGACCAGGCTGGCTTCAAGCTTGCCTCTGCCTACCAGATTACAGGATTGCAAGGATGTCACCAATCCCAGATTCCTTCTGTTTCTGAGTTATTTTTTAACTTCCTTATCCTGACTTTTAAGATTTATTATTTTCTCTATTTGCATGTGAGCTGAGTGAATGCCGTGTATGGGAGACAGCAGAAGCCTGAAGTGAGTGTCCAACTGCCAGGCACTTACAAGTGGTGTCAGCCACAAGACGGTGCTGCTAAGATCCAAACTCAGGCCCTCTGCAAGTGCAGTACGACCTTTACTGCAGTTATCTCTCTCTCTCCAGCCTGATCCTTATTTTTAAAACTCAGGTAGGTATTCAAGGCCATACTGGTAGATGCTTGTGCAAGGCCCTAGGTCATTGCTTGCATAAGGCAAAAAAGAAAACCCTAAGATCCCAGCTGTTGTGTTACAAATGAGAAGAATGCACGGAACACGAACTTAATGAGTGTTGAATATTATTATTAGTTACTTAAGAATGTTGTGAGTTGGGCTGGAGAGATGGCTCAGTGGTTAAGAGCACCGCTCTGCTCTTCCAGAGGTCCTGAGTTCAATTCCCACCAACCACATGGTGACTCACAACCATCAGTAATGAGATCTGATGTACAGTTCTGGTGTGTCTGAAAACAGCTAAAGTGTGCTTATATAAAATAATTAATTAAATAAATCTTTTAAAAAGCAAAGACTAGGCTACAGGTTGTATACTACAGTCGCCACCTGGCCTTCTGTCTCCCTGCAGAATAGGTGAAAACCATTATTTTTAAAAAGAAAAAGTTTAAAGGACCACTAGATAAACTGACGCCTCAAAAGGTACAGGATGATCTAGGCTACCAATTCCATCTCAAGGGGCAGGGGGTGGGGGAGCAAACTAGAAAAACCTCCTCTTCAATTTCCATTGCAACTTTTTCTTCTCCTGAAAAATATTTTATTCATGTAGCATAGTTTAGAATTTGCTTAATGTGGGGGGGATGGGAGGGGTGCCACAGGGACAAGGGGCTTCTCTTTGTAGCCCTAGCTGTTGAAGAACTCACGCTGGGTCTGGAACTCAGATTCACCTGCCTCTTGAGTGCTGGGATGTGCCACCACAATTTGGCTGTTTTTAAATTTATTTTTTTTTTTTTGGTTCTTTTTTTCGGAGCTGGGGACCGAACCCAGGGCCTTGTGCTTCCTAGGCAAGCGCTCTACCACTGAGCTAAATCCCCAATCCTGTTTTTAAATTTTTTAAATCAACTATGTAAATACAAGGACAGAACATATTTCATACTCATAGTTAATACAACGCACTCATTATATCACCATTATGTCTCATTATTGTCTCCCAAATGGTTTCTTAGCAATCAAAGGCAGAGAGCCTTGTACCTTTCACCTTTATACCCTGAGGTCTTCCACACAAAAGAGGTCTCAATAGATGTGACCTGACCTTCTCCCGTCAACACCTTACATAATACGGTACACAGCAGGGCTTCCATAAAGTTTGTTGTTGAACTCTTACAGAAAATTTCTGTTAACTACCACACAAAGCTTCACCCTGTCCAAGAAAAGTCCTGTTACAAACACCACAAACTAAGTTTTCCTCTAATATACATCAAATAAATGGGTTCCATGACTATATTTAAGCTAGCTCAAGGATTTAAAAGCCATTATTCTAATTAATGAATTTATGAATCTCAATATGGCAAAATCCGGTTACATAATTTACATAATCAAAAGAAGTTACCCTTTGTAAATTTATACCTACAAAATAGAAAAAATTTTGGAAAGCTTGTTTCTGCAGATTAAAATGGCTAAATTACGGGGTTGGGGATTTAGCTCAGTGGTAGAGCGCTTGCCTAGCAAGCGCAAGGCCTTGGGTTCGGTCCCCAGCTCCGAAAAAAAGAAAAAAGAAAAAAAAATGGCTAAATTATCTTTACCCTTTACAGGAAGCCATTGATTTCCACTAAAAATGAAATTAACCAGCCAAAAAATCCAAACTCAACTCCAAAAAACAGTTTTTGAGATTCAGAGGGTAAAATTTTTTCCCTCGTTAATTTTAAAATTGCTTTTATTTTCAGGTATTCAAAATTTATTGTCTCCTAAAATAAAACCTCACCAATTTCTTCAAAGATAATCTGAATGGGCATACTGTAAAAACAGTATGGTTTCTATGCAAGGTACTAAACTGCCCCTAGATTGAGTGTTCACCGTCCTGCTACAACAGAAACACGTTCTTAGTTTTAAGTTCTATCTGTGAAAAGGTTTGAGTGTCTTAACTGTACATTCTTTTGCTATATCGACTCTACTGATTTTACACTGCATATATAATTTCACGAGCACATTGTAAAGGAATTCTACATTTGAATGAATCTGGGAAGAAACGTGTTGTGAACACACACACACCCTTCTTTCAGCTCACAAACGCTCCAGAAGAAGCAAACCTCATGGTTTGTGGGCTTTTTTTTTTTTTCCTCAAGAAAGTCTCTCTCCCGCCCCCACCCCACGCTTTATTTTAGAGTAGCAATCAATCAGTACCCTACTCATAGTCTCTACGCTAAAAAGAACCTCTCCAACTAATACTAGTTTACCAAGACTTCTCCTTTCACAAGTCCAGAGTGCTGGTTCGCTGGATTATTTCTTTGGCAAGGGGAACAGAAAGCTGGAAGGTTCCGGGACGCCACCATTCCCGCCACACCATTCAGGAGTCAGGTGCCGGACGGGTGGCCCAGCCCAGCCTTCCGTAGAGCAGGGAAGGAATGGGTGTTTGCAAAAATCTGACCCTCCCTCTTTTCCGCACTCCTACCCAACCCTCAACAGTACAAACCAACGTGGGCCCAACTCTTTGCTCCCATTCAACATACCCTCTTCTGCACATTACCCCCATTTTCTTCCCACTTCTTTCGGATCCAGCTTGGCTCCTTTCATCCGGTTCTGAGTCTCCTTAACCTCCCAGCTCCCATCACTCACATCCCTCTCCGGCTCCCATTCCTGCCCCCTTGAGCCTAATTCTACTCGGGTCTCCCTGCCCCCGTCCCCGGACCTCCGAGCACCGCCAACCCTCCCCTGCCGCCCCAGCTCAGAAAGACGCCCGGTCCCGCTGCGCACAGAAAGGGAGTCCCTCCTAACACGTCACCCCGGGGTGCAGGTCCCCTGAGACCCGACCTTCCGCACCCCCTCCCCCTGAGCTACCCCTGCACCCCGTTTCCGCCGGCCCCGCCCCCCTGAGAGTGTCGCACTCACCGCTCCCGCCGTCGCATCCTTAACCGCCGCGGCTGCTATAGCTACAGGGAGCCAAGGCAACCAACTCTCGCGATACTTCCCTCGGCGACGGCGAGAACCGTGGAAGAGAGACCTGCTGGAAAAGGAGTCTGGCGGCCGGCGGCCGAGGATGTCTCGCGATAATCGTGTGTAAGATGGCGGCGGCAGAGCGGCTCTGGGTGAGCCGAGAAAGAAAGAGGTGGAACGCGGGCGAGGACCAACTGCTCTGACCGAGTTCAAGAATACCGGCTAGCCGGTGGTCAGTCCCCGCCGGGGACAGTTATTATGGCAGCCCTCTGCCGAAATAAACTTGGGCATGTGTGTTCCTTCCTCACCGGACTGAGAACTGTTTACCTTAGGTTCCGTTTCCCGGACATTTTCCCTTCTGGTCGAATTGTTGGTGATGGAATGGGTAGGCCCGAAACTGACCTCCTCACCTCCAGGTTACCTTCAAGAATTTTTTATCCGTCCTTTTTCTGACAAACTTAGTTGGCTTCCTCGGAAAAGTTTATCCCAAGTGCCCCGCCCCATCAATTTTCGAGACCAAAATAGGAAGCAAATCACAGGCGCGCGCGCACACACACACTAACACACACACACACACACACACACACACACAGGCGCGCGCGCACACACACACTAACACACACACACACACACACACACACACACACACACACACACACACGAATGACAGAGACGGAGACAGAGAGACAGACAGACCCTTTGGTGTTTAGCCGTGGGATGCAAACGGAAATCTCTCAGGAGCAAGGTTTGGACTTGTTGATTGAGAGCCTGTGCAAACATCCTCTGAATCGGGACCTAAAGGAGTGTCTCTGCTCATAGGCCAATAAAGCGAGCCTAGGAAGCAGAAGGATTTACGGGACATTGGTCAACAAGAAGGAATGAAACACAGGGAATGAACAGGACAATAGAAATTAGAAAGAACTTTTACCTCTAGAAGCCCTTGTGAAGCCTTTCGTGAAGTGCTTTTAGGTCTATCAAGTAAAAATATATATGGCTAACCACAGTGTACAACTTAAAATTTTCCACTTGCTATATTTATTACCAAAATTAATTTCACTAGTATTTCAATTTCTATTCAGGCCAGGTGTGGTGGCTCATGCCTTTACTTCCAGAACTTGGTAGGGAGAAACAAGTGGATTTCTTGCAAGTTCCAGGCCACCCTGGTCTACATAGTGAATTTCAGAAGGACTAGGGCTACATGCCTCTGAAAATTAATTAATTAAAAAATAACTTGTTATCAATATTAACATTTCATTTTTAAGACAAAGTCTCACTCTGTCACCCTGACTAGCCTGGAACTCACAGAGGTAAAACCTGCCTCTGCCTCCCAAGTGCTAGTATTAAACCCCTACAATGCCACACTCATTCAAGATTGGTTTTTCCCCCTTACTTTTTCAGAAACCAGTGTTTTGGGTCGGGTCTGAAGAGAGATCTCAGCAGTTAAAGAGTATTTGTGGAGAGTGCAGCTTTTACACAGGACCAGGGTTTGACTAACAACTCTAGTTCCAGAGGTTCTAATGCATTCTAGCTTCTGCAGACACTGCATGCATGAACTGCACAGACATGTAGGCTAAACACCCATACAAGGTAAAAAAAAAAAAAATCAGAGTAAAAGTTTTAAAATACTTATTTTGTATTTATCCCACATTTCAGTTTTGACCAGAAATGTTTAATGAACTCAGAAATGACATGCAGCTCGCTAGTAAGTACAATATTGTACAGCATAGACTTTGTCTCTATAGTATCAAATGAGCACTCTACCAGGGGAGTAATATTCTGGGTATGTGATTTATAAAAGAGGAACCTTTGAAATTGCTAACTCAATAGCAGCAGAGGCTAGGAAAATAACAACAAAAGTTAGCCTTATATACTACAAAACCTTGTGAATACTAGAACGCACTAGAATCACAAATTCTTATCTGAAAGGACCCTCTTGAGTTCCTTTGTTTTTGAGACAAGGTCTCACTATGTAGCTCTGGCTGTCCTGGGACTCGATCAAGCTGCCTCTGCCTCTCAAGTGCTAGGACTAAAGGTGTGCATCACCACACCTGGCTAATGCATCTGTGAATGCTTAAATTCAACCCCCAACACTGCAATAAAAAAGAGAGGATAGGGGGTTGGGGATTTAGCTCAGTGGTAGAGCGCTTGCCTAGCAAGCACAAGGCCCTGGGTTCGGTCTCCAGCTCCGGAAAAAAAAAAAGAAAAAAAAAAAAAAGAGAGGATAGTGGGTTGGTGTGGTGACAGAGTTGGGAGAATCACCACAAGGTCTAGGCTAGCCTGTTCCACGCAGAATCGCAGTCCATCCATAGCTCCATAGACCCTTCAAAAGAAAACAAATATGATGGCAGACAGGAGACATTGAAGAAGAGAACACTTTTCTCATACTACTAAGAGAATGGAAGTCAAGGAATCTTCCCTAGTCAAGCCCACCACCATTACAGAGGTTCTGAACCTATGGGTCTTGATCCCTTAGGGTATCAGATGACCCTTTCTCAGGGTTTATGTATCAAATATCCTGCATATCAGATGTCTACATTAGAATCTATAACAGTAGCAACATTACAGTTACGAAGTAGCAACAAAATAATCTTATGGTTGGGGATCACACAACATGAGGAACTCTATTAAAGGACTGTACAGCATTAGGAAGGCTAAGAGCCACTAATGTATTACATACTCAAACATTAATTGTTCATTTTATGTCTTTTCTTTTTAAATTTTTATCAATGCAGAGCCTATTACATTTATTTGGGCATGCAGACTATAGACTAACAACCTGCAGAGGTCAGTTTTCTCCTTCCACTGTATGGATCCCAAGGATGGAATTCAAGTCACCAGGCTTAGAGGCAAACACCTGTATCCACTAAACCATCTCACCAGCCTTCAGGTTTTTGCTTGTCTGTGGTTTTGTTTTGGAATACAGTCTCAATGTGTAGCCCTGGCCAGCCTGGAATTATATACATCAGACTAACCTAGAACTCACAGAGATCCTCCTGCCTCTGCCTCCTAAATGTGGAGGTTAAAGGTGTGTGCCACCATGTCCAGTTAACAGGTTTTTGAGACAGGATCTCAATGGGTAGCTCAGGGTGGCCTTTTACTCTGCATTGTTCTCAGACTAGTCTGAGTTTATTGTCCTCCTGCTTCTTCCTCCAGGATGCCTGCTCTCCTGCGAGTGTAGAAGCCACATGTAAACTGATGGTTAAGGAGTGGTAAAACCATCCTGAGGCCATGATGACCTTCTAACTGGAGCCTATACAAGCATATGTTTTTATGCATTAGGCCACCATTGCTGCTTCTGAGAACAGTTTGTTTTCTAAGTGGACTTATCTACAAAAGAAATAACCATTACTCTGGCTCTGTAAATTTTTAAAATTTGTCCCATAAATTTTTTGTCTCAGTTTTTTAAATTTCAGAAAATCTGATCTGGAAAAATACTCAGGTTCTAAGTTTTCAGTGATATTAACAACAGACGCTGGGCACCCTCTACCACTTTAAGGGGAAAGTTTAATTATTTCATGATTGACTATAAAAGAAAGTTCTCTATCACATGGGGGTTATTTGTAGCTCCTTGGCCTAATGTAGAACCTATAATAAACAGTAAACATTTGTTAAAGAATACCGATGAGGGTTGGAGCAGAGACTCAGTAGCTAAGGATGTATATTACTCTTGCAGAGGACCTGATTTTGGATCCCAGCTCCCAACCCCTTGTAAGTACAGCCCTAGGGGAGCCAACATTCTCTTCTGACCTCTAAGGACACCTGCACTCATGAGTTCATAACAACGCACAGACATTCCCTGTTTCAAAGGCTGAGAGGTCATTTCAGAAGAGGAGCCATAAAAAGTGTAAGCCAGAGGCCGGGAATGTCTACAAGGTAACACTGTCTTCTGGACACAGCAAGGCTGCTGCACAAATGAACTTATAGTAATTGGGACAGCATGCAGAGGACCCGTGTTAGCTCAAGCTAGACCACATTCCAGCATAGAGAGGGGAATTTGACAAAGTCCCACCACTAACCAAGGAGCTACTGGCATTGTCAGCTTCTGGGAGGGGGATGTCAGTTTTCTCAGTAGAAAGCCACTCATCCAATATTATTTGTTCAGCATAACTTGGGCCTTGATAGAGAAAAAATTTAAAAAAGACACAAAGTTAGGTGGGTAGAGAAGTGGGTGGATCTTGGACATGTTGGAGAAGGAGGGCAAATTGTACAAATTTTTCAAAGAACTAATGAATGAAGAGCATGGACAGGCCTGAGGCCTGCAGATGTGTGACAGAGCATGTCACCTAGAGAGCAATATGCAAGCATGAGAATGTAGCTCAGTGGGTAGAGCACTTGCCTAACAGGCACAAGCACTGGGTGTCATCCCTAACACTGCATGAAGAGAGGGTAGTAATGCAGGCATCCACCCTGTGATCAGCACTTGAGAGAGAGAAGCAGGCAAGTCAGACATTCAAGGCCAGCTGGGACACACAACATCCTGTCCCAAGAAAACAGCAAAAAGACCTCAGCTCTCAACCTCTAGCAGGGAGCCTACAACCTTCAAGCCTGAGACCTGGTGGGAACTAAGAATTCCACCCAAACCTCTCTGTGCCTTAGCATATTACATCACGAGGAGAAGCTCAGAGCACTTCCCATCTCAGACTTTCTGAACATAGAATTCTTTCTCCTTCATCTGAAGGGAGTGTGATCTGAACCTGCCCATACACCAAAAAGTGCAGAAAGTCTCAACCCCTGAACATACTATGTTGTTTTATGTTTGCACACGGATGGTAGAGTTTTCATTTATAGAGCTGGTGGTGTAACTTATGGTAGAGCACTTAACATTCACGAGACCCTAAGTTTGATCCTCAGTACCACAAAATACATTAAGTTTACTTTGTTTTTATAGAAATTAGCAAGAGTTGACAAAATACGACAATTATAGCAATATACCAAATAATGAGACTAAGAACACAGCACCAGTCTATTTCAAGTACGATACCCAGGATGGTGTCTTCTGAGAGGAGAGTTTTACAGCCTGGCTGTGCTACATAAAGGAAACAGTACGGGTCAGCACGATTTCCATCATGCTGCTACGACAGCATGTAATTCAGAACTTTAGAGTTGTGTTGGGGATAGAGAAACGGCTGAGCAGTAAAAACCCTTGTCATCCTTGCAGAGGATCTGAGTTCAGGTCCCATCTAATGACAGTGTGTAAGTCCAGTTCAGGGGGATCTGACCCCTCCCTGACCTCAGGCACTGCATGAACATGGTGCACATACAAACACAGAGACACACACATAAAAGAAACCTTTTTTTTTTAAAGATGTGTTTATTTATGATAGGTAAGTACACTGTAGCCGTCTTTGGGCACACCAGAAGAGGGCATCCAATCCCTTCACAGATGGTTGTGAGCCACCGTGTAGTTGCTGGGATTTGAACTCATGGCCTCTGGAAGAACAGTCAGTGCTCATAACCACTAAGCCATTGCTCCAGCCATCAATCTTTTAAATTACATCTGTTTGCCGGTGTTAACGTTGGTGCTCCTCTATAAAGAGATTGCACTCCAGAAATTGTAAATAAAAATTTTCAGAAAAAAAAATTTCTTTTTGGATTTCAAGACAGGGTTTCTCTGTGCAAACAGTGAGAACAAGATTTGGTGGCTGAATACTCCCCCTTTGTACTCCTGAGGGCCGGGTCTGAGGTATGTGGTTTGTCTGGTTGGTTTCTGTCTGGTTTTTGTTGTGTTATTGCTGCTGTTGTTGCTGCTGCCCTTTAGGTTTTGGGTTGGCTTTGGGGGTGGGGGAGCAGTGTTCGTTTGTTTGTGTTTGTTTTTGTGTTTGTTTTTGTTTTTGACAGGGTTTCTCTGTGTAGCCATGGCTGTCCTGGAACTCACTCTGTAGGCCAGGCTGGCCTCGAACTCACAGAGATCATCCTGACTCTGCATCCGAGTTCTGGGGTTAAAGGGATACACCACCATTGCCCAGCCTGAGGTAAAATTTCTCAGGATTTTCCAACATGTAGGATTACCTAAAGAAAGTAATAAAACAAGTACTCAGGCCTGAATCTGCATTCCCCTCCCTTCTCCCCCCCCCCTTTTTTTTTCAGCCTCCCAAGCTCCAATCCTGAAATTCCCTTTGTAGTTCATGCAGGTCTTGAACTCAAGATGCCCATCTGCCTCCGATGTGGTTATAAGCCCTAGCCGCCATATCCATTTGCATTCCAGTTTTTGTCTCCTTGGTTTTTGTTGTTATTGTTTGAGACAGAAGCTTGCTGTGTAGCCCTCCCTGGCTGGCCTAGAATTTACTCTGTGCCTAGGCTGGCCTCATATTTCCCATGATCCTCCTGCTCTTCCCAAATGCCCATCTTGGGGCCAAATGCAAGCCACCATACCCACTTTTGAGCTCCTCAGACACAGCTGCTGAATGACACGGGCCATTCTTGGAGTAGCATGACTGTCTGAGATTTCCAGTGGGACTCAGCCCCCATTACCTAAAGTACCCGTTCCTGGCTTTCTCCCCTTATGCTGCTGGGATTTCATTTCCAAATGCACTGTTTGCATCTAAACCTTATTTCAGGTACTTTGAAGAGGCATCTAAACTATGCAAACCGTCTTAGGAAAATGCACATACAGAGTTTTGCTTAGACATTTAAAGAACATAAGAATTCTCCAAAAGCTACCCCCTTCCCCTCCCCCTCTTCCCTTCTTCTTCTTCACCTCCCCTCTCCCCCTCTTCCTCTCCCTTTTGGGATCTCAAGTAGCCAAGGCTGGTCTCTGAAAAGAAAAAGAGTTTAGTAGTCAAAACAATTTATTATATATGAGTACACTGTAGCTGTCTTCAGATACACCAGAAGAGGGCATCAGATCCCATTACAGATGGTTGTGAGCCACCATGTGGTTGCTGGGATTTGAACTCATGACCTCTGGAAGAGCAGTCAGTGCTCTTAACCGCTGAGCCATCTCTCCAGCCCAGTAGTCAAAACAATTTTAAAAGTATACTTTAATTCCAGCACTTAGGAGACAGGCATATCTCTATGAGTTCAAGGCCAGCCTGATCTACATAATGAATTCCAGGTTCCTAAGTTGGAAATCAGTACAAGAGTATTGTCACTCGTTCCTGTTGTGCTGCTGTCAGGTTTCTTCAAGCTCTTTTTGAACATCACTAATCCTTTGGAACCTTTAGATCAGTTCTTGCTGTGCTCATAGAACCAAGCACACCGTTACTATAGCTGGTTTCTCCTGCTTCTTTCTCAATGCTGTCTGGTCTCCTTTTGCGTCTATGATGGTTCTGCCTACATGTGTGTATATGCACCACACTGGTGCTGGGTGTCTGTGGAAGTACAGGTGGTTGTGAACCACATGTGGGTGCTCAGAACTAGCTAAACTCCAGTCTTCTACAAGAACAAGTGTTTGCTTTAACTTCTGAGCCATCTCTCCAGCCCCATATAGGTTTTTATATTCCCAAGCTTACTCTGGTTTCTGGTAACTTTAGAGTTACTTATTTTTATCGTATGTATATGAGTGTTTTGTCTGCATGCATGTGTGTGCACTACATGCCGTCCCTGATGCCCTAGGAAGCATAGTAACATATCCCCTGGGACTGGGATTACAAATGACATCCAGACTGGTCCTTTTGAAGATCAGTAAAAACTTAAACCACTGAGATGTATCGTTAGCCCCACCAGTAACTGTGAAAAATCAAAGGAACCTTCACTTTCTTAAAACTCATTTTTCCTTTCTCGGTGTTTCCCAGCTTTTAATTGGCTACACAAAGATAACTCTGGTACTAAGTGTTACCTGCAGTTACCAACACTTACTTCCTAATCAGTGTGCATTAGCTTCTTAGCTTTATACATACAGGGGCCAGCATGTGGGCTTACACACAAGATTTTATCTCATGTAATATCAAATGATACTCTTTGTTTATACCTGATGAGTGTGTTTTTGTGGGTGTCAATGCAGGTGTGGATGTGTAAGAACCAAAGCCCATATATGGTCCTAAAGTCTGAGTGAAGTGTCAGTCTTTTGCTTTAGTTAACCTTTGTGCATCATCAGCCTCAGTTCTCATCTGCCTTCAAATACCAGAGGAAGAGTGAGTTCATTTCCTTAGAGTTTATTGACTGTTACCAGTGGCAGAGAAAATTCCATAAAAGAGCAGATTCCATATGGAACAGCAGGATGGGAGCTCTTAGCTGGTCAGGAGGGGTGCTCTGGAGTGGGAACTTGAAGGGTGGAAAGGCTCCCACCCTCTACCCTCCATTGCCACAAGGATACTGGAGTAACAGTTGGGGCATCCTGTCCAGCGTCCCCTCTCAAATTGGAACCAGAAAGGGGAAATGATGCATACGACAGGAGGAGACACTTCACAGCTCCTCTGTCTCTCCATCCAAGGGTATGCCGATATCCACGCTGTAGTCTACATGCTCCCCAGAGCTCAACCAGGGAATAGGGGTTCGATTGAAAGAAGGCCTGTTGGAGAGGTTCTGGTTGTAGAGGACCAAGGGTTCACTCAGCAGAGGCCCCAGGTCAAACTTGGGCATCTGGAAGGTCATTCGTTTGGAGGCCTTCTCATATCCACCATAGGGCATTGCCGTCCTGAAAGGGGAACATGTCATATAGTTAAGAATCAGAATAAAAGAGAAAGCACTTGTCAATGAGCTATCACCCTGCTTTAAGGGAGGAGAGTCCATAAATCATAGTTAGACATTGCTTCCTTGCTTCCAGTCCTCGTCCTCCCTTAACACCCACTTACCTGGCTTGCTGTCTATCTGAAGTTAACAATGAGATGAGTCTAGTAGACTACATGATCTCATGGACAGTTGGGACAAACACCAGCATTTTGGCCACTATAGAGCCAACAGTATGAGACCATCTTAAATTGCAATGTATATTGTAACCTACAACTGCAACTCTACCCCCATCTCAAATGGAGAGTGGCTGGAAACACTTCTGTAGACCTTCCTCGACCTGCCTCACACAGACGTCCTAGCCATGGCCTCAATGCCCATTTCTAAACAATAGAAACATGGAGCATGGGATAAAGAAAGAATCATCCTGTAGGGAGAGTAAAGACATTGTCACCTTGCATGGGAGGGAGCCAGGACACACCTCCAACCACAAAGTGTGGGATCCCCATTTTACCTTCGAAAAACCCAAGCCGAAAAAAATGAGTGCCAAACTAACATAGAGATCTTCCCTTCACTCCACCGCTATGAGAGGCAGGGGATCCTCCATGAGGGTCCCCTATTCCTGTCCTTACACCTTAGCCCCCTCTGAAACATCTGAACTTAAACCAGGTAGAGCAAGGTGTCACACAACGGGACACGTCAGCTTCCTCCCCCGCTATCCTACCTGTTAAAGGACTTATACTTGGGGAGTTCAGCTTTGGCGCCATATGCCAGCAGGTCAATGCCAAGTTCCACTTTTTGCTGAGGGTCGACCCCCATGGCCCGATCCCACGGGGAAATATATGTCTTGAACACAGTGACGTGTTTCCCATCTCCACCTGCCTGGTCACCTGGTAGCCATGGAAGGGAAACATACATCAGATGATAGCAGCCACTATCAGTGGCTAATGAAAGCTAGTCCCATACCCTACCACTAGGGGAGCGGCTGAGTCGAGGGTCAGAGGTACAATATCCTGGGAATTATATATGGTTTGTAACATAATGGAGTCTGGGGTGAGATTTGTGACTGAATCTGAGAAACCAGAAAAAAAGAAAAGAAAAGAAACTAAACGATAAGGCTGTGGGTGGAGCAAACACATTGCTGTATCCTGGATACCTTCTGGGTCCAAGACACCTCAGTCTCCCTCTTTCCACATCTCAACTAGGCCTCATTCCTGGGGACATGTCTGCCCTGGGCATCAGATACAGTACTTCTGGTTGGTGAGAATACTTGCCTGATCCTGGCTCTCCAACCCCTACTGTGCCGGGAGCTGCTCCTCCGCCAGCCTGGCCCCCAGGACCACCTGCACCCCCAGCTCCAAACCCAGAGCCCTGCTGATGGCGGTCAGAGCCATACTGTCCAGCAGAGCCACTGGCCCCAGCCTGGCCTCCGCTGCTGCCCTTGCCATAGGAGAAGCCCTGACCAGCTGACTCCAGCTGTCCTCCCACTGTGGGAAGAAACTTCTGGAAGTGATCCTGAAAAGAAAGTACAAAACAAGAGGAAGATTAGCAATGGGTGTGGAAAACGCAGACAGAGGCACATGTACAGGAGCAGGCAACAGAGCTAAGGGGCAGCCACAAGACCCCAAGGCTCTGAGAAATCCTCGCTAATGAACGCATAGAGAAGAGTGTCAGCCCGAGGGAACTGCTTTCTGGGAGAGGTGCAATTCCCTGATTACACCTCAGAGTAAGGCAGCTCATTCTCCACTCCCTATCCTATCTTGGCAAGGCAAAGCAAACCAAGATACCTGCTCAACAAGAAACTGCCACAGTTCAGTTCGCCCTGCAGGGAGGCCTCCTTTGCCTGCTCCTCTCCTCCTCTTGATGGCCCATCAGGCCAGAACTTTCTTACAGTGAAACTGTAGCAGGTGAAGCGGGGGAGGAGAGCCAAAAGGGCAATACTGGTTTGGGCTCCAAAGCCTAAAAATAACTCCACCAACTCCTTGAGGAGGCCCTCCTGGCCACCTTACCCTGTGTCCCACACCCTCTACCCAGTGTAACCAGACCCAGCACAGAGGAGGGCTTTTGGCCTCCTAAAGTTAGCTGTGACCCACTCAGCACTTTTACTCTGATCCTGCAGAAGGGCTCATGACAGACACTCCTGCTGGGCCGCGTCCACGTCTGCATCCATTTCCACTGTCCCCCCAGCCACCCAGAGAAGGTGGAGGAGGAAGAGAGGAAATGGAGCCAGTCCCGCGCTCCTCTGTGGTAACATCCTGTGCCTGGCCTCTCTCCAACCCCCTTACTCTTCTTGTCTTGGAGGAGATGACCTTAAAGAAGGAAGATTTTAGTTTCCTGTCATCTTTCAAAATGGAGATAGTTATAAAACTTCCGTAAACTCTTCTAACATCCGAAGATGTACCAAGTAAAATTATAATCACCCAAGTTTAATGTTCAGGTATATAACATTTTTAGTGTAAAATATGCCTTAAATATTTAGTGGGATGTGTTTACATTGAGAAATTATTTGTAATGTCCCGTGTAGGGGAAAGCCAGGGCAGGGAAATGAGAAGGAGTGGATGGGTAGGTGGGGGACACTCTCATGGAGGTAGGGGAAGGGAGAAGGGATAGGGGGACTCCAGAGGGGAAATCGGGAAAGGGAATAACATTTGAAATGTAAGTAAAGAAAATAGCCAATAAAAAAAAAGCCAAAAAAATAAAACTTTAATAAGAAAAGAAAAAAAAAAGGAAATTATTTGTAGTTGATGGCACACACCTTTAATCCCAGCACTCAGAAGGAAGGGGCAGGTGAATCTCTGTGAGTTCAAAGCCAGCCTGGTCTACAAAGGGAGTTCCAGGACAGCCAGGTCTACACAGAGAAATCCTGTCTCCAAAAACCAAAAACCAAAACCAAAAGAAAAATGTGTATTTAAATTTAAAATATAGCACACCATTAACCCTGGAAATCAGGAGACCGAGGCAGGCAGAGCTCTGTGAGTTTGAGACCAGCCTGGTCTACATAGTTCTAGGCTAGCCAGATTTACATGGTACTATTCTAAAAACAACAACAAAACCCTAATTTTTATTATTCAAATCTTATATTGTTTTTAAATCCAAAAGGTTACATGTTACAGGCAATATATTTAACAACCATTCATTTAAAAAACTTTTCTCAAACTCACAAGCCTCCTCAAGCTACACAGCTCATTGTATATATCTGGAGGTCAAATTTAACTGGGTACCCCCTTTGGACCTTTGCTTGCTTACTGTTTGATTTTGGGGGGAAATGAAACCTAGGGTCCCATGCATCTGCCACTCAGCGATACAGTCAGCCCCAAGATTCTGTAGGTTTTAATTATTTTATGTCCCCAGTAATACAAAGAACACATTTTTAATACAAAGTTACTAATTGTGTATCTTAGTGTCAAAATACAGGACTGGGTGTCCCATGTTTTATCTGGCAACCTTATTTTAACACGTAGCCACACTGGGAAGGAATTTTCTCCCTATGGGTGTGGTCCTCATGCCTGCACTGGCTCTAGGATGGGGACTAAGCTTCAGGAATTAATTCTAACTCACCCTCGAGTCATTGGGAACTGAATATATGGAGGATCTTAATGAGTTTCTCATTTCTCCTGGAGACAAGGTTGGTGGTATCTGGGGAAATTGGGGGCAACCGAGAAGCTGCCAGGAAAGACACTGGGCTTTGAGAGAGTGGTTGATGTCCATACTCACCATTGAGCTGTCAGAGAAAACATCGGGGTGGTTTTCATAGATAAATTTCTCCACCCGCATCTGCCGCAGCTTGAACATCTTGGAGCCTCGGTTGGTAAGGAGCGACAACTCCTCCAACATCACATCCCTCGGGACACTGATCTTCTTGCCCAGGTTCAGGCCCGAACTCTCCCGACCGCCTTATCCAGGAGGTAGAGAAGAGGAGACAGAAAGAAGAAATGAAGGCTTTCTGGACTGGGAAGGGAAGCGCCACCCACCCACAGCTAAGTGTATTCTAAAAGAGATTAATTCGGGCACAGGGCTGTCTGGCTTACAAGTTTTTGTTTGTCTTGTGTGTCTTTTAAAAGATTTTTCAGAGATCTAGTTATGTTTAATATGTATGAGTGTTTTCTTTGCATGTATGTATGTGCACCATGTGCATGTCTGGTACTCACAGAAGTGAGAGGAGCACTCAGATCCCCTGGACCTAGAGTTACAGATGGTTGTGAGCCACCGTGTGGGTGCTAGGAACTGAATCTGGGTCGTCTGCAAGAGCAGCAAGTGATGTTAACCACGGAGTAATCTCACCATCGTGTGCGTGCGTGCGTGCGTGCGTGCGTGCGTGCGTGCGTGTGTGTGTGTGTATGTGTGTTTGAGACAAGGTCTCACTTTGTAGCACTGACTATTGGTATTCTGTCTAAGCTCCACCCCCACAGTTGCCTGGCAACAGCCAGCTGTGTTTGACACTATATAAGGGGCTGCTTGCCCCCCTCCTCCTTCTCTTTGCTCTTCTCTTCTCTGCTCTCTTTTCCTCTTCCCCTTTGTTCCTTCTCTCCCCATTCCCCTCCCCTCTTCCCTCCTGGTGCTCATGGCCGGCCTTTACTTCTCCCCTCTTCTACTCTTCTCTCATTAAACCTCTCCATGTGGAACCATGTTGATTTGGTCTACCCCAACACGGACTGGCCTAGAACTCACAAAGATTTCCTCGCCCTCGCCCCCGCCCCGCCCCCATCTCCTGAGTGCTAGGCATGCACCACCCTACACAGCCCATGAGAAGTGCTTTTGTTTTAATTTCATAAGAAGTTTTGATTTCATGGTTTAGAGTGAGAACTCAAGGGGACAAAGGGAACCATATATAGTGTTTGAATACTCGAGTGGAGAAAGAACACGGCCAAGGGGCATGGGCTTGGAGTGAAGGAGAACAAGTGAAGAGAACACCACAGACAGTGGCCATTGGAGGAATTACACCGGCCAGGGAAAGCCCATCTCTAAACGCAGATCCTTGTCCTCTCCTTTCTCTCTTTATTCAGTGAACTCTGACTCCTGAGGTATCAGGAGAACTTCACACTTGGTAACTCGTGTGCATCCCCAGGGAGTAGGGCTGTGCAGTTTCCTATTTTAAATGCTTACATAAGTTCCCTCGAACTTAGAAAGGAAAGAGGAGTTAACCATTCAGTGAGGCCTAGCCTGTGCCTCCCACAGGTTCACTGACCATGGGTCCTGTCCTGAATCTCAGCCCGGTGTTGTCTCCGAGTAATCAGTGGGAAGGCCTGGAGGCCACAGAGGGAATTCTGGTTCTTCCTGTCTCTTCCTCCTTGCTCTTCTTACCTCTCCCATCACCCCATCTCCCACACCCTCCACAGCTGCCATTCTTCTTGTCTTTTTCACTCTGACTTATAACCGGTCTTACATCATTTCTGCAGCTCTTGATTCAGGGATGCTCTTAAAAATCCTACATTTGGGCGCTCAAGCACGCCCTACCTCCAGTGAGCTCCATAATCAGTTTGCTTGACTTCCTCCTCTTGTTAGGGGCCGGGGTTCCCGAGAGCGGCATGGTGGAGGGGGATTTGACCTGGAAGGAGCAGGAAGCAGGCTTGAAAAAAGACAGGAAAGGGGAAAACAAGCATGTTCACTACAGTGAACTACTTAACTTGGGGTCGAGGACAAATTTTCTTCAGAGTTTTTCCCATGTGTTCATGTTTGCATGCGTGCATGTGTTTTCACAGTGATCTGTATCCCCAGAAGGTAAACGGCCAAGACTTCTGTTTTCTTTGGAAGCAGGACAGGAGGCGGAACTGCACCCCTTTCCTTACGTCTTACCGACCGGCTATGTTCGCTTTCCATAACTCCTGTATGGGCATCGGAAACACAGCTATGGCCGAAGGGGGTTCAAATACAACACTGGCAAAGCAATGCACTCAGGCTTCTTGGGCCTGGCATGATTTAAAGTCCTTGTTTGTGTTGGGATAGCAGGCTACAACTATGGCTCCAGACTCTGGTCTCCTGCTCAGGCTTCCATCAAGGTCTAAGGGGGTAGAGAAATGTTCTGCTAGTATTGAGGAGACTCAGCCAAACCCTTCTCCATAGGAAGGAGAAGCTGTTCTTCCAGGAAGCCAACTGGAACATGGCCCGAGAGGTCATGGGTGTGTTCCTTGCTTCTTCAGGCAACTCCTACCCCAAGCTGCAGAGCTGGGCCTGAGAGCAAGCTGAGGGCGTTTGAGCTGGGACAGATGTCAGCTCAGCAATATCATGCATGGGGGTAGAGAATTGTAGGAGGACAGAAACACAGGAATGAGATCTGGCTGTGGGTGGGGACAAGGTAGAAAAAGACACACAGTCCAGTCTCTCCCTAACAGTCCTGCTGTTTTCTGTGGTGTTCTGTCACACAAACACAACGACACTCTACCAACCTAGTGGCATCTCAAACTACCCCTCCCCATCTGTCAGGTACCTCCCCACACATCTTAATTCCTCCCAACTCCTCAGGTCCCTTTCTTTCCAACTCTGCAGCTCCAACTGGACCACCAGCAGCTGAGCAGAGATGAGAAGAGAGACCACTCCCTGAGGACGAAGAATCACGATTGCAAACATGGAGGTCACAAAAGTGGGCTCCAGCCCCTTCCTGTGGTAGAACCACAGACTTACCAGCCTCTCAGTTGGTGGTCAGCTCTCCCTGGGGTCCAGCAGCTTTGGATGACTGAGCTGCTGTGACTGGAGAACCTGAGCTGGGCAAGCGTAGGGGCAGCCCTGGCAGTGGGGGAGGGAGGGAGGGAGGGGGGTGGTTATTAATAGAGTCGATGAGCACAAGCAGCTCAAATGGCACAAACGGGGGCACTGAGACCCTGAGCCGGGATCCTGCCCTCCTTGCCTGAGGTTCAGGAAGAGGGAAGGCCTATGAAAATTCCCAGCAGACCGTCTGACCAGGGTTCAGTCAGCCGAAGCGGTGTGCTTCTTCCCCTTTGCCTTGAGATCCAAAGAAGCATCTCAGGAGGCAATGGACAGCAGAGGCAGAAAGAAAGGGAGCAGACAGTTAGTGCTGGGTAAGAATTAAGAGTAGGTATAGGGAAAAACAAAAAACGAAACAGAAAACATGATTTGTGGGCCACTCAGGCCATTCCAGACCGGGGCTGGAGGGACCCATGAGTGTATTCAGAGCTGGGAGGGATTGAGGCCCTACACTGAAGATAAGATGGAAATTTTCACAGCGGCATTGCTTCTAAACTTCCCGAATAGGTCGACTTTCTGTCTGAGAGCGTTAGATCTTGACCTGGTGAGGGGCCACCTTAGTCAACCCCAGTGCAGATGATGTGATGGAAGCCTATTAACCCCACTCCTTGTCTTTCCTCTCAGTACAGCTGTTCTCAACATGCGGGGCCTGACCTTCTAGGGCTGGACAACCCTTTCACAGGGTCAGATATCAGATATTTACATTACAATTCATAACAGTAGCAAAATAAGTTAGGAGGTAGCAACAAAATAATTTTATGGGGCTGGAGAGATGGCTCAGTGGGTTAAGAGCACTTACTGCTCTTCCAGAGGTTCTGAGTTCAATTCCCAGCAAGGACATGGTGGCTCACAACCATCTGTAATGGGGTCTGATACCCTCTTCTGGTGTGTCTCAAAACAGCTACAGTGGGCTGGAGAGATGGCTCAGCGGTTAAGAGCACTGTGTGGTCTTCCAAAGGTCCTGAGTTCAAATCCCAGTAACCACATGGTGGCTCACAACCATCTATAATGAGATCTGGTGCCCTCTTCTGGTATTCTTAATCAAATAAATAAATAAATCTTAAAAAAAAACCCAGCTACAGTGTACTTATATAAATTAAATAATTATAAAAAGAATTTTTAACTATGCCAGGCATGGTGGTGCATACCTTTAATCCCAACACTTGAGAGGTAGAGACAGTGGATCCCTGAGTTCCAGGCTAGCCTGCTGCTGTACAGAGTCAGTTCCAAGACAGCCAGGGCTACACAGACAAACCTTGTCTTGCAAAACAAAACAAGGCCTGGTGTGGTGGCACATGCCTTTAATCTCAGCACTTGGGAAGCAGAGGCAAGTGGATCTCTGAGAGTTGGAGGCCAGCCAGGTCTACAAAGTGAGTTCCAGGATAGTCAGGGCTAAGAAACCCTGTCTCCTCCTCCTCCTCCTCCCCCTCCCCCCATCATTGTCATCATCACCACCACCATCATCATCATCACAATTTTATGGTTCTGGGTCACCACAACATGAGGTACTGAATTAAAGGGTCACAGCATTAGTAGCTTAAGTAATACCCCTGAAACTAGCTTGCTTCTGTACCTTTTGCCCTAAGACAGCTGCCTAAGGAATTGGCTTTTTTGGGGTGGGGATGAGTGTTAATTTAGTAAACATGTGAAATATGTTTCTTGAGCCCAGCATAGTGATGTGTGCCTTTAATCTCAGCACTCCAAAAGCAGAGCTAGGTGGATCTCTTAAGTCTCAGGCTATACAGAAAAGCCATGTCTCGTTATGACATTATGTCATTGACATTTTTACACGTGTCACTGTATCATTCACATTCACACCATACGACCCTCCGTTGATCCCATTCTTCGTAAGAAGCAGCTTTTGAAGCTTATCCTTCCCGACCACGCCCTTCTTCTGTCCTATTCCTGCCTTGTTTAAACCAGGGGCCGAAAGTCCTCCCTACACACACAGAAGGTGGTGCTGCCCAGACCTTTCATCTTTGATCCATTTCCTCCTAAACCAAGGAAACAGGAAAAAGCCTAAATAGTAAAAGGTAACTTTGTTATTACTATAACAACAACAAGAACAACAACCCCTCAAGGTCTGACCTCCTATGACCAAATACCTGTGATAAAAAAATATAAAGACATGGGCTGGAGAGATGGCTCAGCGGTTAAGAGCACCCGACTGGTGTTCCAGAGGTCCTGAGTTCAATTCCCAGCAACCACATGGTGGCTCACAACCATCTGTAAAGAGATCCGATGCCCTCTTCTGGTGCGTCTGAAGACAGCTACAGTGTACTTATATATAATAAATGAACGAATCTTTACATCTTTTTTTTTTCGGAGCTGGGGACCGAAATGAATCTTTAAAAAAATATAAACACATGCTGTTTCACTTATGATGTATCAGATCCGTCTTTGGAATTCTTAGACTCTGTACTTGGGAGCATTTGGTTATTGGCACAAATATGCCCCCTGCTGGTAAGCTAAGTAATGACACTTTCCTTCTCTGTCTTTCCAGTCAGTCCCCAAATTTTTATTTTAGTCTCACTCCACACACACTCTTGATGGCACGCATACCTGCCACTGTATTCCTATCTTGTGACCCCAGAGAATGCTTATTACAGTTCCTTCCTTTGGGGATCAGAACATGCCCGTGGCAAAGGGCTCAGGGAGGCTTTCCCATTTCTCTGAGTTGCGCAAACAGCCTTGCCTAGAAAGAATGAGCTTCTGGAGAGGGAGAGGCTCTACATGGAGAGAGTGCAGCATGAGGTAACCAGAGGAGTGGTGAAGGAGATTAAATCAAAGCAAGACAATTGGCAGGAGGGAAAGGCAGGAAGCAAGACAGGGAGCCAGGATCAGATCTGCACAATGGGCCAGAAAGGACCACAAAGAAATCAGGACTTGGTATAAAACCAGAAGAGATGACAGACACAGACAGTTGTGAGCATACGTTTATTCTTGTGCACAAACCAAAGAATTGTGACACCCAATATTGCAAAGGAAAAGATTGGTTTCCAGGCCAAACAACAACCATAACTGATGGTGGTCTTCATGGGAGGATAGTCCTTATCCTTCTGGGATCAGACACAGGGCCTGAAGCTGCAAAGAGCTGGGCTTCTACAGGTAGGGTGGGACAACAAGAGGTTTGGGCTCAGTGTCTCCCTGGTTTCCCAGGTCATCGGGATAAGCTCCAGAAGGGTGGAAGGAAGGTCAGATTCACAGGAGGTAACACAGCCACTGCATGTGCTCACGCCTTTGCTCTAACAAATGTGTTCTCCCCAGCTCAGAAGTTCCCAGACCCCCTCACACATGTTGGCCAACTTTACTCTCCCCCTTGTTCACTTTCACTCATTCCAGCCTCGTTCCTGGCTTTTGCCTCGTTCTCCCCATCCACTCTGGCTCTATTCACCATCCTTTCTATCTTACACTCATTAAGCAGTTCAGAAGAAATGTTCTTTTTTACTTTCTGGATTCTGATGTGCCCAGCACAGGGCCCTGGTTGCTAACTTCCTTTAATCCAAGGAAATAGAATTCTTAGTCTTATTCTGGGTCTACCTTGTATAACTCAAACCCATGAAAAGTGTCCTTGCCTCCCAGTCTTGTCAGACTTGTTAATTTCACAAGATGCTGTGCACCTCTCTCTCTCTCTCTCTCTCTCTCTCTCTCTCTCTCTCTCTCTCTCTCTCTCTCTCTCTCTCTCTCTCCATGCTACAGATACTCCTCTCTCAGGAGCTTTTCTGCAGTAGCTCTTGTTCCCCACAGGATTCTTTATGAAGCCATCTGACCCTTCCAGTAGGTGAAAACACTCCTCTTGTCTTGTCCTTTGCCTCAAGAGAAGCACACATGTATATGTATTTGATGCCTTTCTAGAGCAGAGCCTAATCACACACATTTGTGAAAGCACGCGCGCATACACACACACACACACACACACATACACACACACACACACACACACACACACGCACGCACGCACGCACGCACGCACCCTTAGGCGTATGGCAACTAACCTAGGGAAAGCGGAGTGAGGAGTATGGAGGGTAGAGGGGATCAAGCCACAGTGCAGACCCTTAGTTGCTTGCCTGAGAGCGAGTGAGCATTTTGCCTGAGCTCTCAGTGGTCACTTTACAGTGTGCTTTTTACCTAACACTAAAGTGCTGCCCACAGAGAGAAACACAAATGCAAAACAAAAGCAGAAATCTGCTGAGGCTTCTGGGTAGAGAAGCCTGACAGGCAAGGACATCTAGAGAAGATTCCAAAGCAGAGATGAGGGGCTTAAAAGCACCAGCAGGGAGGAAGCTGAGGGGAACGCACTCTGGCTAGGGGCAGTCAGACTCAGATGCGGGGGGAGGGGGGGGGACGGGGGACGGGAGGCCGGTAGGACAAAGCAGAAGAGAGAGACTTTGGGGACTCTAAGTTCCATTACTTGGTCCTGGGACCTATTCCCTGCTCAGTGGTGCCCTGCCCCAGGTCTCCAGACATGAGCCTGCAACCCTGTTCTGGTGGCTGAGAACCGCGGCCTGGCTACTTGGAAGCCGCAGGAAGTGGGAGTGGCCGCAAAGCTCCTGAGAGACTCTAGATGGTCCGGGTTAGGGACAGGGGATGAGGCCAACTCTGCCCTCCAAATGGGCTCGTCCAAGGTGGTAGCCGCTCTGGGGGCAAGCACAGTGGGAGCCAAGGGTTCTGCAGTGGGTTGGGGCGCCGGAGTGGAAAATCTGCGGATCTCCTGGACTCGGGCAGTTTTGGGAGGCCCTGAAGTGGAGGCAGGAGTTGAAGGACCCTCGTCAAAACAAAACATGGCAGTTTTAAGTTGGTATGGCTGATGCCGCATGAAATCCAGGGCCTTGATACCCTGCTTAGGGGTCGCCCGAGGTCCCTGGGATTGAGCCTTATTGGGGAGAGTTCGGGCAGCCTGAGGGAAAAAGGGTGAGAGAAGTGGGTTGTAAGCAATAGGAGGTGGGGCACGGATGTTGGGTGAGTATTTCCAGGATGGGGGCAGTGAGGGTGTGGGAGAAGGACTTCTAGGGCGAAGGCCTGGATTAAGGCTAGAGCCAGGTGTAGCTTCCACCACGTACCGGTCGGCACGGCTCTGCCGTTTGGCAAATAGCTCCCCACCCCTCCCCTGCAGCCTTGGGAGCTCAGGAATCCCAACCATAGAGGTCGATCCATTCACTAGCCCGTCAGGGAGCCCTCGAGACCCGGGTTTAGGAGCCACAGGGGGTGGAGTCTTAGGCGTCATAGGGGGTGGGGTTTTGGGAGCCATTGGAGGTGGGGTTTTCGGTGACACTTGAGACAGGGTCTTGTAACTCCTGCCCCCTAGTGGCTGCATGAAGTTACAGGCTTCTGCTCCGAGGCTTAAAGCGTCCTCCTCCGGACCAGATTCCGCACCGCCCGCCCGAGGTTTTTCATCCAGGTTCTGTACCAGCGATAGCAGCTCGGGGTTGGGCGAGTTCTTCGTCTCTTCCTTTCCAGGCCGGAACATCTGTTTGCGGGTTCCCCGGCGCCGAGCCTCCTGCAGGATGCCGGTGCGGGCAGCCGGCACAGAGATGCGCTGCTCCCGAGCGCTGGCAGGCTCGGGGGCCGCCGTGCCGGGTGCCTCCGGGCGCGCAGAGTTTCTCAGAGGAGTGGACAAGAATATGGAAGCAGTGGAGGTCATGGCAGCAGCGCTAGGAGGAGTGGGAGGCTCTGGGGCACCTCCTGGTGTAACGGGCCGGCTCGGGGCTGGGATGTACAAGGAGCTGGTAGCGGTCACAGGACCGGAGGAGCGTTGGGTGCTGCTGGAGGTTCCAGAGACCGGCGTGCGGTTGGGCACCACAGTGGTGAAGCTGGGCAGAGGGGTGGGCCCCTGTAGAGAAGCTGCGAAGGGGGACGGGGCGGGGCTAGTGCCCCCCAAGGCCTCATTAACCTTCTTAGGGGCTACGGGTCGGAAAATCACTGAGGTGGTGCCTGACCGTTGCCCTGGTAAACCTGGGGTAAAAGGTCTCGCTGACCTGTTAAAGATACTTGGCGCAGGGCTGGGGGCTCCACCATCCTGAAAGGGGCTAGGGCTGGCTGCAGGGGCTGACAAAGGGCTGAGTGGAAGCACCGCTGCCTCTGGGGGAGCACTCTGAGCTCGAGGTGGGGACTGCAGACTCTGCCCATTAAGCATGGCTGCTGGGCCCACCTGAGCCAGCTCCTGGGAGCTGGAGGCTACCCTTTGGCGCTGCTGTTCAAAGAGCTGTACCCCTCGGCCAGAGACCTCACTTAGCTGTCCTCCCAGTCCAGAGCTCTGACTCTCTGCTATGCCTGAGCCAGCCCTAGCCAGCTCCATGTCTAGATAAGGGCTGTCCCAGTCGGATTGATTAGTAAGGCTGCGGGCATCTGAGAAGGCCTCCTCGTCCAGCTCCGACTCACTCGTTGGGGGGATGCCGTCCTCCTCCTCCTCTGTTCCTGTCCCAGCTGCAGCCCCGAAACTCACTAGGGTGTACTTCTTGGCTCTCTGCCGCCGCTTCTTAAACATAAGCACCCCCTTGGAGTGAGGGTTGGGGGCTGCCGTCAGTAGGGATGCAATGGTCCGGCATTTGGTCTTGGCCTCCTTCACACTCTTCTCTTGGAGGCTTTCCGCGCGTTGCAGTTCTGAGGAGATGAAGAGGTGGATTAATCAAGGAGTTTCACAGCCTGTTCTAGTCCTGCTCCTCAAAGCTCCTGTTTTTTTTTTTTTTTTTCCACCGAAAGGACCCACATTGTCTCTTGCCTGTGACATAGTCCTCCAACTTAGAGACAGAGTGGAAGGGAAAAGGTGAAACCAAGGACAGAGACACTGCCCACACAGCACAGCCCTTCTGTCCGGTCTCCCCTGGATTGCATTCCTATTTTCCAGAAGATGAGCCTTATCCACTTCACACATTTTTCACCTGCCTCCCATTCTTGACGGGCAGGAAAATCAGAGAGAAGAGATAAGGGGCGCTTTTCTCTCACTATACTTTGCAAGCCAGCTCCTCACAAAGCTTGGACCTCACCCCCACTTCCCACTTGTTACCCCTAAAACAGATTTTTGATTTTTTTTTTTTTGTAACAGGGTCTCTTTACATAGCCCTGGCTGTCCTGGAATTCACTATGTAGACCAGGCCGGCCTTGAACTTACAGAGATCCAACTGCTGCTGTCTCTCAAGTGCTGGAATTAGAGGTGTGCATTATCACACCCGACCCAACATACAGATTCTCAACATGAGGCTCTTCTTTTACAGTTCCAACCATCAAGTTGCTCATTTCCACACATCATAAACACTCAGAAATAACCCCACACACACCTGGTTAACATCAGTCTCCTGAAAGCAACCTCTGGGCACAATTTCTCCACTGTACTTTCTTACTCACAAGTGTTCCGGCTTACACACACATCAGGCCACACATTCAAACACAGTGCTGGCAAAGTCACATACATTTGTATACCTACATGCTGCTCCAGGCAGTTCTTCCCAGAGTTTTCCCTGTAGAGGCTCTGGTATAGTGTAGACAGGATTTTAGAACAGTTCTTAGCCCTCCCAACTGCTAGAACATTCCTTTGTGCTTCATACCTCTGCTACTCACATCCCGGGATAATCTTGGATCCCAGATGCAGGAAAAGGCAGAATGCTGCTCTCCAAGGCAACCCCCCTTGAGATTTCAAGGTCACCAGGTAAATATATTCTCTTTCTCACAAGCTGTTGCTGGCACTAGGGTCGATGGCTTTGGAGTAGAGAAGTCCCTGTCTTTCAAGTAGAGAACTCAAAAGAGCAGCCCCATTAGGTGGGCATGAGAGGGTCTCTGTGCTGAAGAACCAGGGCAGGAGTTCCTATACTATGTGGGGCCTGAGTAGGTGGGGCCAGGGAGTGGGACGGACTGCCCTGCTATAAGACTCCGCCCTTGTGGTCCCCAGTTCCTCCTGGAAAATTCTTGACATTCCATCTACTTTTCCTCTCAAGCTACTTTCTAATTAGGGACCTCATTCCTTTGGTCCCCACGTGTATAACACAGAATAGTACTATCCGTGAGAGAACAGACGCCAGAGTCAGAATTCAGTTCTGGGAGAATTACTTCATGAGGATGACAATGGCTACCTCTTCCTAAGGTTCCATGAACGCAGTGAGATAAGTCAACTAAGCATTTAACACACCGCCAAGGCCTGCTGTGAGCAACCATTACGCTTTCTGGATGTAAGCTGCTCATGTACAACCACACATTCTTGTTCTTACACATCTTCTCCCAGATCCGCACATACATGTCTTCATGTGTTCACTGTGCACTCTCACTTCTCACTCTTGCCCTATGAGCTTCCCACAGCTCATGTGGCCATAAACCCCTTGCCATGTGGTCTTAGCATCAACCCATTCTGAGAAAGGGGAGGTGACACTTTCCTGAAAGAACGAGGGGAAGGATGGCAAAAATGAGAGACTAGAGGAGTGTGGCCTTCCCTGAGGACCGCCATTACCCTCCACTCTCCCCCCGCCCCAGCATTCTCCTGAGTGGGGTGGGATGGGGTAGGTAGTACCTGCATAGAACGGGTCTTGCAGCTCAGGAGCTGGGTCTTTGTCACAGCTGGCTTGGCTGAGGGGCTCTTGGCTGATGGTCTCCATGTTGAGAAAGGTGGTGCTGGCTGGAGCAGGACCAGCTCGAGCCACCCCCAAGGCCTTTTAAAGCCCCTTTGTCTAGTCCCCAGAGCTGACAGCTGAATGAGCTCACTGAGCTGTTTTTAGAACATGTCCCCCTCCCTTCTTTCCCTGTCCCACAACCCTTAGTGTGATAGACACAGGCACCTGCCTCCCCTTCCCCTCACCCCACCCCCTCTGAACCGAGAGGTCTGCCTGCCTAAAAATAAACCTGAGCCATTGCATAGACCTCGCCCAGCTGGTGGGAGGGGAGGGCCTGAAGGAGGATTAGGGACAAGTGTAGGATCTTGAGCATGCATCTGGAATTTTCTGTAGGGTATGGGACACTCTCGGGATAGCAAACTACAAACTCTTATGCTTTTAGCCTCTGGGAATTCAAAGATAGAACTCCCCCACCCCCTGGAGCTGAGGACCGAACCCAGGGCCTTGTGCTTGCTAGGCAAGCGCTTTACCACTGAGCTAAATCCCCAACCCCAGAAAACTTTCTGAACTGAGCATTAGAATGGTGGAAGAGAAGAAAAAGTGGGAAAAAAAAAGAAAGAAAGAAAGAAAGAGAAGAAAGAGAGAAAGAAAATGAGTCTATGGAAGGGGCAGGACAGAGAGAAACTTCACTAGATCCTGTTCCGGAGCTCACATCAAAATAGCAGTGAGCCTGTTATAAGTGGAACTGGCCTGTTCTGCCCCAGTTCACATTGTTGCCCAAAATATGAAACTAAAGATCCCTCCCCTTCCCACTCCCTAGTCTGCTGATCCCCAGGGATCCCAAATGAACTTAGAAGTAGCATCCATACTGTGCCTACAACTAACGCTGAGAAGATCCCTATAGCTTCACCCTGCTTTCAGATGCCCCTACCTAGAACCATTCTTTCTCCATCCCCCATCCTGATGTCTAGCAAAACAACAACAACCAGCCCCCAAAACTTCGTATCCCTTCCCCATCTCCCCTCTGTTGTCTATACTTAGTTTAAATTGAGCCATTGTAGAAGACTGTTATAAGGCAATGGTTATCTTTTTTTTTTTTTTTTTTTTTTTTTTTTGGTTCTTTTTTTTCGGAGCTGGGGACCGAACCCAGGGCCTTGCGCTTCCTAGGTAAGCGCTCTACCACTGAGCTAAATCCCCAGCCCTTTTTTTTTTTTTTTTTTTTTTTGGTTCTTTTTTTTGGAGCTGGGGACCGAACCCAGGGCCTTGCGCTTCCTAGGTAAGCGCTCTACCACTGAGCTAAATCCCCAGCCCCGGCAATGGTTATCTTATAGCAAAGATAACTGGGGCCATGATAAAATTATTCTCCTCTCCCTCGTTAGTCTTCTCAGCCTGTCCCAAACACTGTTTTCCAGGGAACATGAGGTGTGTAGAAGGTGTGATATGAAGGCACAGATTTAGGGCTCAGATCCGGATTGAAAACAAAAGAATTCAGGCACTCACTGGCTTGCTTGGCCTTCTGGGTATAGGTGGTAGTGAGATCTTCTGCCACTGGGTGGGGGACAGGGCCCACCATAGGGATGAGATGAGGACCAGGCCGGAGTGGACCATGGGGTAACAGAAGGGCCTCTGCTGGTGGTGGCTGAAGGGCTGACCCTTCCTCCCAAGATGGGGAGCTTACACGGCTGTCACCCTGGCTGGGAGAGCCAGTTTTAACAGGCGCTGGTTCTGCGGGGCTGTCAGACAGGTACACCTCATCAGGTGGAGCTCCTGGAAGGGAAGGCCTTGGAGGACCTCGGCGGCGGGTTCTGCGTGGCTTCTCATGTGTGGCAGGGCCATCCACATCACTGTCTGTCTCTCCATAGTAAGCCTCACTGTCAGGGGGTGATCGAAGGCTCCCTGGCTGAGGAGCTTGGGTGACAGGAGCACCCGGGGGCTCAGGACTCAATGGAGATAAGGGTGACAGCATCTGAAGCTCTCCTGGAGACGGAGATCTCACAGACCCTTCCTCTGCTACCCTGGAGGATGGAAAAGAAGAAAGCATTCGAAAGAAGGAGCTGCAGAATTGACAGCTGTGGAGGGGATGAGGGGCGAGGCAAAGGAGACAGGAGACTGGCATACGGGTGGGAGGAAGGCTAGGAAGAGAGGAGCTGTGATAGGGGACAGGCCAAGGACTGAAGTCTGCCAGTCATTCAAACGCCTGCTCCTATCCCTGGGTTGCAGATCATTCCACTGGGAGATACATGCAAGCATTCTCCTCAGAAAGACATAGTCAGAAGAGGTACTAGTTAGTTACTGAGACCAGGCCAGTGAGACAGAGCTGCGGCAGGTAAGGAGAGGCCTGGCCAGGGGAGAGTGATAGGAGGACCCCATACCTCCTCACAGTAAGGACAAGCTGATGCCCTGAGGCATCGATGAGGGTCATGGCACTGGCATGGGAGAAGTCGGTGCAAGAAACCCCGTTGATCGATAAGAGCTGGTCCCTCTCCCGGAGTCCTGATCTGCCGGCCTGGCTGCGTCTTCGGATCTGAGATGTTGGAGGAGAGAGTTGGATCACGGAGAGCTCCGATAGGGATGGAATGATAAAAGGACCCATGTGATGAGAGGTTTTTGTCTTTTGGACATCTGGGGTTGGGGGCGGTAAAAAGGGTAGGGAGACATCTGGGGTGCTACCAGGAAGGCCTGGCTAGAGGAAAGGGGCAGGTTGATGGGAGGCAGCAGAGTAATCACCGACTGCAACTGGACTGGAGGAAACTCTGAGGCTGAGGTCTAAGACATGGTGAGTCCCCAGTATTTTCTTCCAGGAACAGGATCTCTACTGGCCAGTTCTTTTCTAGGCTTTGAAATCCCAGGTGCAGGGGTTGGCGATTTAGCTCAGTGGTAGAGCGCTTGCCTAGCAAGCGCAAGGCCCTGGGTTCGGTCCCCAGCTCCGAAAAAAAAAAACAAGAAATCCCAGGTGCTGCTGTGGGTTGATATTTAGAGTGGTATTCCAGACTGAGGTAACTCAGCTATGTTCTGGGAGACTGTGATGCCAGGCTATGGGAGTTCTCACTGCACTGTATGGAATACAGTGAATATAATTCAGAGAATGCCTTGTAAAATGGATACTTTTGTTACCCACATTTCACAGCCCCAAAATAATGAAGACTGTAGAGTGAAGCTATAGGCTAATGGCTTCATAAGAGTCTAGCGTCTAGTCGTGCCTAGTCAGAGAATGGATATGATTTGGAGAAAGAGAATCACTGAAGGCCTTGGCAGGGCAGGGCAGGGCAGGGTAGGGCAGGGCAGAGAAGGGCAGGGCAGGGTAGGGCAGGGTAGGATTGGAATAGACTGCTTCAGCTTGTCCTATATCAGTTCAGTCAGAGAGAAATTAGAACCTTCCCTGCATTCCTGGGGTTTGCAGTGGAGAGGATAACACACTTAGGGGAGCAAATACTGGATAACCAGACTCAGCCTCTTCTACAATGCTGAAGTGGGGCCTTCCTTTTGCTCTGCTCCCTGAAACCACAGTTGGCTTTTGCTAATCGACCTCCAGGAGCTTATGGTCACAGTCTGCTCCCCTATAGCCTTGAGCATGCTTACCTGCCCTCCTGCCCACCTGCCCACCACCTCTTCTTCACAACCCCCAACTCTGCCCACCCCCCTGGCCCATAAGGCCACCACATGACTCTTCCCAATTCCCTTGGGTTCCCTTCTCCATGAGACATAATTTCAGGGGCTCTCCCTTACCTTAGATACCTGTAAAGGTTTCCTCTGTTCGGCCCCCCCTTGAAGCCGGAAGCCCCAGGGTGCTCCCCCTGCTAATGTGACCTGCACCTCCTCCTCAGCACCCATCGCACAGTTTGGCCTGTGGCCCCCGGAGTTTGGACAGTGTCCCTGAGAGAGAAGTTGAGGTGCTGGTACCCCGTCCGGCCTGCCTGTCCTGCTGTCCTGCTCCTGCCGACCCAGGCCTCCCCCCCAGCCCCCACCACCACACACCACAGGCAGGCAACTTGGCCCTGGGATCAGTCCAGTCCAGTCCACATGTCTTGTCAATCACAACTTGCTCAAAATAGTTGCTGGCTGTATTCTCCCTCCCCCAACTGTTACTCCTAGAACTAATTATAGTACAGACTTCTGCCCTCCATGTCCTCCCTTTTACTGCATGGACCTTTTAGTCAGGACTCAGCATCAGATCTCTGGGCTTTTTAACTAATTGATCTATCAGGCACCATGCCTTCCCCAAGGATCATGAGCCTAACTGCTTTTGGCCAAAGTGCATTGAAAAGTGACATCAACAGAGGCTTCGGTCCCAGAGTGCTAAGAAACGATGGGGTTTGCTCCCATAAACTCCTTAGAGAAGAGTGCTGTTTTGCTGATTGAACTTACTTTTGAACCAGGACCTACTTGTGCACTTTGCCACCATCATTGAAAGGACGAGTTTTGTGAAAGAATAGTTTAATGCCAGCATTGGGGGACAGAGGCAGTCAGATCTCTGAGTTCAAGGCCAGCCTTGTCTATAGAGTGAGTTCCAGGACATCCAGGGCTACACAGAAAAACCATAGATAGATAGATAGATAAATAAATAAATAAATAAATAAGGATGGCTGGACAGACGGACGGACAGGGATAAGAGTTTATGCATCGGTCTCCTTATGCTTACCACAGGTTGTGTTCCTATACTGACTGTATAGAAAGAGGATAGACATGCGAAGCCCTGTACACATCCATCCCTTAGGAATATTCATAACAACATGAAAATGTGCAAAGAGGAATCTTAACATCAGCCTCCATGATCTCTCCACTGCTTCTTTAGCCTCGCTCCAGTCTCCTCCTCTCTCTAAAACTTTTCTCCCGCCCATCCTTCCTTCTCATCCAATGACAGGCCTTGTTCTATCTTGCACCTGCCTTCACCTGTATGACATCCTACACCTACCCTGTGCACACTTCAGCCGAGGCCGCTGTGCCTGGTCTGTATTGTGAATGGGTAGACATGGGGGAAAAAAAGAGTTTATACATCGAGTGGCCAGAAATGACAGACCCGAGCCTCAATCTTTTCCCCAGAGGGTACAGTTAAAGAACATGTATAAGATGATGTACCATTTCAAGCCTGACGCCTGACCTAAGCTCTATCCCTGGGGTACACATGGTGGGAGGAAGAAAGTGACTCTAAAAGTTATCCTCTGACCTCCACATGCACCTGGGAGTGTTCAAAAAACAGTAGCAGGGTGTTCTAAGGTTGGGGACGGTAACTGGTGAGGCAATTGGTGGTTGCTCTGCACTAAGATAATTTTCACACATCTCTTCCTGTGACGATGCTAGGGATAGAATCAGGCTTTGTGCACGGTACAAAAAAGCTGGAGGAGTTCTGAGCTATATCCCCAGCCTGCACAGCTCTCTGCCAGATACTTGTGTCTGGTGTGTGTGTGTGTGTGTGTGTGTGTGTGTGTGTGTGTGTGTGTGTGTGTTTGATAGCAAGCTATCACTCACTGGACGCTTGCAGGGGTCCAAGTGAAAAGTCAGCTCTTTTCAACAAAGGGAGCCTCCAACTCACTGAAGGGGAAGCAACCCACATTAACTGTTATCATGACCCACATATCAGAATACTTTGCACACTCCTGCATGCATATAGCAAACAATAATATATTTCTTTTTTTTAAAGATTTATTTATTTATTATATATGAGTGCACTGTAGCTGTCTTCATACACACCAGAAGAGGGCCTCAGCTCTCATTACAGATGGTTGTGAGCCACCATGTGGTTGAGGGATTTGAACTCAGGATCTCTGGAAGAGCAGTCGTGCTCTTAACCACTGAGCTACATCTCCAGCCCTATACTTCTTCTTTTTTTTTTTTTTTTTTTTTGGTTCTTTTTTTTGGAGCTGGGGACCGAACCCAGGGCCTTGCGCTTCCTAGGCAAGCGCTCTACCACTGAGCTAAATCCCCAACCCCCAGCCCTATACTTCTTAATTGATGTTTAAAGTAAATTAGAGTAAAGTAACTGAGCATAAGTGATTCAAGGGTTAATACAGGTGTGCTCCCATTACTATTGGAAATCTGTATTATCTACTGTGGGACTGGGGACTGTGTAGAGTTTAATCCCCTCTGGTTCAGTTGTTTTAATATCACTGCTTCCTTAAAGCATTTTCTAACCATCTCCCAGCTCCTTCTTCCGTGGGCAACACAGGTTTCTTGTGCACACTTCTACTTTCGGCTGACCACATGGATTTACATGTCAGCTGATCATATGGCTTTATATGTCTGCTGATCATGTAGACTTATGTCAGCTGACCATGTAGATTATTTATATGTCTCCTACACTGTTAAAAAGTTGAAGGAAGGAATGAGTGCTGTGGTCCACAATCTGATTGTTCTGTTTTGTTTTTCTTTTGAGGCAGTCTCATGTAACCCAGATCGCATTCCAAACTCCTGATCTTCCTTTCTCCACCTCCCAAGCCGGGAGCTGCATTTACCATATTCTGTATCTTACCTTGTTACTAAATTACTATCACGAGGTAAAGCAGGGGAGGGCCATGGAAACATGGATACAGAGGTGTGTGTGTAAACAGGGGACTGCTGACATTAACAAAATCTCTACTCCTTTCTAGGTTTCCACTGCAGGAATGTGTCCCACACTATAAAACCTCTTTCTGTAAGAAAACATAGCATTCTCACCTGGTAACTGGTCATCAGTGGATAGGGTTTGTGCATCTGAGTTAACTGATTAGGGGCAAGAAGAGGGCATCCTCTGTCCTGAGCTGGAGTCAGGTGACTGTAAGGCTCCCAGCAGTAAGTATTAATTGGGGGTTTCTACCCCACCTTAGATCACTGAGTTGCCAAATAAAGGACACAAAACCTTTGTATTTATGAAAAGCCTTACAGCACTAGAGCTGGGCAGACATCAACCCTCTGTGCTATTTTGTCTGCTTCCCTGTCAGTAACCCTGAGCCATCACTTGCCATGTTCCTCCTGGGCCATTCCTATTCCAAGACACTGGCCCTCATGGCCAGGCGCTCATGACCCACCTACCCCAAGATGACGTCTTCCTTCTTCTTCTCTCTTTCCTCTCTCTTATGGTTCTGGCCTCAGACCCCAAGCTCAGGAACCAAAGCCCACCTACCTCTCTTCTGCCCAGCTACAGACTGTAGGCATCTTTATTAACCAATCACTGATAACTTGGGGGGTTTTATATAACAAAAGCTGGTATACAAGGCGATCTGCTCATTTTGCAGCAACCAGATCTTAGCATTTCAATACAGGCAGGACCAGACCAACCCACTCCAATTGTGCTGCTGTGTGATAAATCCTAATTATGATAATTACAGTAATAAAAATCAGAATTTAGAGTGAGAACAATATCCGAGTTCTCGTTACCTTATTATTAGTGTGATTTTACAAAGTTACTTGACTTTATTGGTTAAAAACAATCATCTGAATCTCCCTTCATTGATTACTCCAATATCTGTGTGTGGGTATGTGCTTGTGATTTCAAGTGACCAGAGGCAAGGAGAGGGCTGGAGTCACAGGTGGTTATAAACCTCTCAGTGTAGGTCCCGGGAACCAAACGGGTTTTTTTTTTTTTTTTTTGGTTCTTTTTTTCGGAGCTGGGGACTGAACCCAGGGCCTTGCGCTTCCTAGGTAAGCGCTCTACCACTGAGCTAAATCCCCAGCCCTTTTTTTTTTTTAAAAAACATTTATTTATTTATTATGTATACATCATACAGCTTTCTGCCTGCATGTATGCCTGCAGGCCAGAAGAGGGCACCAGACCTGATTATAGGTGGTTGTGAGCCACCATGTGGTTGCTGGGAATTGAACTTAGGACTCTGGAAGAGCAGACAGTGCTCTTAGCCTCTGAGCCATCTCTCCAGCCCCCCAAACGGGTCTTTTGCAAGAGCTGCAAATATTCTTTTTTTTAAAAAAGATTTATTCATTTTTTTTTTTTTTTTGGTTCTTTTTTTTGGAGCTGGGGACCGAACCCAGGGCCTTGCGCTTCCTAGGTAAGCGCTCTACCACTGAGCTAAATCCCCAGCCCCGATTTATTCATTTATTATATATAAGTACACTGTAGCTATCTTCAGATACTCAGAAGAGGGCATCAGATCTCTTTACAGATGGTTGTGAGCCACCATGTGGTTGCTGGGAATTGAACTCAGGACCTCTGGAAGAGCAGTCGGTGCTCTTAACCGCTGAGCCATCTCTCCAGCTCCAGAGCTGCAAATATCCTTAACTGCTGAACATCTCTGCCACTCCCTTAGTTTTACTTTTATTTATTTTTACCAATTCATCTTTTACTTTTTACACACCAATATTTTATGGAAATAAGTTAGTCTGAGATTAGAAATCCTCTCACTCCTGTCACTGTATTTTGGGGTATGTGTGTGTGTGTGTGTTAGTGAATACAACTAAAGTCCCCACTACTCAAGAGACTGAGGCAGAAAGAGTGCTTGGGTACAGAAGGTCAGGATCTCCCCAGCCTGAACAACACAGCAAGAACCCACCTTCAAAAAAGTCATGTGCTGCCCATATGCCCTCCATCCATACCCGTTATACCAGTGGCTTTAACTCTCATTGCACATCAGAATCACCCACAACGTTTAGACAGTTATGGATTCATCTAAAAGAAGACACACACATACACACATACACTCACACACACACGCACTCACTCACACACACACACACAAACACACCCACTCACAGACACACACACTCACACATACACTTACACTCACACATACACTCATGTGCACACACACATACACTCACACACCCTCACACGCACTCACACACACACAACCTCCCTCATTATTGGTCTCCTACTAGGCAGTGACTGGACACTCACTGGCAGCCACCCTATACTGACCTCTGTCTATACCTACAGCCTTTCCTCTTTATTTATGTACCTATTTGAGACAAGGTCTCACTACACAGCCCAGGCTAGCCTTAAACTTTTTTTTAAATACTCCAACCTGGCCTTGAACTTGTTATAAACAAGGTGGTGCTTGAGGTTCTCTAAGTGCAAGGTTGACTTCCAGGAAAATGTAAAATGCAATTCGTAGCCTCCATCTTCAAGCTGTGACGCTTTGCTCTCATTAGGAGTGCACAACTTTAAGCAAGACGGCTTCTATCTGCTTCCTTATGGTGAAGTGAAATATGAACGGGAGAAACCATGTGAAATACCAAGGTGAGGGCTCAAGCTTGGGCAGCTCAAATGCTCAACAAATGTTAGTGGCAGTTGGCAAATTCTTAAACTAGACAACTGTTAGTCAACAACCATCCAGGAGGGTGTCATCTGTCAAGCTTAGTATAAGGGACTACTGTTTGCTGAGCCCCATCTCCAAAACTGAACTACATCTGGGTGGATGAGAAATGTACATTTCTAACCAGGTTTGGTAGCATATGCTTTTAATTCCAGCTCTCTGGGGGGCAGAAGCAGAAGGATCTCTGAATTGGAGGCCAGCTGGATCCACACAATGAATTCAAAAGGGTTACACAGTGAGACCTCCTATTAAAAAGAGAGAGAGGAAGGAAGGAAGGAAGGAAAGAAAGAAGGAAGGAAGGAAAGAAGGAAGGAAGGAAAGAAGGCAGGCAGGCAGACAGACACAAAAGCAGAATGGTGGTAATGCACCCCTTTAATCCCAGCACTTGGGAGGCAGAGGCAAGTAGACTTCTGAGTTCAAGGCCAACCTGGTCTACAGAGTGAGTTCCAGGACATCCAGGGCTACTCAGAGAAACCCTGTTTCAAAAAAGCAAAATAAACAGGGAAGAAATTAATTTACCTGTCTAACAAGTCTCAGTTGATACGGAGCCTAGAATCGACTGACATTATTTTAGAACTGGATAGCAACAGAACTGGTGACAAAGAGCACTGGCTGCTCTTCCAGATGGCTTGGGTTTGATTTCCAGCATCCACATAGCTTTTAACAAGATTTTGTTAACTCCAGTTCTAGGGTATTCAGTGCCCTCTTCTGGTCTCTGCAGGCATTGTATTCACAAAGTGCACAGATACATACTCAGGCAAAACGCCCATGCATAAGAAATTTAAAACAAGCTAGGCAGAAACAACGGAGTGGTTAGTAACACACACACGCAAACTCAAACAACTATTTTCTCTAAGCATGCATTACTGTGTAACTACCATTACACAGGAAAAAACCCCATCAAACATTTTGCTTACTTTATTCATAAAACTTAGAACCTGAGCTGGCCCATAGACGTGCTTAAATCTTAACAGTACAGGAAGATTTACAATGCATGCAACGGAGAGGTGGAAGCATAAAAATCGTGAGTTCAAGGTGATCATGGATTACATAAGCAGTTTCAAGATAGTCTGCCTATCGGGGCTGGGGATTTAGCTCAGTGGTAGAGCGCTTACCTAGGAAGCGCAAGGCCCTGGGTTCGGTCCCCAGCTCTGGAAAAAAAAAGAACCAAAAAAAAAAAAAAAAAAAAAAAAGATAGTCTGCCTATCAACTGAGGTCCAGTCTCAAAAAACTGATTAGAAGAAAAAAAGAGCAATAATTACTGATTAATTAAAATTATTCTTTAAAGAGTGTTACAATTACTGAAAGAATTGTAGCTCTTTTAACAGAGAGCAGGGAGATCTTTATATTCTGGTAGAGTTTTACCTCTACTAAAAGGGACACGGCATAAAATGGTAACTAATCTTTATTGAATGAACGCTATACTAGACAATCTTTTTTTTTTTTTTTTTTTTTGGTTCTTTTTTTCGGAGCTGGGGACCGAACCCAGGGCCTTGCGCTTCCTAGGTAAGCGCTCTACCACTGAGCTAAATCCCCAGCCCCTATACTAGACAATCTTAGGAAACGTCTCTAAATTCATCCCAATTGACTGTTCGATAGGCATTCTTTTCATTAAAGAAATAAATCGAGGCAGAAGTTGTCCAAACATTTAACTAATCGGCCCAAACTTGAACTAATAAGCACACAATCTCAAGGCAAGGGTTAGCCCACCCTGCCACCACCACGTGTGTCTCAAAGGTCAGGGTGAGCTCTACCTGAGGGACGCAAATCAACGGGGTGAAAGGTTAACAGGAAGTGGATAAGAGACAAACGGTCCTTAATGTCACGACACGACGAAAGGAGCGTAACTAAAAATAATCTGACCTAGTTTTCTCAATACCCTCTCAGCTGGTAAAGCCATAAAGAAATTCTGGAAAATGTGGAAAATCTGAAAAGAAGAAGAAAGAAAAAGAAAAGGCATGAAACTCAGGATTACGTCCCAGACTGTTTCCAGGACGGGATAAAACACATACGCATGCGCAACATCCGGGTTCCCGGAAGCATGCCTAAGGCCGACGTGGCAGAAGGTGTGGCTTGACCCTAGAGCATGGGGCGGAACTTCCGGGGACGACACGCCAGCCCCCCTCGGAACCGGAAGTCGAGCTTGGGAGCCTTGACGTTAGGAACGAAGTCGAACCTGGATCTGGAGCCGGGTGAGGAGTGGCATCGCGAGGTTGCGTGGTGGGGAGGAATGCTGAGGAGAGGCCAGGGTATTTCTGGCCTGATCGCTGTCCGGTTTTAGAGGAAAGGGAGGAGCCTGGAGGCGGGGCCTAGAAAGAGACCCTCACCTCCGACATCTGTGACCGGCGATCGGTCTTAGGTCCCCGGACCCCTCCCTTCACCTCCTGGCCCAGGTTCCGGCTCCCGCCTCGCCCTCCCAGCATGTTGAAGGGCATTAGTGGATTGGTCTTTACTGCTTAGTGAGTCGGCCCTCTTCGTGGCCCTAGAGGCTGGCTTGGCTTCCCGATCTCGATCTCTAGAGCTCTCAAGCCTCCGCACCTCGGGTACTTTCAGAGTTCTAGGAAGCTTGCCCCGCCCCTTTGGGTTGTCACCCTCGACTGTCTACCTAGAATGGAGTCTAGATTGGAGTTTGACTTCAAACTTATTCCGCCCCTCTCCCTCCTTCAGGAACTTAAAGGGAGAGGGACGTTTCCCAGGCTTGATGTTGGTGGCAAGTGCAAGGTTTGGAAGGACGGTTCCTAAAATGACTGACTTTACAGAGCTTTCAGTCCGGCAGCGGTTCAGCTTTTGGGCTTTCCTAGCAAAGAAATACCTATTGTTCTACTGCAGCACCTGAGAGGAGGTCTCACTCTCCTGTGCCTCTTCTGCCCGTAGAATAGTTAGAATGATAAGGTGTTTAGATCGCCAGCCCCCTTCTTGGAATGACCCTTGAAAGGACCTCCAACTCATCCTTCTGTTGCTGGGCGAGATTGTTAATAGTTTGATAGCGACCTATCGAACAAATATTAGAACAGAAACAGAATTACAGGTATGCTTTTGTGTTTAAAATACCCATAGTCCTGTGCTTGAGGGATGAGATGAATGATCTTTGTCATGAAATATTGCTACATTTTTTTATCTTAATGTTTCATTTGTGAGGTTAATGCATTCTTTCCAGGGGAAGACTAGGGTTAGAATAACATTTGTATTATTGTAGGTTAGACAGAGAATACTGTTTCTCCCAAACAGCTACTTTAGAGGTTGTTTTTTTTGGGGGGGGGGTGTAGTTGATCAATTTTTTTTTCCTTTTTGCCTTAGTGGTAAAACAAACACCCAGTCCATTCAAAGTTACTCTGTGTTTTTAGCATGAATGGATGACTTGGTGGTAGACACAGTGAATGGAAAATGGAAACATTGTTTTATTTACCTGTAAAACATCATGGTAGTGATCAGGCAGAGGACTCTGTGTGACTGACTAGACACTGAAAATCATACCACTGGGCCGCCGTTTGTTCCATTAGGTCTGTCTGAAGTTGAAATTTATACCTTCTTGGCACTGACACAACATGGGGTTCACAGTAACAAAATCCTTGCTTTGAGGAAAGTGACTAGGTACTGGCTGGGGGCAGGAAGTTTGAGATCCTGTGGTAGTGTGGAACAGTTCAGCTGATCACTGCCTGATAATCCCTTTTCATCTCTTCCTTCCTTCCCTGAAGAGTTGCTCTCTCCTTAGAAAGCGTGTTTTGACTGATTTATTTTCTTTCCTTTAATCAATAGGTGAGATCAAATCGGGGATGCTCTCATAATGAATGTCAACCAGTCAGCTCCACCTGTTCCACCATTTGGGCAGAACCAGCCCATCTACCCAGGGTATCATCAGTCTAATTATGGTGGGCAACCAGGACCTGCAGCCCCTGCTACTCCCTATGGAGCCTACAATGGCCCAGTGCCAGGCTATCAGCAGGCACCTCCTCAAGGTATGTTTCCAGGTTCCTTTTGAGCTAAGGAAGGGCATGAGCAGTCTTCAGGTTAGATCGCATTGCTGTAACGAAGCTGCTTAGGGACTGTGATTGACCAATGACAAATGAATCTGGCTCTTTGAAAACGAAGGCCCTGGAAGTAGTCTTGTCTCACCTTGTTTTTACATGTGACTGTTTCTATCTAAGCCATCTAGTCAGAATGCGTCTTCCAGATTCAGTAATAGCTCAACCCGGTGGTGTCACCCTGGGCAGCCTCATTACTGTTACTGCATTACTAACAGCTGGATGGAAGGGTTGTGGTCATAGATCTTCTGTTGCCTGTTGACTTCATCTCCCTGAAGTCACTTATTCCTCATATGTGTTGAGAATGCCTCTTATTTGACTTGTGGTTCTTACTATAATACTACTCTGGGACACATTTGTCTGTAAATGAATATTTGTGTGCCTGACTTGTAGTACTCCCTGGACCTTTTACTGTCTCCATTTTTCTTTGCTTGGGTTTCCTTTTCTTGGATATTCTGTAATATGAATGAAGTACGAGAGTTTGGTGACGCGTTAGAGTCTACGTGTGTCTCTTGGGGAGTCGAATGTAGGCCCTGTGTATACACGTTTCAGCGTTGAGCCACACTGCCGCCAGCCCTCAGCTTTGTTATATATTCCTTGTGTAAGAAGCGTAGCTGGTCCTCTGCATGTTAACCTGCAGACTTCATACTGGCTGAAGAGATAGAGTATGCCAAACTCTGAGTCTTTTCATTGTGTTTCTCTGTGTATCCCTCCCTGGCTGTCCTGAAACTCTGTAGACCAGGCTGGCCTAGAGCTCAGAGATCAGCCTGCCTCTGCCTCCGTAGTGCTGGGGTTAAAGGTGTCACCACTACTGCCTAGCAACCAAACCCTATGTTGTTTAGGAGTGGATTCCACCAGGCCTACTGTCACAGGCCTGTAATTCCAGTTCTAAGGGAGGGTGCAGTAGGAACAATCCAACGTCAAGGCTTGCCCGGGCTGTAGAGTGAGTCCACGTCCAGCTTAGGCAATAGAGTAAGATTCTGTCTAAAATTAAAAGTGAAAAAGAAGTTATAAGTCATTAGCAAAATGTTTGCCTAACAAGTATGAGATTCTAAGCTCAATCCCCAGAACGACCAATGAATGAATGAATGAATGAGATGAGTGGGGTGGTTTTAGAGGCTGGAGATAGCTCAGCAGGTAAAGGGGTTTACCACTAAGCATAATGACCTAAGTTCGATCTCTGAGATACATACTGTGGAAGGGGAAACAAGTTGTCTTCTGATTTCCCCACACAATAAATGCATAAATATAATTTTATGGGGGTTAGAAAGATGGCTTAGTGGTTAAGAGCACTTCTTATTCTTGTAGATGATCCAAGTTCAATTTCCAGGACCCACACGGCAGCTCAAAGCATCCATAACTCCAGTTTCCAGGGATCCAATGCCCTCTTCTGACCTCTGCAGGCACTAGTCATCCATGTGAGCAGAACATGCTCACACAGGATGTAAAATGTCTAGTAAAGGGCTGGAGAGATGGCTCAGCGGTTAAGAGCACTGACTGCTTTTCCAGAGGTCCTGAGTTCAATTCCCAGCAACCACATGGTGGCTCACAACCATCTGTAATGGGATCTGATGCCCCCCCCTTCTGGTGTATTCAAAGACAGCTATAATGTACTCATATACATTAAATAAATAAATCTTTAAAAAACGTGTCTAGTAAATAGAAACATGTAAACTTTAAGAGAGCAGGTTTAATACGGAGGGGAGTAAGGATCAGTCAGGCAAGGGTCGGTTTGAAAATGGATGAAATATTACCACTTTAATCACACTGTAAAAAACAAATTGTGAAGTAGTAAAATTAGTTCTTGGTTCTTTTAGAAGTGCCCTGTTCTGGGGTGGGACTTTGACTGGACAGAGTCCACTTTTGCTCTGTTATGTTTGACTTATCAGAATGGAGTTTGTCATCCGCTTTTGAAAGAGGTTGTTCTTGAAGGGAAATCTATCCGGTTCTGTTATGGTTAGTGAGCAAGTTCAGCGTCTGAATTGGATTCCTCCTAGGGGTCAGGAACATTTTAAAAGTATGACTAAGCTTAGTGGAAATAGTTTTGGGGGGAGATCTGATCAGAGAAAGATCAAAGCCCAGCTTTTGTGAGAATGTAGGTAACAGCATTAACAATGGGATAAGCTACCTGACCTTAGAGAACTCTTAGAGGAAAAAGCCAAAGTCTCAGACTTGTGAGAACTTTCCTGAACATGGAAGTGGGCAAGAAGAGTGTGAATAGGATATATGAGGTGTACGAAGGAGGGGTGGGAGCAGCCTCTCTGGTGGTTGGCATAGCTCGAAGGAGTACTTGTCGACCACGCATGAAGCCCTGGACTCAGTCCCCAGAACAAAACAGGCAAGCAAACAGGCCTCACCTCTACCCTCATTTTGGGAATTTCTGGTCCTCTTGACTCCCAAATGCCAGGATTGTAGGTGTGTACCCCCATGTAGTTTATTTTAGGTTCACTACATTTTTATTTTCTTTTACTGGTGAGAATGTTTTGTCTGCATGTGTGGATTCAGAAGTCAGAAGAGGGAGTCGGATCCTCTAGAATTGGACTAGAGATGGTTGTGACCCGCCCTATGGGTTATAGGAATGGAACAGAGATCTCCTGCAACTAGAACCCGGGTCCTAAGGACTGAGCCGTCTTTCCAGGCCCTGGCAGGTGTTGGGGTTAAATCTGAGGCTTCATACTAGGCGAGCAACTGACCACATCCTCAGCCCCCTAATTTCTTTTGCTCTTCTTTCCTCTTCCTCCCTCCCTCCCCTTTCGTCTTTCCTTCCTTCCTTCCTTCTTTCCTTCCTTCCTTCCTCCCTCCCTCCCTCCCTTCCTTCCTTTCATCTTTTAAAGGTAGGTTTTCTCTATGCAGTCCTGGCTGTCCTAGAACTCACTTTGCAGACCAGGCTGGCCTCAGATTGACAGATCCGCCTGCCTCTGCCTCAGTACTCAGATTACAGGCGAGGGTCACCACACCTGCTTAGAGCCCTACTTTCTGGTAGAATAGTTCATTATATTCTTGCTCATCGCCTTCTGAGTTGTGGAGTAAGATGGTTTCCTGGAAAAGGTTGAAGGCCATCTTAGATTGGATGAGAAGGTGTGTGTTGGACAGAGGAAAGTCCTGTGTTGTGTTGCTCTCACTAGCTTTAGAGTCAGAGCAAGTAGCCTGTTTGCTGAACATCCACAGCCAAATGCTGCTGTGGTGAGAGTGGCATGCAGTTGGAGGGTGAGGTCAGTGAAGGTTTGCCTTACTGATCCTTGTTTTGCATTCCTGCCTCAGTGTGGAGGAGAAAGTGATTCTCCATCCATTTAGTTTCTGTCCTTTACCCTCAGGTGTGCCGAGAGCCCCACCTTGCTCAGGGGCACCTCCAGCTTCTGCAGCGCAGGTCCCTTGTGGTCAGACTACATATGGCCAATTTGGCCAAGGAGACATACAGAATGGGCCAAGTTCCACAGCCCAGATGCCAAGGTATGTACCTGGTGAGCTCAAAGTCAGTGTGATGAAAGTAGGTTAGGATGTTGTAATGTTCTACTTTTTCTTTTTTTTTTTTTTTTTTTTGGTTTTTTTTTTTTTTTTTTTTTCCGGAGCTGGGGACCGAATACTTTTTCTTTTATCTATCCTATTTGTCTTCTTTTAATTATTTTTTATTACATTTCTTTATTTTGTGTATGAATGATATGTGTGTGGGCATGTGTGAAGAATCAGAGTACAACTGGTAATCCGTTCTCTTCTTCCAATATGTGGGTTCTGGGGCTCAAACTCAAGTCTTCAGGCTTAACAGCAAGCATCCTGGGGCTGGAGAGATGGCTCAGCGGTTAAGAGCACCCGACTGCTCTTCCAGAGGTCATGAGTTCAATTCCCAGCAACCACATGGTGGCTCACAACCATCTGTAAAGAGATCCGATGCCCGCTTCTGGTGTGTCTGAAGACAGCTACAGTGTACTTATATATAATAAATAAATAAATCTTTAAAAAAAAAAAAAAAAAAACAGCAAGCATCCTTACCCACTGAGCCACACTGCCAGCCTTTCTGGGCCACAGGTACTACTAATGACCAGCCCATTACCACTGAGCTATATCCCCAACCCCAATGTTATCTTTTTGTGAACGTGGATTTCCCCCACGTTTCCAGATATCTGTCCATCCCCACGATGGTTCTAGTCCTTGTGAGCTTATGCTAAGGAGGTATGGGAAGGAGCTCAGGGCTCTCTGTATTTGTCTCCCTTTTCACTAGGCAAGGTACTTAGTAGGCCTGACTAGTTCACATCGTAAACGGCCAGTTCTGAATTAAAAAGGCTCAGAAGGAAGGCTGCATAAATGAGACCCTGATACATTTTCTTTGCATCAAAGTCTATGAAAGGAGGGAGGACACATCTGTCAGAATGTTGTTTGGGTGCTGGTAACAGTTTAGAAATATGACCCGGTAGTGGATATGGAAATGGAAAATGACTTCTGGCACTTAGCAAGTGTCTTGTATTCATACATCAGCACTGAGTTGAGTGTAAGTCTTAGATAAGACAACGTGAGACACAGTTCATGATAATAGACACATAGGAGAGTCACGAAGTTGGAGAAGCAGGCAGATTTTCAGTATAGTTTACTTTGTTTGTTTCTTTTTAGGAGCTGGGGACCAAACCCAGGGCCTTGCGCTTGCTAGGCAAGCGCTCTACCACTGAGCTAAATCCCCAACCCCGTTTGTTTCAGGACAGGGTCTCACTGTATAGCCCTAGCTGTCCTGGAACTCACCTCATACTCACAGAGATCCACCTGCCTCTGTGTCCTGAATGCTGGGAAGAAAGGCATGTACAATACACAGCACTACAATGAACAACAGATCAAAGGCTCTCAACTGGAGTAGAGTGTTACCGTAGCCTGAAGACTGTTTTGTTGAAGTACTCTGGAAAAGAGACATGAAATCGAAATTTAAGAAAAAAAAAATTTCTCCCTAAACTGAAAATTAGATCATTAGAAAGAAAATGAAAGCCTCACAGTCCAGAGACTTAAGTGGGGCTTGAGGTCAGAGCACCCATTAGGTGGAAATCATCAACCCAAGAAGCCAGGGTCTTAAACTTACGCAGGTGCTGGGGTGGAAGTGATTCCTTGCACTTTCCCACGAGGTGCTTGGAGTTGAGCTGATTTTGGACTACACTGTAGAAACAAGTCTCTGAGCACTGTCAGAGAGAGTGAAGGGCACAACTTTGCTCAGGTTGGTTGGTAGTGATCACGGAGGGAAGGGAACATTTTGGAATAATAAAAATGGTTTAACCCTAGCTCTTGGCAGACTGAGGCAGGAGAATCACAAATTTGAGGCCAGCTTGGGCTACACATTGGAGACTATTTCAAACAAACAAGTAACAGTAACAACAACCCTTAGGAACAGATCTAGGCAAAGCCAGATGGTGATACATGCCTGTGGACTCAGCTGGCAGGGAAGCGAAGGCAGTGGGGTTTCTTGAGTCCAGGAGTTTGATGCCATTTTGGCAGCATAGGAAGGTCTGGTCTCAGACACTCATGCTGTATGTGGCAGCACACATCTTTAATCCCAGTACTTCAGAGGCAGAGGCAGGCAGGTCTCTGTGAGTTCAAGGCCAGCATGGCTACAAGTGAGACCCTTTGTCAAAATCAAAAAAATCAAGTAAAGGCCATATCCGTATATACAAGTAAAATGTATACTCTCCAAAGCAACATTTCTGTTAATATTTTCAGATTTATTTTTAAATTGTGTATATGTGGTGGTCCAGGTGTTCTTGAAGGGCATTGGATCCTCCTGGAGCTAGAGTTAGAAGAGGTTGTGAGCCACCCTGTGTGGGAGCTGGGAACCCAACCCAGGTCATCTGTAAGAGTGATGCGCACACCTAACTGCTGAGCCGTTTTTCCAGCCCCAGCAACATTGTTTTCACTGACCCAAAATTTTGCTTCTTTAGTGTGGTGAAGCCCTGAGTTTGATCCTTAGGGCCACAAAAACAAACAACCTCATAAAATCATGGAAACTCAGGTACTTACCGTGTAGACTTGGCCATCTTGGCTCTGTAGACCAGGCTGGCCTTGAACTCAGTCTGCCCAACTCCAGTTCCCAAGCGCTAGGATTAAAGGCATGTGCCACCAGCACCTGGCAAGCATTTTTTTATTACAGTTTCCTTGTTTTCGTACATGCATGATGAGGTAGAGGTCAGAGGTGACTTGTGGGGTGTTGGTATTCTTCTACTTTACAGATCTAGAGATCAAACTCAGGTTAGGCTTGGTGGCAAGGAGCCTTACCTAAACATGAGCCACCTCACCAGCTCAGGTGTGGTGTGTCTAATGGAAGAGCACTTGTTTGTTTGATTGAAACAGGCTTTCTCTGTGCAACAGTCCTGGCTGTCCTCTGTAGTCACTCTGTCATCAGATTGACCTTGAACTCACAGAGCTCCACCTCCCTCTGCCTTCTGTGAGCAGGGATTAAAGGTTTGCCACCAGTGCCCAGCTTAATGGAATAACATTTAATGGAATGGGAATGTCATGGATAAATTTCATTAAAATATGAAAAAACCCACAAAATCCTGTGTGTGTGTGTGTGTATTCTGTTATGTACATTGGTGTAGTGTGTATGTGTTATGTATATATATATATATATATATATATATTATGTATATATGTGTATATATGAGGGTGTCAGATCCCTTGGAACAGGGAGTTGTGAGCTGCCATGTGGGTGCTGGGAACTAAACCTCAGTCCTCTGGAAGACCAGCCAGTACTCTTAACTGCTGAGCTTTCTCTCCAGCCCATGATTCTATTTTAAAGAGGCTAAAAACTGACAAAACTGAACTCCAGAGTTTTAAAGACAAGGGGATGGTAATTGAGAATTAGTAGTTACCCCTGGGAGAAAGGGGAGGGAGTCATGAAGGACATGTGTGGGCCTTTTGGATGCAGTGGTCTGTACTTTCGAATTGCTTGCTTAGCCATTGGTTGGATTAGAATTGTTCACGTACACATCCTGTGTCACGTCTTTACAAGTGAGTTTTTTTCTTCGGTTCTAGCTCGCTCTGGTGTGCTCTCAGTGTTTTAGTTCTGTCTGCTCTGTCTCATTATCCTGCTGTAGGTTTGGATTCAGTGGGAGAGGTGTGGATGCTGTACGTAGGTGTGATGGAGCATTTGACAGACTAGCACCGGGCAGGTGATAGCATTGAATCACACTGCTAGAGCGGTCCATGCAGTATGATTAGTCTGACAAGATTTGTTGGGCATCTGCTGTGTGCTTAGGGGTATGTTCAGTGTTGTGGACCACAGAACAGTGTGAAGCCCAGCAAAGAGCTTGAGGTAAGGGTCACTAGCAGAAATACTAGTTGAAAACACACTAGGGCTGGGGTAATGGGATACCTCACAGTTAGAGTACTGCTTGCCTAGCATATGCAGGAGTCTGGGTTCAGTGCCAGTACAAAAGAGATGCCAGCTGAGGGAGAAGTGGCTGGCTGGCGGAGTGAACGAGTAGGTGAGTGTCAAACTAAAGAACAGATGGAACTATGAAGAACTAGTTAGTAGAGGTAAAATAAGAGTGAGTGTCAAACTAAAGAACAGATGGAACTATGAAGAACTAGTTAGTAGAGGTAAAATAAGACAGTGGAGGACTGGGGAGATGACTCAGCGGGTAAAGTGCCTGATAACCTCAGTTTAAGTACCACAACCAATTCCAGATGCACGGTGCACCTCTGCAGTCCCAGTGCTCTCACAGTGACATGGGATGTACAGACAGGAGAGTTGGGCAGAAGCCTGAGGTCCGGCTACCCTGGAGTATGTTGTGCAGCAGAAACCAGAAAGACTGCTTCATCGTGGTGGAGTGGCGAGCTGATGTCTGAGATTTGTCCTCTGACCTCCACACTAACCTTGGCATGTACATAGGCCTGCTTGTACACACAGCACTCTGGAGGCAGAGGCAGGTGGATGCCTGTGAGTTTGAGGCTAGTCTGGACTACAGAATGAGTTCCAGGGCAGCCAGGGATACACAGAGAAAGTCTGTCTCGAAAAGCAAAACAAAGGACGTTGAACACTCCGGCTGTATTACTGTGTCACGTTACTGAGCAGCTGCTGTAAGTCCACTTACGTGTGCCTTTCCTTTCAGCTTTCTCACGTGTAGGTGGCAAAACTGATCTAGGGTTGAAGCTGAGGAGATGGCAACTTGTTTATCAAAATAAACAGTGCTTGTGTGTGGGGTGAACCTAGTGGAAAATACGCTTTGCCACAACTATCTATGTGTGACGCTGTCAGAGAGCTCAGGATGAACATAAAATGTCAGAACGCAGTGGAGCTTCCTGTTATGCTGTGGAACTTTGCCAGCTTGAACAGACCTCCCCCCTTCAAGCCACCTCTGCTTTCACTCTCTTCACAGGGTCCCCGGTTCGCAGCAGTTTGGGCCCCCGTTGGCCCCTGTGGTCAGCCAGCCTGCCGTGCTTCAGCCCTACGGCCCTCCCCCCACAAGTACACAGGTGACCGCGCAGCTGGCCGCGATGCAGATCAGTGGTGCTGTGGCCCAAGCCCCGCCCCCTTCTGGGTTGGGCTACGGTAAGTAGTGGTGGGACCAGGACACTATCGTCTACTTTTCAGAAATTTGGGTCCTAGGAATTTTTATTTCCTTTACCTTTGAGCCCCAGATGCAGAGACAGTCTTTTTTTTTTTTTTTTTTTTGGTTCTTTTTTTTTCGGAGCTGGGGATCGAACCCAGGGCCTTGCGCTTCCTAGGCAAGCGCTCTACCACTGAGCTAAATCCCCAACCCCACAGTCTTTTGATTTGTTTTTTGTTTGTTTTTTGCTTTGGTTTTGCTTATTTGTTTATTTGTTTTGTTGATGGAAGCAGAAATTATTACCAAATAAGGCAGAATGACTTGACCTCCACCTCTACCTCTTCTGTCTCTCAGGTCCACCAACATCATTGGCCTCAGCCTCAGGAAATTTCCCTAATTCTGGACCGTACAGCACCTATCCTCAGAGCCAGGCTCCTCCCCTTAGCCAGGCTCAAGGTCATCCTGGAGTCCAGCCTCCCCTGCGATCTGCTCCACCACTGGCTTCCAGCTTCACATCCCCAGCTTCAGGTGGTCCTCGGATGCCTTCCATGCCTGGTCCACTCCCGCCTGGACAGGGCTTTGGGAGTCTCCCAGTGAGCCAGGCTAATCGCGTGTCCTCGCCTCCTGCCCATGCTCTGCCTCCAGGCACCCAGATGACTGGGCCCCCAGCCCCACCACCACCTATGCACTCCCCGCAGCAGCCGGGTTATCAGCTGCAGCAAAACGGTGAGTCCCCGAGTCTGGCTAGACGTCAAAGGCTGCAGCTATTGACAGGTTTTGCTTTGTTCTGCCTGCTAAGTAAGTCAGATGGGACAGCATCAGGACACCATTAGTAGGATATGAAGTTTACAAGGCATTCCTCATGCCTCTGAGTTCATTCACATAGTGTGGCCTTTCTTTTAGTGGCTTTCTCCGGCACTACTAGACCTCGTATTCTGTTTCAAAGGGCCCAGTTATTTTCCTGAGACTTTAAGAAGACATAGGGTAGGGATTTTGAGTTTGTCAACCTTGTGCCCTTGTCTCTTAGGTTCCTTTGGACCAGCCCGAGGCCCCCAACCTAATTATGAGAGCCCATACCCTGGAGCACCTACCTTTGGCACTCAGCCTGGGCCTCCTCAGCCATTGCCTCCTAAGCGCCTGGACCCTGATGCCATCCCCAGCCCTGTAAGTACGGCTACGTACTTACATATGGAAAACACAGTGTGTGACCAGAGGAGCAGACTGACTTAGATGAGACGCTTGCTTGGCCGTTTTGATAATATCCCATTTTAACCATCTTCTTGAAGACTTAGAAAGTCTAAGCCGTTGAAATGGAACTTGAAGCTCCCAAAGTCTTTAAGGCAGTTTACCTCAACAGCTCTACAGCAAACAAGGGAACCAAGAGTGATCAGGATGGCGGTAGAGCTCTGGGTTGAGGGCATTGTTCTGTGGCTCTTGGACAAGATAATAATTACACAGTCGCTTTGTCCTCTGTGGAGTAGTGGCCATGTCCCACTCCCTTAGATCTAGTAAGGCATCATTCTGTTGCTTGGCAGAGCAGGGAGGAGCTCTCTGGTATTAGGTAGTCAGAGTAGGAAAGTCTCAGTGGTTCCTCTCTGTTCCTGTGTAGGCAGTGTGATAGGATGATGTCCCCAGCACTACCGACTGGTAGGTCACCACTGTGTAAATGTGAGCAGTCACAGCGTACAAAGGCAGTGTGCATATAAGTCCATAGAGGAAGCTGCTTTCCCTTAGAGCCGCTGGAATGCTCACCCCTTCCTTATCAGACACAGGTGGAGTAGTTCTTTCACATGGGCCTGCTTTACATCCTGTCTGTAACGTCGATGTCAGTTACCTCTTCTCTTCATACTTAGCCATTGTCACACTCCATTTGTTCTCTTCCCTCTTCCTTTGGGAACTACCACGCTGAGGAAGCCTCCTGTCTAAGGGGGAACCCAGGAGAGCCAACAGGTTCCCCCTGCCCTGCCCTGCTTCTCTCCTCCACAGTGGGAAGGACAGTCTAGCTGGATAGCCCAGGCATCTCCCAGCACGACAGTTCTTAGGTGTAGGTTTGACCTTCTAGGGGACTTCCTGTCCCTCCAGTTTTTCCCCATTAGGGCCTCTATAGAGCCTGCTTGCCTCCTGCTTGCTCTGCCTGAACTTATCTTGCCCCATCGTAGTCTGAGTCACGGAGACCTCCTGGTGAGGCCTGTGTTGGGCTAGAGAGACTTGGAATTCAGATCCACTGTGTCCTCGACTTGTGCAGACCTAGCCAGGCTCCAACCCTTCATTCTGATTCACCAGGGTTAGAGAAGTAACATCTGCTCTTGTTCTTTTGTCTCCCTCCCTGTGTATCCCTGCTGCCTTTATTATTAAAACACTAAAAGCAACTTACTGAGCTGCCTCCTCAGCAGAAAACCAGGCACAGAATAGACCCTGATGCCATTCCTAGTCCAGTAAGTGCAGGGGTGGGAGTCCGTGCTTGTCATCCTGTGTTAGTGTCACCCATGCATGCCTGTGAGTTCACCTCATCCACCATGTCCATCCCTTTCATTCTCTTCCCTGAGCACCTGTAGACCCTTGGTTTATCAGCTGAAGGCTGTGCATGCCCCAAGCCCCAGTGTACGGAGGCCCCAGCAAGCTGCGAGCAGGGCATCCCTTGAGTACGGGATGGTGGAGGGCAGCCTCTCAGGGTGGGCCTGTGGCATGCTGAGCTTTGGTTCAGTCCTGCTGGCTCCTCCAGGAGCGTGTGTGTGGCATGTGATGGGACCAGACAGAGCTGAGCAGCAGATCCTTTCAGTTTGCTGTAAGGAGAAAGGCTGCAGCGGGTGGCTATGGACATAGAGCATTTCTTACAGGGGAAGAGATTTCTTACTCTGGGGCATGTGGGCTACCTTCTCGTTTGAGGAGTTTAGACTTCGGTGTATCTCTTAGCTTCAACTCTTTCTGCTGCGGGACATAGTCTCATTTGCCCTTTACTTTTGCTGGTTTATCAAACTTACCTTGAAGTAACTGACCAAAGGTCACTAGCCTGAACAAGGGTCTGACTACCAGCTTTGCATATCCTCTGTGTGTGTTCTCCTCAGTGTTTTGTCACAAGTAGAGGTTTGAGGACTGGGCCATAAGGATTGGGCACTCATCCTCTCCTGTATGGACCCACTGATTCTCACCTGAAAGGAAGGCAGCACTTGCTTCCTTACCTTACCCGATCATTTCTGCCTGTTTAGTTCTCTCCTCCCCGTGTGCCTTGTTAATGTCATTAAGTTTAGAACCATCCCAGGTAGATTCATTTTATATGGGTTTCTGTCCTCTGTTCTCCTTGCTCTGACTCAGTGTATCTTATGGAGAGGAAGGGAGGGAACAGTTTGATGGAGAATGGAATCCAATCATGTCATATCATAAGCATTCCTGGAGTGGGAGAAATAAAAGGGTACTCACTAATGGTTGGAGGCCAGGGGTGGTTTATCAGAAAGTCCATTCTCACCAAGGCCTACCCAGCATCTCCAGCTAGCTGCTACAAAATGGAAGGTTAGTACTATGGCATTTGATATGGTCTCCAAAAGGAGAGCATGCCTGGTGCATGAAGTGGTTTTTGGCAAGTTCTTTGTTCTTGTGCTACCAGCTCTGGCCTGCTTTGTCCGGAACCCGTTCTTTTGTCATCCCACTCATTTCACTTCTTTCCCACAGATTCAGGTTATTGAAGACGATAGAAACAACCGGGGTTCAGAGCCATTTGTTACTGGTGTACGGGGACAGGTGCCACCTTTAGTCACCACCAATTTCCTGGTGAAAGACCAAGGTGAGACGAACATTAATGTCTGTTTCCTCCTGGCAGCTAATTCTCCAAGGCTATCAGCTCTGCACCATGCTTTTGTCAGAGCCCAGTCCCTCCCACCCTGCCTCAGTCCTTCAGGGTCTAAAGGCTACTGCTACTCTGTGAAGAGTAGAAGTGTGCTACTCTTCACATTTGTGGAGGTGGACTGACTCCCTAATGGAGAGCTGGAATCAGAAGCCTTCTGCTGTGTGACTCAAATCTTCTACCCTCTTCAGGGAATGCAAGTCCCCGTTACATTCGATGCACCTCCTACAATATCCCTTGTACATCTGACATGGCTAAGCAGGCTCAGGTGCCTCTGGCAGCTGTCATCAAGCCACTGGCAAGGCTGCCCCCAGAGGAGGTAAGTCTGGGAAGGAGCTAGAATACAATGAAAGGGGTTGGGGAGGATAAGGTTTCTCTCTCTATGGGATTCTGGCTGGCATGGAAGGCATTTTGGTTGGGCAGGAGGGATAGACAGTATCTCTGGCATCTCTTTCCTAGGGCCCACTCCTGGTAGCAGTGGTAAGGAGGAAAGCACAGGCAAAGCACTGTGTGAGGCCAGGGCTCCTAGGAGGAACCCATGAGAAGAGCAGAGCCTGCTGTGTATGCAGGCACACACCTGTAATTGTAGCACTCAAGGGAGCTCACACAGGAACCCATAGCGTTCCAGCCCAGCCTAGCCACATGGTAGACTCCATCTCAAAGTTAGCCCTGGTACACACGAAGCAGAGGTAGGCAGATCTCTGTGATGAAGCCAGCCAGGGCTGTATCATGAAACACTGTCTTAAAACAAAACAGGTAGGGCCAACCTAATTTCCAGAGGCAAGACAGCTGGATGTAGGAATTGCTCATTGTGTGGTCACATCTCTGGATGGTGATGTCTGTCATTCTGTTGTGTATTTGGTTTTTTTTTTTTTTAAAAACTTGGGTATAGGCAAATAAATGAGAAGGTACTATTATACCCAGCACTCCATCCCTCATCTGGCTTGGGCCCCATCTGCCAATCCAGTACCTAAAATTAGCATTTTTTGTTTTTTCAAGACAGGGCTTCCTGTACACCTGTTTCTGGGACTCACTCTGTAGACCAGGCTGGCCTGGAACTCAGAAATCTGCCTGTCTCCACCTCCCAAGTGCTGGGATTAAAGGCTTGTGCCACTACACCTGGATGAAAGCATTTTTAAAAAATTAGGTAGCTGCTTATTTAGGTCTTGAGAAGTCACATGTACTTAAAAAGAGTTCTATGGAATTGGACCATCAAGGCACAGTGTATGTTCTGCCTTGTCATTTCCTTTGTGGTGCTAGTGAGCATGGCTGGATGCTGTACTTGTGTTTGTAAGATGACATTACCTGGGACAACAGTGGGTGTCAGAATTCTCTTGTGAGTGTTGGGGAAAGTACCATAGACATGCAGGGAAGGAAGCAGAAGTCATCTCCAGGATGGAGGAGCGGTTCTGTAGAGTCTTTGGCTTTCCCTTCATACACTCAGGGCAGTCCTGGCTTGCTATGGCCAGTTTCATAGGCCATCTTCTTTTTTAGGAAGGAATGCATTTTGGGATAGAAAATGAAGAAGAGTTTTTCAGAGCTGGAGTTTTTCCAGTTGTTAGTATTGTTCTCATTCCCGTCCACTGTATTCCTTCCCCAGGTAGAATACCTGAGCCGTGCTGCCTCTCCCTCTAGTCTGTGTCATATGCTGTTATATGTCTGACTCTCCGTAGCCTCCCTCCACCTGAGCTTCTCTGTTCCGTAGGCTTCACCATATGTTGTGGACCATGGCGAATCCGGCCCCCTGCGCTGTAATCGCTGCAAAGCATACATGTGCCCTCTCATGACATTCATCGAGGGAGGGAGGCGCTTCCAGTGCTCTTTCTGCAGCTGTATCAATGATGGTACGTTGTGGGGGCTGGGCTTCGCGGCATTATGTAGATGAGGGAGCATTTCTCAGGAGCAGGAAGTAGGCTCGAGTGAGGGCAGGGTGGGGAATGAGGTGAAGCCTAGCCAGGGCTTAGCATACTTGGGTTGCGGATGAACCTTTGAGTAACATGCTGCATCCTCCCCACAGTGCCCCCTCAGTATTTTCAACATCTGGATCATACCGGCAAACGCGTGGATGCTTATGACCGTCCTGAGCTGTCTCTGGGGTCTTATGAATTCTTGGCTACTGTAGATTACTGTAAGGTAAGGGAAAGTGGTGAGAGAGGAACAGTGGGCGGAGGACTGTGAAAGCCCAAATTAGTTGTTAGTATTTTCCTTACCCTGTCATGGTGCCCTTTGATGCCCATTGCCTTCTAGTCCACTGTCTGCTTACTGTTTCCTGTACCCTCAACATTTCCTTCCTCTACAGAACAACAAATTCCCTAGTCCTCCTGCCTTCATCTTTATGATTGACGTCTCCTACAATGCCATCAGAACTGGTCTTGTTCGGCTCCTCTGTGAGGAGCTCAAGTCACTCTTAGACTACTTGCCTAGGTGAGAGTTGAGGAAGTCCTGTTTCCTTTTGGTTAATGGTGGGTGTCTGGGCTGACTGAGCAAGTGGAACATTATGCCATGGATTGTGGGAGGTGTAGAAGTTGGGCAGTCTGGGTAACAATGTCACCTTCCACAGGGAGGGTGGAGCAGAAGAGTCAGCAATCCGGGTTGGCTTTGTCACCTATAATAAAGTGCTCCACTTCTACAATGTGAAGAGCTCCTTGGCTCAGCCACAGATGATGGTCGTATCTGATGTGGCTGACATGTTTGTGCCACTGCTGGATGGCTTCCTGGTCAATGTCAGCGAGTCTCGGGCCGTTATCACCAGGTAAGGCAGATTTTGGAGACCAGAGAGAGGGGAGGTATAGCCTCAGAAGGCCAGGGGTTGCAGCGTGGTTAGTAGATGGCCAGGGGTGTGTTCCAGAGTTTTCAGTGTGGGAGCCAGGTTACTAACTACCCAGGGACTTGAGAATGGAGGCAGTAGTTTTGATTGTCTGCCATCATCTGTCTTTTCAGCTTATTGGATCAGATTCCAGAAATGTTTGCAGACACAAGAGAGACAGAGACTGTGTTTGCTCCAGTTATCCAGGCCGGGATGGAAGCTCTGAAGGTAAGGCAGGAGCCCCTGGCTGCACTGATAACTGTCAGCCGTTTCACACTGTTAGTGCCTAATGAACAACAGCAGTGAGTGATGGATGATGAAGGGAGGAATAAATGAGTAGTTTGTCTTTGCTCTTAGGCCGCCGAGTGTGCAGGAAAGCTGTTTTTGTTCCACACGTCCTTGCCCATCGCAGAGGCCCCAGGGAAGCTGAAGAATAGAGATGACAGGAAGTTGATCAATACAGACAAGGAGAAGGTGTGTGATGGGAGGGGCGTTCCAGTATAGAGGAAGTCTGAAGCTTCCCCATGTCCACTCTTCAGTGCCACCCAGTGGACTGGGTTTACATTCTGCCCATTGGTTGACTTGACTTGAATCCTCCCTTTTTCTCTTTCATTTTTGGCTTGAAATAGCAGACTAGCTCTGTAGACTAGGCTGACCTGGAACTCACTAGTAGTCCAGGCTGGTCTCATGATCTTGTCTCTTGCTTTCCGTGTGCTGGCATTATAGGTGTGCAAACCACACCCTGTACCTTTTCTTTTTCTCTTTCCTTCCATTCTTTTCCCTTCCCCTCTCTTCTTCCTTTTCTTTTTTTTTTTTTTCTTTTTTTTTTTTTTCCTTTTTTTCGGAGCTGGGGACCGAACCCAGGGCCTTGCACTTGCTAGGCAAGCACTCTACCGCTGAGCTAAATCCCCAACCCTTCTCTTCTTCCTTTTCTTTCCAACTTTCTCTTACTGCTGGAAATACAAGGTGGTAGGTGTGAAGTTTCTGAAGGTTTTGAAAGGCTGAGTTTCCCGTTTTACGTGGACGGTTTTCAAGTTGGGCAAAGCTCTCTGACATTTCTTCTCCTCTTCTTCAGACTCTGTTTCAGCCTCAGACAGGTACCTATCAGACTCTGGCCAAAGAGTGTGTGGCCCAAGGCTGCTGTGTGGACCTCTTCCTCTTCCCTAACCAATATGTCGATGTGGCCACACTCTCTGTTGTTCCCCAGCTCACTGGAGGCTCAGTCTACAAATACGCCTGCTTCCAGGTATAGAATTCTGGGTGTGAAAATACCTGCTTCTATGTGGAGTGTCTCAGCTGTTAACTTAGTAGTGGTGCGTGAAGTTGAGCCCAGAGTATAGTGGTTAGGCACATGGGTTTTAAAGTCAGTCCTGGGTTGATACTGAGGCCTCCACTTACTGGCCTAGAATACTCAACTCTCATCTTTTGTTCTTTCATCCACAAAGTAGAGTTTACTACCTAGGATTTGTCTACATAAAGCACTCTGTGCGACCTGCTGTCATGAATCTGCAGTGTCATTGTCACTGGCATCCTTGCTTTTGCTGTCACTCTGGTTAAGCTGGCTTGTAGAGAGGCAGAGGGTGCGGGGGGCTGACTGTGGGGTGAGCTGTGTTGTCAGTGATGTGACTCTGGGCATGGACCGCAGGTGGAGAATGACCAGGAACGGTTCTTGAGTGACCTACGTCGGGATGTACAGAAGGTGGTTGGCTTTGATGCTGTCATGCGGGTTCGGACAAGCACCGGTGAGTTCTGGTTGAGTTTAGATCTGATGGAGGCACGGTCCTACCTTCAGAGCTGACCTGTCCCCGTGGCCTCAGGCATCCGTGCTGTGGATTTCTTTGGAGCTTTCTACATGAGCAATACAACAGATGTGGAGTTGGCTGGACTGGATGGCGACAAGACCGTGACTGTGGAATTCAAGCATGACGACCGGCTCAATGAAGAGAGTGGAGCCCTGCTGCAGGTGGCAGGCGGGAGACAGGGGCAGGGGACAGAAGTTTGGGGTGCACTGGGAAGACAAGGGGTGGGTAACATTGTGAGGGAGGGTGTGAGTTCCCCCTTTCTCCCTTCCCCTAGTGTGCCCTGCTTTATACCAGCTGTGCAGGGCAGCGTCGGCTCCGCATCCACAACCTGGCCCTCAACTGCTGCACCCAGCTGGCTGACCTGTATCGAAACTGTGAGACTGACACGCTCATCAACTACATGGCCAAGTTTGGTGAGAGTAGAGGCAGGGCAGGGTGGAGGTGGGGTGAGAGGAGGTTCAGGATGGTCGAGTGCAGCACTCCTGGGTAGGTGTGATGGTGGGAGATGTGTGTGATGGGAAGCAGACCAGTGACTGCTCTTTCCTTCCCATGTAGCATACCGGGCTGTTGTGAGTAGCCCTGTGAAGACTGTCCGTGACACTCTCATCACCCAGTGTGCCCAGATCCTGGCCTGTTACAGAAAGAACTGTGCCAGCCCGTCTTCTGCGGGACAGGTAGGCATGGATGTTAGTGGACGGTTGGGTCAACAAAATCTTGCATTTCAGAGGGATTTCTCATGACCATTGACTTTATTTCCATAAATTCTCAGTTGATCCTTCCTGAGTGCATGAAGCTACTCCCAGTTTACCTGAACTGTGTGTTGAAGAGTGACGTTCTGCAGCCTGGAGCTGAGGTCACTACTGATGATCGTGCCTATGTTCGACAGCTGGTTTCCTCCATGGATGTGGCTGAGACCAATGTCTTCTTCTACCCTCGGCTCCTCCCACTGGTGCGAATGAGGATTGGCGTGTGAGACACTGTACTAAAGACAGGGCCTCTAAGGAGGGGGTGGATTACTTTATTGCCAACGCTAAGAAGTTTGGTTTTTTGTACATCTCATATTACTATCTAGAGACTTCGTTTCTTAGTTTGTGTGCATAAAGGAGTGTGTTGTGGTTCTTGGTGATGTTTTTTCCTTTTTGTCTAGACAAAGTCTCCCCTTGATAGTACCACTGAACCACCAGCAGTCCGAGCATCTGAAGAACGTTTAAGCAGTGGTGATATATATTTGCTGGAAAATGGACTCAACCTCTTTGTCTGGGTGGGAGCAAGCGTCCAACAAGGTGTTGTCCAGAGCCTTTTCAACGTCTCCTCCTTCAGTCAGATCACCAGTGGCTTGGTGAGAACAGGGTGTCAAGGATGAGATGGGTATGGAAACACTTTGGTGATCTGACTATGGGTCAGTGAAGTCATGTTGGTCCCTTTATTATGCCCCAGAGAACACTTGGGGCAAGGGAAGGGGCACTTGCAGTTTTTCTGGTTTCCTCATTTCAGATGATACCTAAATTTCATTCCTTCTTGCTGAGCTTAAAAGCACTTTATCATAGTAATGAATGAATTTTTGTTCCAGAGTGTTCTGCCAGTTCTGGATAATCCACTGTCTAAGAAAGTGCGAGGCCTCATCGATACCTTACGGGCCCAGAGAACGCGGTACATGAAGGTAACATGGATGTTCTATGCTTTGCAGCGCTGGGGCTGGGTACTGAACCCTAGGCCTGCTGTATGCCAGACAAGCACATTCAGCACTGGATTACATGCCCAGCATGCAACCCTGCTCTGAAGCCTGGGTTTTCTATCTTGTCAAGTTAGCAGGAAGGTGCATGGGGAGGAAGTATGTGAGTCTTTCATTAACATCTGCCCTCCCTTACCATCTGCCTTCTGGCCGTAGCTCATCGTGGTCAAACAGGAAGACAAGCTAGAGATGCTGTTCAAGCACTTCCTGGTGGAAGACAAGAGCCTAAGTGGAGGTGCATCCTATGTGGACTTTCTCTGCCACATGCACAAGGAGATTCGGCAGCTGCTGAGCTAAAGCAAGAGGGTCAGTGGCAGAGGGTCCCAGGCCAGCTTCCAGGAAGAACCCCAGGATGGCAGAGAAACTGGGACAGTTCCATATCTTATAAGTCATGTAAGCTGACCTCAGTTGACTTCTTTGGGGGGAGGGCGAGATAAAAGGAGACACCTTCTTTCTGGGCTCAAATACCCTACCACACTCTGTCATGTCCTGCTGATCGAAGGTGCCCCAGACCCCATACTCTACCCTTTCTCCTGCTAATCCTGTTGTAATGAATGTAGTTTCCAGTTCACTGTATATGATTCGGTGTTGGGGGTTTGGAGGCAGCCAGGCCCTGGCACAATGTGACCCTTTGGATCAGCTTCCAAGAGGAAAGGGGCAAGCAGGAAGAAGTGGGAATCCCAGGATTATTACAGGAGGCGGTAAATTCAGCTCCGTGTCATCAACAACTTCCTATATTAGGGATAAAATATACAGGTGCACAAGAGCTGGGGTACAGACCGTAGGTGGTGGAGAGTAAAGGAGTTGGTCCTTTGGGGGCCTGGTGGTCAGTAGCAAAGTCATGGCTACTGAGGATGGATGACTAGTTGTCTCTCTACTTCCACTGTGCGTGCTCTCTCTCCCCTGCAATGATTGGTGAGCACTTCGTGGACAGAAAGAAGCACATAGTTAGAGATGAATGAGCCTGGAGACTAAATCGCAAAGCATATTAACACCTAGGGGAAGTAGCAGCCTCCTTTCCAGATGGAGAAGCCCCAATCCTGGATGGTTCTGTAGAGAGCCTGATGGTCAACTTGCAATACCTCACAGAGCCAGCCCACATCCCACTCAGCTCCCACGAGAAACGTTGTTGGAGAGAGGCAGAGATGGCAGGAGCCCTGTCCTCCGTGCCAGGACTTTACTGGGCTTTGGTACTGACTGAGTGGCTGACAAGTTATCTTCCAATTCCAATTGGCTGGGCAGGACAAGGGCTAGGAATGACGGTGGTCAGGCTTGCCTGCTCCCAGCCCAGGATGCCCCTGCTATGGACCTTTCATTTCTTTTCATTGGTTTATTTTTCAATGCATCTTTAATTTGTAAAGAAATAAAATAAGATATAACCAGTATCCCTTTCATTACTCGCGACTTTTCCCCACCCGCCTGCGGCTGAGAGGAGTTACGCATGCGCCGCGTGCCCCTATGGCGTAGGACCTGGTCGGCTCCCCACTCGCCACAGGGCGGGGTTTAGTGCTGTCCGAGTGGGTCCAGTGTGGACATGGCCGCTCGCTACACCGAGGCGGTGTTGGCCGCCCTGGGGGTGCTCAGTGTCTGTTCGGCCAGCAGCAGCTCCGGGTCTGGGGCATCGGGGAAGGCGGGTGGGGAGGCTGAGTGGGCGGAGCCGTGGGATGGCGCGGTTTTCCGGCCGCCGGCTGCATTAGGAGCCGTGGGGATGACGCGCGGGCTGGGATCACCGCCGCCGGGGAACGCAGAGACCGTGGACCTACCAGTGTTGCTGTGGTGGAGTCCAGGCCTGTTTCCGCACTTCCCAGGTGACTCGGAGCGCATAGAGTGTGCGCTCGGCGCGTGCGTGGCGTCCCGGGATCGACGGGCGCGCGCCGACCCGCGGACGCGCGCATTGCTTTTTTACGGCACAGACTTCCGCGCGGCTGACGCACCCCTGCCGCGCCTGGCGCACCAGAGCTGGGCGCTCCTGCACGAGGAGTCGCCACTCAACAACTTCCTGCTGAGCCACGGCCCGGGCATCCGCCTCTTCAATCTCACGGCCACCTTCAGCCGCCACTCGGACTATCCGCTGCCGTTGCAGTGGCTGCCTGGGGCGGCCTATTTGCGCCGGCCCGCACCTCCGCTCCGGGAGCGCGCCGAATGGCGTCGCCGCGGGTACGCGCCGCTGCTCTATTTGCAGTCCCACTGCGACGTGCCTTCCGACCGGGACCGCTACGTACGCGAGCTCATGCGCTACATCCCGGTGGGTGAGAGAGCGGCGAGGCGGGGCGGGGGTGGGCCGGGCGAACGCCACACCCCGCTGACCGCCGTGCTCTGACTCGCTTAGGTGGATTCCTATGGCAAGTGCCTGCAGAACCGCGAGCCGCCCACCGTGCGGTTACAGGACACAGCTACGGCCACCACCGAGGATCCAGAACTCATGGCTTTTTTGTCCCGCTATAAGTTCCACTTGGCCATGGAAAATGCCATCTGCAATGATTACATGACAGAAAAACTGTGGCGCCCCATGCATCTGGGTGCTGTGCCTGTGTATCGTGGATCACCCTCTGTGAGGGACTGGATGCCCAATAATCACTCCGTCATCCTAATTGATGACTTTGAGTCCCCTCAAAAGTTGGCAGAGTTTATTGACTTTCTGGACAAAAACGATGAAGAGTATATGAAATACCTGGCGTACAAGCAGCCTGGGGGCATCACCAACCAGTTTCTTCTGGATAACCTGGAGCACAGGGAGTGGGGAGTGAATGATCCCATGTTGCCCAACTACCTCAATGGCTTTGAGTGTTTCGTCTGTGACCATGAACTGGCTCGGCTGGATGCCGAGAAAGCACATGAATCCTCTCCTAGGGACATTCCTGTCCTTGAGCCTCACATTGCTCAGTTGTCACACATGGACTGTCCAGTGCCTACCCCTGGCTTTGGGAAAGTCGAAGAGATTCCTGAGAACGACAGGTAAAGAGGTTGCTGCGATGCCCTGCAGCTCCCACACCAAACTACTTGTTTTTTTTTTGTTTTGTTTTTGTTTTTGTTTTTGTTTTTTTAATCGTGTTGGGGACTGTGAAAAAGACAATACAGGCTCACTTTGCTTTAAGGTGTCAGTGTAGTTGGGGGGCTGGGTGTGGTGGATACACCCGTTATCCCGGCGGTGTCTAGAGAGCATATAAAGTGGGCTATACATAACCTGATTGCCAAGCTGAGGTCCAGCACCTGAGCTGAGGACCCTTGGTGGGGAGGTGGGCAACAGAAAGACGAGTTTTGGCCGACTCATTAAGCCCAGGGTCTTCTGCATGCCCCGGGGAACATTTTCCCGCCTAGTCACACACCTCAGCCCAATAAGAGCATTTTGAAAGGATTTTTCTCACCTGCGGTAATCAACTAACCATACCAGAGCTTCACTCTGTAGCCTGGGTTGACCTCAAACTTGTGGTGATCCTCCTGTGCCGCCATACCCACGAAAAGCATTTGCATTTTTTTTTTTTTTGCGTGTGATGAGGTCAAGGCTTTGAGTATGCTAAGCAAGCAGGCCCTTGAGCTATACCCCCCCAGCCCTCCTTTTACTTTTAAGGTTTGTTTTTTTTTTTTTTTTTTTTTTTTTGGTTCTTTTTTTCGGAGCTGGGGACCGAACCCAGGGCCTTGCGCTTCCTAGGTAAGCGCTCTACCACTGAGCTAAATCCCCAGCCCCGGTTTTGTTTTTTTTTTTTAAGGTTTTTAAGATTGATATATGTATATAACATTCTGCCTGCATGTGCGCCTGCATGCCAGAAGAGGGCACCAGATCTCATTATAAATGGTCATGAGTCACCATGTGGTTGCTGGGAATTGAACTCAGAACCTCTGGAAGAGCAGCCACTTAACCACTGAGCCTTCTCTCCAGCCTCCTTTTACTTTTATATGCCCTCATCTATTCACTCTAAACAGAACTGAAGAAATGCTTTCTGTAGTTGTATAATTAATACTGAGGGTCAGTGTGGTAAAGGGAAGTGAGTCGAAAGCAGGATATACCTGCATTGGAAAAGGTGTGCATGGGAGGCAGAATGGGACAGGTTGAAACCACTCACAGCAAGCCACCACAATTAATTTGGAGAGCGATTTCTAGAATAGCTTGCAGAAAGTGACTTCAACAGCGGGTGTCAGCAGAGGCCTGCTGACATATGCTGCTGGCACTATAGGGTCTTGGTCCTGATATGGGAGCTTTTCAGTAAGATGCTGTCAGTTTATGCTGAATATATGATTTACTAGAAGAAAAATCAAAATATTAGGGAAATAGCCAGGGATTGTAGTGCATACCTGTAATTCTAATGCTAAAAAGACAGAGGCAGGAGTATCAGGGATTCCAGGTCATAGTTTGCCACACATGGTGAGTTTGAGGCCAGCCTGGGCTATTAGAGACCCTGTCCTACTAATCAAAGAAAATTCAGGTTATGCCCTTTCTACACACTAGATGTCACTATACCTTCATTTAGACTCTCAAATAACTGTCAAGATTAAAGCCATCCAAAGGCCTCCTTGCTTTCCTCTCGAACATCAGTTCCACACTCTGGACCCTTTGCAGTTCCTTCACGTTTGAGAGCTAGAGGCAAGTCTGCAGTGCCAGCCACTTTGGAGGACTATGATGTCTCTGTTTACGACCTACTCCCTATCTCTTGGACCAGAATTAGTTTTACTCCCAATCTCCTTGTCCTATCCAGAGGCCAATGTCTGCTTAATTTTTTATTTGTTTGATTTTTAAGACAGGGTTTTTTCAGTGTAGCCCTGGCTGTCCTGGAACTCAGAGATCCCCCTGCCTCTGTCTCCTGGGTGCTGAGGTTAAAAGTGTATGCCACCACATGGCCCTGCTTATGATTTCTTTGGGACCAGAAAGGCAGAGCCTATTACCGCTGTGTCTCCCCAGTTCACCTCCCACTCCTGTTTTGTCATTTCAGCTGGAAGGAAATGTGGCTACAAGATTACTGGCAAGGTCTCTATCAGGGGGAAGCTCTCACTGCCATGATCCACAACAATGAGACACAGCAGAGCAAATTTTGGGATTACGTACACGAGATCTTCATGAAAAGGAATAAAAATCTCTAACTGTCTTCATGCAAGAGCTGCTAACTTGGAAGACTTAAGGGGACTGCTTTACCTTGGTATCTAAGGCACACCCGCCTTTAGAGAATACTGTCCACTAGACTGTGGCCTGATGTTTTCACTAATCCTCCTGCCCTGTATTGGGGATTGGAACCCTGGGTTTTGAGAATGCTAGGCAAGTACCCCCAGCCCTCTCTACTGAATGGTATGGAGCCAGTGTCTCACCCTGTAGTAAGAGAGCTTCTCCTTAAAGAGAAGCAAAAGCCAGAAGCACCCATTTGACAAGTACACATGTCTGTAGCCATTTCATCATTTTAAATATGGGCAGGATGGTTCAGGATAGGATCTGTAAAACTTCTGTTTCTTTAAAGTGTCTTTAAACAGTGTCCGTCCCTCATCAGCTGTTACACTGGGGGTGGGAGGCAAAGCCTTATGTGCAGATGGGTTATTCTGTTTCTCTGCTCTTTTCTCCCTTGTGAGATAGGTCTCACTCCATGGCCAAAGCCAGCACCCAACTCTAGGCCTAACCGGCAATACCTGCCTCAGCCTCTAAGTAGGTGGGGCTACATTTATACAACACTACGCCCAGCTCTTCAAGTTACTTTAAAAAAATACTCGCACTGTCTTTAATATCAAATGTCTTTTAAGTAGCTTGCTCTCTCTGGCTTTAGGCTGTTTCCCCACAAACCGGAAAGGTAGACATTTCCATCATTCTTACTGCTTGGTTTTCTTGTTTAAGGTATATTTGGCATTCCTTCTCTTAGAAACAGATTAAGTAGCTAACACGACACTGATGTCAGTTGCCTTCAATCCATTCCTCAAATTCTCTCACATTCTTCTTTATGGCACTGAATCACGTTTTTGTTTTTTTGGTTTTTTTTTTGGTTTTTTTGTTTTTGTTTGTTTGTTTTGTTTTGTTGTTGTTTTGTGGTTCTGGGAAGGCAAGTATTCTATAAATTGAGTTACAGCTGCAACCCTAATACTGAGGGGTTTTGTGTGTATATGTATGTGGTTTTTGTTGTTTGTTTTTTAATAAGGTCAGCCCAAGGCCCCCAGTTCAAACAGACTGAAGAAAGCAAGGGACTTAAGTCACCGTTTAGTGGCTAGCTAAGAGAGATGGCTCAGCAGTTAAAGAGCACTGACTGCTCTTCCAGAGGTCCTGAGTTCAGTTCCCAGCAACCACATGGTGGCTCACAACCATCTGTAAAGGGATCCGATGCCCTCTTCTGGTGTGTCTGAGGACAGCTAGCTAAATAAAACTTTAGATTTGGGGTTGGAGAGATGGCTTCATTGTTAAGAGCACTGGCTACTCTTAGATGGCCGAGTTTGATTCCCAGCACCTACACAGCAGCTGACAACTGTCTGTAACTCCAGCTCCAGGGGAATTAGATACCTGTGTGTCTTACTTCTGTGGGTACCAGATATGAACGTGTTGCACACAGATTCAAGCAAAACTTCCATATATATCGAGAACAACCAAAAGTGCAGATTTGAAGATGTAGGCGAACTGCCTACTGCCGTGGACACTGGGAGCTTTTCTGGGGCAACAAGAAAGATTGCCTTGGACCTTGGAGCTACGCTTACTGCATTGATGGTTTAACTCTTGAGAAGTCTCCTGGTTTATCATCGTATCTTGATTGTAAACTACAGATGTCTGTGAATCCACGTCCGTAAAGATGGATACGTATATGCCCGTTAGATGCTTTAAGCAACAAGGCTTCGTGGTTAATATTGTGACATCTGAGGATGTAACTGAGAAAAGCTTTAACACAGGTGGGAATTACATTGCCGAAGTTTTTGTTTTCCATTGTGTGTGTGCTGGAGACGGATCCTAAGGCTTCTGTGCATGCTTAGCCTGCGCTCTGGCTCTGCCTCTGAGCTGTGTACCCCAGACCTTTATTTTGATCTTTAGTAAAACATGTCTTCAGTAATAGCATGGGGAACTGTTTTACCTATTTTGGTTTTTGTTCTTTTGGAGAGAACAAGATGTTAAGAAGTGGGTCCATTGCGGGTTGGGGATTTAGCTCAGTGGTAGAACGCTTGCCTAGCAAGCACAAGGCCCTGGGTTCGGTCCCCAGCTCCAAAAAAAAAAAAAAGAAGTGGGTCCATGAGTGCTAGGCCAACTTGGGTTACAGTGGCAAGACTGTCTCAAAAAACAAAGTTAAAATTTTATAGTACAGATGGTTGTGCATGCTCTTAGTTTCAGCATTCCAGCACTTTGGGAGGCAAAGTCGTGGAGCGAGTGTTCCAGGCTAGCCAGAGCTCTGTGTTGAGACCCCCCCATCTCAATAAATAAATAAACACAAATAAATATCAAGTCAGAGGATTCTGATTCCCAAGCAAGTCCTCAGTTTCAGTGCAGGCGCTGACTCCTGTAGCAAAGTGTCACCCAGGTGCAAGCCTGAGTCAGAGACGCAGATGTGATGTGGGGCAGGAAGGGTAAGTGATGGTTATGCAGGTGGGGTCCTGTTTACCCCACCGGCTCACAGGGACGCTCACTCACTCTAGCACTTTATGCAACGTGAGCCAGCTGTTCCTGAATGCTTAGTCTGCTTTCTGCTCAGTGCTGCCCAGACCTCCTTTATCCCTGTCATTATGTAAATAATCATAAAAGACCAGGGCAGATCGGGTGCTACGTTTCTCCAAGGGAAAGAACTACAAATAACCGCATAGTACTATACCAAGGAAAAAGCTCTACTTTCCACACGAAAAAAGCAACAAGAGCTTTTTCCAGTCCGAGGCTCAGCTACCTGTGTGCTGCAGGTGACCGGGATGAGTGGTGGAGGTCGCTCATCCGAGTCTTTTATGGCAGGTGTTACTATTTTTATTATCTCAGGTTTCATTTTATATAATAAACTGCTTTTTACAGTATCTCCTACCTGGTTACTTTATTGACCTTGTTTATTACGTGCATGTGTGTACTGTGTACTACTGTGCACCTGTGCATGTCAGAAGAGTCCACTTTCTTTCTACCATGGGGTCTTCAGGGACTGAACTCATCAAAACTTAGTGGCAACACCTCTGTTCACCAATTGAGACATTTTGCTGGCCTGTATTTGCTTACTTTGGCGGTGGTTGAGGGTGATAAAGTTGGAGACTTGTAAAAAACAATGGTAAACGCCTTTCCTTGTTTCATTATTTTGTTCGTTTTTTTCTTTAAGGCAGGGATGTGTTGTGTGGCCCTGGCTTGCCTAGTACTCATTATATGTAACCTAGGCTGGTTTCAAACCCTTAATCTGTCTCCTGCCTCAACTTCCCAAATTCTTGAATTGTAGGCATATGCCATGTCTGGTACAACTATTTTCAGGCACTAGAGATTAGTAATGAATAAAATACACAAATGCTCCTTTTATTTTTAAATTTTTTATTTTTTTTGGCCTTGCGCTTCCTAGGCAAGCGTTCTACCACTGAGCTAAATCCCCAACCCCCATTTTTAAATATTTTTAAAGAGATATTTAAAAATATCTTTTCGTGCTTGCTTCAGCAGCATATATACTAAAATCGGATGATATACAGACTATTAGAAGGTCCCTGCTCAAGGATGACACACAAATCCATCAAGTGCTGCATATTTTTGTAAAGTGAATTAAAAAAATTAGCAAATGCAAATTAACGTTTGAGAAAGAAAGTTTTCCCTGTGTGTGCATTCAAGCTGGAGGTAGAGGTAATTGTAAGCCCTGAGAGATAGAAGCTGGAAACCAAACTGAGTCCTCTGGAAGAGCTAGCACAGAGCTACCTCTCCAGCCCGAACTAAGATTGCAAAGTAGATGTTGGGGTAGACAAAGTCACAAACATTACAACTGTGTGTGGTGGGTGCTGTGATGGCTGCTGGTATAGGGTGTGGCAAGAGGGAAACCCCCTCTGATGTGAACCCTGTATTAATATTGAGATTCGCCAGAAAAAACAAGTCCACCATTTGGGGATAAATTTAAAGCAATCTTTATTAGATACTAAATACTGACTAAAAGTCAGGACCATTCCCCGGAATTTCCCTCCTGAGATTGGCCTCAAGCTACATAACTGAGGAAGAAAGCCATCCATTTAGGTTGTCAAGGGAGAATTCCAAACATTTGTGGTAAATAATTTCAACAACAAAGTACCTATGCAAATACATCTTGCTCTAAAGTAGACATGATATAAACTACAGGACTGCTGGATTCCGTTTTCCATTAGCAGAAATGTCTTGGGAATTAATTTGTAAATACCAAAGAATTCATAGCACATCCTTTGACTTGGTTTTGTAAACAATTAAAAGTCAAACATTAAGTCCAACAAGTCACAACAGGGGATCTATAAAAAGAAATATAAATGTTAAGGCAACCATTATTTTATTATTTTGGTTTTTCGCTACAGGGTTTCCCTGTGTAGCCCTGGCAGTCCTGGAGACCAGGCTAGCCTCGAACTCATAGAGATCCGCCTGCCTTTGCCTCCCCACTGCTGAGATTTAAAGGCGAGCGCCACCACCTCCTGGCAAAAGGAATCATCATTCTCACAACTGTTAAAAGTTCTTTGCTTTTAAAAAGCAAAAAAATTAAAAAAAAAAAAAAAAGTTCTTTGCAACCCAACATTCAGAACTACAGCCCCAGAGAACCCGACGCCTTCTCCTGGCCGCCACAGACACAGCACCCACGTGGAACCCACACAGACACAGATTCACAAACAAGTGGCAGCCTCGGACATGGAGCCCTTGAGTCTTGCCCTGTCCTGAGCCCGTAAAGGGCGCGCACATCCTAATTTGGTGTCGGCTGTTGGCCCGACGGGGTCCCGATCGAGCGTCACTGTGGGACTAAGACCCGGAAAGAGCGCGCACAGCTGGTCGTAGGCCGCACGCCCAGCGCGTAGAGGTCAAGAGGGGTCACGCACGGTGCCGCGGAGCTTACTGGGAACGTTGTGCAAAATGGCGACGCCCAGTTTACGCGGCCGCCTTGCGCGGTTTGCGAACCCGGGGAAACCTATCCTGAAACCCAACAAGCCTCTTATCTTAGCTAATCGCGTTGGGAACCGACGCCGAGAGAAGGGCGGTGAGCACTTGGAGTGGGAGAGGCCGGGTAATATCGGGGGAGAGGTGTTAGGTCGGCCTGTGACTGAAGGTCCCCCAGTTCTTCCCCTCCAGAGGCAACTTGTATCACGGAGATGTCAATGATGATGGCTTGCTGGAAGCAGAATGAATTCCGCGACGAGGCGTGCAGGAAAGAGATCCAGGACTTCTTCGATTGTTCTTCCAAGGCTCAGGTGATGTCTGCCTCCTAGGGTGCCGTCTTGGGAAGAGACAAGGAAATAAAAAAAAAAAACAAAACGGTTCACACTGCCTTGCGCTGCATTATGCATAGTCTCCCATTCATCTGGGACTGGCTCACCCTCACCAAAGTGAGAAAAGCTAAGCTTTGACGAAGGTTGATCTTCAGTAATTTGCTAGCCAGAATAGTAGTGTCAAATGATAACAATCATTTGTTCATCTCAAATCCCTTTAAATCCCCGTTTTGTTGCTTTGGGTTTCTTGTTTGTTCTTAGTGTGTGTGTGTCCTGCATGTATGCATGTGTGTAAGTGCTTGCATGTTTGAATGTGCAGGGACACATCCGTGGGTACTTGTGCTGCATGGTGGTCTGAGGCAAATGTCTGGAATTTTCCTCCATTTCTCTTCCACTGTATTCTTTGAGGCAGGGTCTCTTGGGGTTTGGAATATTATAAAAATTGTGGGTCTAGGGTCAGAATAAGTTGAAGAACTGTTACTATTTTTTTTTTTCTTCTGTTGTGTTTTCAGGAAGCTGGGAAGATGAGATCAATCCAGGAGACTCTGGGACAGTCTGGAAGTTTACCTCCCCACAAAATGACTAAGTTGTTACAGAGATTTCCCAATAAATCTCATCTGAGCTGAAAATGGAGAAACATTTTCAACGAACTCTCATTTCTGAAAGCTACACAGAGGCGTATTAGGGATGTTTGCATGCATTGCCATGCGTTTTTGAAGGGTAAAATGAGGCAAAACACTCAATTTTGCTCTTCTGAATGAATCGTGTTCTGGATACGTGTCTTGAAATAAAACCCTCTAAAAAGAAATTGGCCATTTCTTCTAATTAGCTCCTCCTCCTCCTTCTCCTCCTCACACCCCCAACCCCATCCTGAAGATGAACATCTTGGCCTTTCCCACCATTGGGCAAGCACCCAACTACTGAGCTAACCCTTAGCACGTCCTTTCTTGAGCTCTATAATCTCCCCTAGACCTGGAAGTTCTTTACTTCCTGGCATGGTTTTCTTTCTTCCTTCCTTTCTTCCTTCCTTTCTTTCTTCCTTTCTTTCTTTCTTTCTTTCTTTCTTTCTTTCTTTCTTGTTCTTTACTTCCTGGCATGGTTTTCTTTCTTTCTTCCTCTTTCTTTCTTTCTTTCTTTCTTTCTTTCTTTCTTTCTTGTTCTTTACTTCCTGGCATGGTTTTCTTTCTTCCTCTTTCTTTCTTTCTTTCTTTCTTTCTTTCTTTCTTTCTTTCTTTCTTTCTTGTTCTTTACTTCCTGGCATGGTTTTCTTTCTTTCTTCCTTTCTTTCTTTCTTTCTTTCTTTTTTTCTTTCCTTCCTTCCTTCCTTCCTTCCTTCCTGGCATGGTCTTCTTTCTTCCTTCCTTCCTCTCCCTCTCTCTCCTTCCTTCCTTCCTTCCTTCCTTCCTGGCATGGTCTTCTTTCTTCCTTCCTTCCTCTCCCTCTCTCTCCTTCCTTCCTTCCTTCCTTCCTGGCATGGTCTTCTTTCTTCCTTCCTCTCTTTCTCTCTCTCTCCTTCCTTCCTTCCTTCGAGTTTCTCTGTGTAGCTTTGGCTATCCTGTAACTCACTCTGTAGATCTGCCTGCCTCTCTCTCCCGACTGCTGGGATAAAGGCGTGTGCTACCACTTCCCAGTACAAATATGCTCTTGATCCAAGTCTGGAAGTCCTGTTGCTTTTCAAGTCCTTTACATGGTTTGGTCCCTTGTCTTCTGATACATAAATGGCAGTGAAGCCTCTGTATGCAGAGCTGTTTTACCATCAGCTCTATTTAGTGAGTGCGTCCTTCACAAGTAGTCTGTCCAAGTGCATGCACGGATAGCCCAGAGAGTCCATAGAAACATTTTATCTGAGTTGTACAGTTAGTGTTTTTTGGGGGCCTGAAGAGATGACTTAGCATTTAAGGGTGCTTGCTGCTTTTGCAGAGGACTGGCATTGGGTTCAACAGCAACCATGCTAGGTACCTGCCTCACAACTTCCTGTAATGAGCACCAGGGGACCTGGTGTCCTTTTCTGGTTGCCGGCAAGTGCACTTTTATATATACAATAAAAACATGTACGGGATATGGTGGTTCTACCACTTTGGATATGCGCCCAGGGAGTAGCACTATTAGGAGGTGTGGACTTGTTGGAATAGGCGTGTCACTATGGGAATGAGCTTAAGACCCTCATCCTAGCTGCCTGGAAGTTAGTCTTCTACTAGCAGCCTTCTGATGAAGATGTAGAACTCTCAGCTCTGCCACACCATGCCTGCCTGGACACTGCCATGCTCCAGCCTTGATGATAATGGACTGAACCTCTGAACCTGTAAGCCAGCCCCTTGGTCATGGTGTCTGTTCACAGTAATAAAACCCTAACTAAAACAATGGTACATACCCTTTTTCCCACTACTTAGAAGGCAGGCAGGCAGGTCTCTGAGCAATGCCATAAAGAGAATCTGCCTCAAAAAAACAAAACAAAAACTTTTTTTTTTTAAAAAGTTACTTTAAAAAAAAAATCAAACAAACAGCCTGGCAGTTGGCTCACACCTTAAATCCAGCACAGCAGATCTCTGAGTTCAAGGCCAGCCAGGACTACACAGTGAAAATGTGTCATAGAAACTCCCAAAAAGAAAATTAAAAAGTAAAAATTACGAATGGATTACATACTCTGGCCAGTCTTGCTGAATGGATACATAAGCAATACTATGTTATAAATTTGGTAATTACCTTTAAGGAATTTGAAGGTGGTGTTTTTCATGTCCCCTCTGGCAGCTATTTTCTCTCTCTACTAAATAATCAGGTAGAGTAGACTGTCACATCTCAGTATTTCAGTGACTTTCCACTTAGTTCTCCCAAGTTGTAGAACTGCGATTTGGTAGGTAATTCATTGTAAAGTACTGTCTGTTTTTTCTTACATTCTCCTGTTTGTTCAAAGTATTTAAGGTCCTCTGGTAACTAACCTTTTCTTGGTTAGCTCATAGTATTAATGTTGTAGAGAAATGAGAGTTCTCTATGGTCTGTTGTGATAATTACTACAGTGAAGAGGGCTCTTTCTTCCTTATCGCTCAATAGCTAGATGTCCCCCTAGTCCTGTATTCCACTATAACTATCTGGGTCTGCAAGCTGGGTCTTTTAGTTATATGAAGAAATTCAATATCCAATTTTGGATATTTTAGACTAAGGAGTCTTAATCTAGGGTCAGTAGATTCCCATAAGTATGTGAACTGGGATGAGGAGAAATATATCTAGCCACAGCAACAGACAGTAGCATTAGTGTCCATAAAATAATCAAGAGAGGTGGGTGGTGACATAGAACCCAGGGTTTCGTAGGCAAACATCATCAAATACCCTGTCCAGGCTGAAGAGATGGCTCAGCCAATAAAGGCCAGGCTCATAACCAAAAATGTAAGAGTTAAATATCCTGCCAATCTTGACGTTTAACGTATAAATAAACAGTACTATGTTACACGTTTGTTTTATAATCTCGGTAATTGTATTTAAGGCTAATTAATGTGTAATTCATAAACAATCAGACGAGGTGGAAGGAATCTATGGACTTCACTATACCGATAAAAGGTCTTCATCGCGCGCGCACACGCACTCATGCAGATTAAAACTCCCCAGATTCAAAGGCAGTACGGAGGAAAAGAACGACTATTTCCTGAAATCAAATGCTTTCTTTCCTGGCGCTCTCCTTTAGACGCTAAAGTGGCTGGATTATAGGCTCTGGACTGCAACTCCCAGAAGGCGATGCGGCCTCGGCCTATCCCGAAGCGTGACAATAACCTATCCAATGGTCACTGCATGGTTCCCTTCTGACAGCCAGCAATTCTCGATGTGAACAGTGGCTGATTCCTCTTTGGGGACTCTATGGGTACCAAGTAATTGCTGGAATCTGTGGCCTTTTCGTATACCTTTGGGAGCTGTGTCTGAGGGTGGGCTCGAGAAAACGGCAGGCAATGTACACACGTGTCCCCTACACCCGCCCGTACGCGGTCCAGTCCTCCAGCACGCGAGGGCGGAAGTAGTGATGGCCGGCGCGGCCGGAAGTTCGGATCAGCTGATGGGGGAGGCGGCGCCGCAGCCGCCTAGAGGCCCTGGCCGCCCAGCGCTTCGTCCCGGCCTCGAGTCTCGCAGACTGGCCACAATCCCGGCTCACACCTCGCTGTTGGGTGAGGCCCGGCCCAGTGCCCCTCTCAGGCCCGAGATCCTCGCCCGGCACGGCCGCCCTGAGCGCCCCGGCCACCCCCAGCCCCGGCTCGCCCCTCAGGCCCCGGGCCTCCCCTCAGTCCCCGGCCGGCGGCCCAGGCCCCGGATCCGCGGGGGGAGACCCGGCTCCGGGGGGTGCGGGCCCCATGGAGCTGATGTTCGCGGAGTGGGAGGACGGCGAGCGCTTCTCGTTTGAGGATTCCGACCGCTTTGAGGAGGATTCACTCTGTTCGTTCATTTCTGAGGCCGAGAGCCTTTGCCAGAACTGGCGAGGATGGCGCAAACAGTCAGCGGGGCCCAATTCCCCCACTGGAGGCGGTGGCGGAGGTGGCAGTGGCGGTACCAGAATGCGAGGTGAGGATGAGCGGGGAAGGCTGCGAGGGGAAGGGGAGCAGTCTTGTCCCACTTGGACCTTGCTTGGGAGCTGTCCGGACCGGGAGCTGTCCCAAGCTTAGAGTAGACTTCAGGACTCGCTTCTCTGGCCTTACAGAGATGGGGTGGCATCTTCACAAGCAGAGCGGGGGGAAGAGGGCAGAAAGATAGAGAAGGAAAAGGAGAAGGAGAGGGAGAGGGAGAGGGAGAGGGAGAGGGGGAGAGAGGGAGAGAGAGAGAGAGAGAGAGAGAGAGAGAGAGAGAGAGAATATGAATAAATATATGAGAATGAGAATATGAATCCACTCACTCGCGCGCATCACAGAAGCTTGTGTTGTGGCAAAGAACATCCTTGGCTTGGCCAGAAAGATCTTTTGTTATTCCTGTACGCCTTAGAGACCGAATATGGGCGAATACCCCTTCTCTGTTTTAAGGATGCCTAACAGAATTTGGCCTTTAGGAAACCAGAAGTAGGCAGAAGAGAATGTGGTTAGTCGTGGATTGTGAAAAAGTGACCACTTGAGGTGTGTCACTCAATGGGATGTTGATCTCTCCTCTTAAGCTGCACCAAGAAAGTATTCCACCAAGAGGAAAGTGAAGTTCACTTGTTTGGGAGAGGAGCTGTTATAATCTTTAGTGTTAACCCAGATTCCTGACATCTGTTAGAAGTAAAGGCTGGGACGAGTGGGTGGGAGCCTTGGACTTCCGTATCCGAGGAGGGCGCAGGCTTATCTTGGGGCTGTCCTCGTGAAGCACCTTTCCTTTGTGTTTCTTTCTTTCCTGATCTTCCAATGAAGTCACGTATCAGTGCTGTGAAGAATTTTGCTTTTGGAGCGGGTAGAAAGAATAAAGATGAAAGAAAACTCAGAGGCTTAGGAATCCTCACATCTTTCTCCCACTCAGCCCAAGGCAGTTTTTATCCTGGGCCTCAGTGGAAACTGGCTTTCTTCAGTAGTCTAATGTACATGTTCCGGGCCATTCCAAAAGACTTGTTCTGTAAGCTGCAGAGACTTCTGGTGCCCCTTTAGGATGCAGAGGGATTTGTCCATACCACTTTCTGGTGGTAGTATTCAGCTTCTGTTGGAGAGAGAGCTCTTTTCTGTATGTGTATGCATGCACACACATGCAGATCACAAGCAGTTTCAGTGGGGATCTTTTGTGATCTCCCTACTTTTATATGTGAGGATGTGGATGGTCTCACTTTGGGGGAGTAACTAAAAGCATGGTGGTGAAGATTTTCAGCATATTGATGTGGTCCTGCGTAGGTTAAAATAATCTTTTCCCTCTTTTTTCCCCTCTTTTTTTTCCCCTCCCTGTCTGCTATCCTTTTGAGAGAGGATCTGGCTGTATGGCCTGGAGAGGTCTTGACCCTCCCTTGACAACCTTTCGGATCTGGCCTGAATGCACCATTTCTTCACCTATACCCTCCTCAGCCACCTTCAGTTGCTTATAAAAGGGTTGCTGTTGGTTCTTTTCTGTTCTGTGATTTTTTTTTTTTGATCAATGTTCTTATGTAGCCATTGCTGTGAGTTCTGCAGTCTGTTATATCATCACTGCTTATTGTTAAAATAGTGTAGAAAACCCTCTAATGCTAACTCCATCCCATTCCAGGTGATTTTTGGAGCAACAGCCAGGTGCCCTGGGATAATTAGCTCCCCCTGGCTTCCAGGATAAGAAGTCAGACTGTGTGGGCCTTGTAGGCTCTTTTGCCTCATGAGGTCCCTAATTATTCTGAGTTCTGGCACATCTTCCCTCCTTAGTGGGGGCCCTGCAGTCATTTAGAGAGAAGGTGATAAGTAAAAAGGTAATCAGAAGTGAATGCCAATGAGACACTGCAGTGTAATCGGAAGCTAAATGGAGAGTGTGGAAAATTTGGTTCTGAGGCCCGTGAGTAGATCTATCACCCACTTGAGTCTTAGAACACACCTATCTGGCCAGAAGTTTCCTAGAGTCTCCCTGCTGTCTTCTGTTCTGGGCCAAGGCTGTCCACCTGACTGTGTGGCTGGAGAATGCCCATCCCCCCATCTCCCAAGGAGTGTTAAGGGACATTATTCCCTGCCAAGAAGGGGGCTAGGAGTGCTTGCTGCTCTCTCCTCCAATTCCCAGCATCCATGGGGATGGCTGACAGCCACCTGTAACTCCAGCTCCAGTGGTTCTGACACTTTCTTCTGGTCTCCATGGGCTCCTGTACTCATGCATAAATTCACACACCGACAATATAAAATTTAAACAAAAAGATAGCTGGACATGGTAGCTCGTGCCTTTAGTTCCTACACTTGAGAGGCAGAGGCAAGCTGATCTCTTGAGTTCAAGGCTAGCCTGGTCTACAGAGTGAGTTCCAGGACAGCTAGGTATACACAGAGAAACCCTATCTTGAAAAACAAAAACAAAAAAGCAAATAAACAAACAAGCAGAAATATGTGTTTCCAAGAAAAGGGTGTGTGTGTGTGTGTGTGTGTGTGTGTGTGTGTGTGTGTGTGTGCGTGTGTGCGTGCGCGCGCACGCGCGTACACACGCGCACACACGCGCACACACGCGCAGGTGCCCAAGGTGTGGCACTGGTTCCGAGTAATTTTTGCAAAATAATTCTGGCCGTTTCTCTCCCACCATCCCGATCTGTGTTTCGAAGATGGATTGGTGATCCCTCTGGTGGAGCTGTCAGCCAAGCAGGTGGCATTCCACATCCCATTTGAGGTGGTGGAGAAGGTTTACCCTCCAGTGCCTGAGCAACTCCAACTCCGAATCGCTTTCTGGAGCTTCCCTGAGAACGAAGAGGACATCCGGTGAGTCCAGAGCACTGATCATGGGCGAGGGAGTTCTAAGATCTCACACTGGCTGCTGGGCTTTCTGCAGAACAAAAGAGATACTGTAGTTGGAACTGCTATGAGGAAGATCAGGGAAGCGGGGGAGTGCCTGGGTTTTCCCCTAAGGAGTGCAAAGAGAGAGTTGCCTAGAGCATGGTGGTCTCTACACCGTCTTCGGAAGGTTATTTGCTGGGTGGTGGCCATGTTCTCTTCTTCCCCCCAGTCTGTATTCATGCCTAGCCAATGGCAGTGCGGATGAGTTCCAGCGAGGGGATCAGCTGTTCCGAATGAGGGCTGTGAAAGATCCCCTGCAGATAGGTAAGGACCCATCATGCCCTGCAGTGACCTCTCCTCTCAGCGCTGGTGTCGAAGATTAAGAACCTTTGTAGCCAGGCATGGTTGCACATGTCTTTAGTTCTAGCACTCAGGAGGCAGAGGCAGGCGGATCTCTTATTAGTTTGAGGCCAACCTGGTCTCCATACATAGTGATTCTAAGACAGCCAGGGTCTTACGAAACCAAAGCCCATGTGGAGGGAATGTATAATTTAGTGTGGGTCCAGGGGGGAGGCAGAGACTCTGGTCTTGGCAGCCTCTTCCAGTCCTGCCCTCCTTCCTCCCTAGGGTTCCATCTGAGCGCTACAGTGGTACCACCGCAGATGGTCCCTCCCAAAGGGGCCTACAATGTGGCTGTGATGTTTGACCGCTGCCGGGTCACTTCCTGTAGCTGTACCTGTGGGGCTGGGGCCAAATGGTGCACCCATGTCGTGGCACTCTGTCTCTTCCGCATTCACAACGTGAGGCCCTCCCAATTTATCCTGGCCCTATCCTACGCTCCGTTCCCCCCTTCTCTGCCGCATGCCTGGCCACAATGTGAGCCCCTTTACCTCCCCTCTGCCCATCTCTCCCCATCTTCAGTTCCAAAGCCTTTTCTCAGTTAGTTCTTTGCTCCTCAGGCATCTGCAGTTTGCCTGCGGGCTCCCGTCTCAGAGTCCCTGTCTCGGCTACAAAGGGACCAGCTTCAAAAATTTGCTCAGTACCTGATCAGTGAGCTCCCTCAGCAGGTGGGTGAGGTTGGGACATCTTCTCACTGCTGGCTTCCAGCCTTCGCCTCAGCCTTCTTGTTACGCCCTGGCCTCTCTGGATTTAACTGTGCCCTGTTCTCTCTGCCTTTGTCCCTTTCCCTCAGATTCTCCCCACGGCCCAGCGTCTTCTAGATGAACTCCTTTCCTCCCAGTCAACAGCCATCAATACAGTATGTGGAGCTCCGGGTGAGTGTGTTGAGAAGGAAGCAGCTGCTAGTGCAGGGCATCGCCTCCTAGGGCTCCATGTTGTTAGGTGAATCTGGGTCCTTTTCAGTAGGTGACTGATTGCCTGTCGTTCCCAGACCCTACAGCAGGGCCCTCAGCTTCAGACCAGAGCACTTGGTACTTGGATGAGTCAACGCTCACTGACAACATAAAGAAGACGCTGCACAAGTTCTGCGGCCCCTCCCCTGTGGTCTTCAGGTGACTCTCATAATCAATCTGTAGGAGTAGCCACCATCCTTAGGCCACTTGTGATTTTCCCTTCCTTCTGATCACTGCACTGGCATGGTTCCTGCACGTGGGTATCAGCGATCACTTCTGGCTGATGATGACCTTGTACAGTCAGTGACTTCCTGTCTGAGTAGAGCCAGAGCTATTTTTCTTCCGTTGCCTGATGACATTGACACACGTGCAGAGACAGGTGAAGAGTTCTGTCACAGGTGTCTCTCCCACTCTGTCTGTATTCTGGGTCAGATGCCCTTTAGGTCAAGGCCTTGCTGCTTTGCCTCCTTCACAGCGGCCCTACTTTAACCACTTCTTCTCTGTTCCTTTCACAGTGATGTGAACTCTATGTACCTCTCCTCCACGGAGCCTCCTGCTGCAGCTGAGTGGGCATGTCTGCTGCGCCCTCTGAGGGGTCGAGAGCCTGAGGGCGTCTGGAACCTGCTTAGCATTGTTCGAGAGATGTTCAAGCGGAGGGACAGCAATGCTGCCCCCTTGCTAGAAATACTCACGGACCAGTGCCTCACCTACGAACAGGTAGCACCTCAGGATTGGGGAGCTGTGTGGTAGTTCCTTCCTCTCTCCCTCATCTTACTCTCCTTGGGGAGGCTAAGAGCCTTTTAGGTTGTCTGAGCTTTTGCGTACCTTACGTCTCTGCTCCAGATCACGGGCTGGTGGTACAGCGTGCGTACCTCAGCTTCACACAGCAGTGCCAGTGGTCACACAGGCCGTAGCAACGGACAGTCAGAGGTAGCAGCCCATGCATGTGCAAGTATGTGTGATGAGATGGTTACCCTCTGGAGGCTGGCTGTGCTGGACCCTGCCCTCAGCCCTCAGCGGTGAGTCTTCCCCAGGTTACCATGTCCTCACAAGGCAGCCTGCACACTGAACAATCTGCCCGAGTGTAGGGATTTCTCAAGTGGGGGATGGGACATGCTGAGCACTGGTGTCACTAGAGGTTTGCAAGTCCTGTTTCTAACAGGCTTTCTTCTTCTCCTTCCCTAAACAATACTTTACAAAATCCATGACTGTTGTACCAATTTCTTGTGGCGCTGGCTCAAAAGGAGCAGCCCCTCCCTCACTGCGCCCCTTGTTTGTGCCTTTCTTTGAGGAAAATTCCTGCTTATCTCCTCCTTTGCCCTCTCAGTGCAAACTGCTTGCCATCCCTCTAGCAGTGTCCCTCCCGCTTTGTTTCCACAGCCGCCGGGAACTGTGTGCGCAGCTGCGCCAGTGGCAACTGAAGGTGATTGAGAATGTCAAGCGGGGACAGCACAAGAAGACCCTCGAGAGGCTTTTCCCTGGCTTCCGGCCAGCTGTGGAGGCCTGCTACTTTAACTGGGAAGAGGCTTATCCCCTTCCTGGCGTTACCTACAGTGGCACCGACCGAAAGCTAGCCCTGTGCTGGGCCCGGGCCCTGCCCACTAGGCCAGGAGCCTCTAGATCTGGGGCCCTGGAAGAGTCCCGGCCACGTCCTCTTCCTACTGAGCCAGCTGTGAGGCCCAAGGAACCTGGGGCCAAGCGCAAAGGATTGGGTGAGGGGGTCTCTTCACAGCGGGGTCCCCGCCGCCTCTCGGCTGAAGGAGATAAGGCTCTGCATAAAATGTGCCCAAGTGGGGCCAAAGCCAAGGTACTGGGTGGGCCTGGCAGTGGGGGCAAGAGCTCAGCAGGCAGTGGGAGCAAACGACGGCTAAGCAGTGAAGACAGCTCCCTGGAACCAGACTTGGCAGAGATGAGCCTGGATGACAGCAGCCTGGCCCTGGGTGCAGAGGCCAGCACCTTTGGGGGATTCCCTGAGAGCCCTCCACCCTGTCCTCCCTCAGCTGGCTCCAGAGGGCCTTCCACCTTTCTTCCGGAGCCCCCAGACACTTATGAGGAAGATGCTGGTGTGTACTTCTCAGAAGGGCCTGAGCCTCCCACAGCCTCTGCAGGCCGCCCTGGCCTGCTGCCTGGGGAAGTCTGTACCCGAGATGACCTCCCTTCCACAGACGACAGTGGCAGTGGGCTACACAAAACCAAAGAGGCAGCTCCTGCAGTTGGAGAGGAGGATGATGACTACCAAGCGTATTACCTGAGTGCCCAGGATGGGGCTGGAGGCGAGGAGGAGAAGGCTGAGGGCGGGACTGGGGAAGAGCATGACCTGTTTGCTGGTTTGAAGCCACTGGAACAGGAGAGCAGGATGGAGGTGAGGAAGCAGGAGGAGACTGAAGAAGAGAGGGACTGAGGGGGGCCTGGCGGCTCTGACTGGAAGTGTCCAGATCATGAGCATGGCTTTACATCCTGTAGGGCATCCTATCCTGGTCTGCAGTCTGCCCTCTCCAATGGGAATTCTCAGATATGTGTCAGTGCGCTGCTTCAAAGTCCTCAGTGGTCGCTTGTTGCCCTTAGAGCAAAACGAAGGTCCTTGGCACGGCTGTGAGGCTCCACTCTCTGGTCTTTGCCGGCCTCTCCCGTGCTATTTGACTTTGCCTCTCACCCTCCATGTACTTCACTTATCCCTGGCCTGGCCATGCTCCCTCTTGTCTACACTGAGGTACAGTTGGCCTTTCTGGCTGGAGTAATCTTCTCACCAGGCTGAATTAGGCTGGCTCCTGGTCCTTCTGCAGGTCTTAGAGACCAAAGCTCTGAGAAGTAGGGAGGGGCACAAGACCTCTGAACTGAGTCCCCTCCCACCAGGCGTGGCAGCAGATGCCTATTACCTCAGCCTCTGGAGGTTGACAGAGGAGAACCCCAATTGGAGGCCAACTTGAGTTACATAGTGAGACCCTGACTCAAATAAAACAGACCTTGCCTTCTTAGACGTCTCTCTCTGAGTTCCCCCAGCCTCTGCTGTCTTCCCTAACCTACTGTACCTTAGCTGACCCCCCCACCCCCTTCACAGATAGCAGCCCTCTTCTGTCCCAAGTCCCTGTGAGCTGTCCCATCCACTTGCCCTGCTCTTGGCCGTTTGCAGCAATACTCGTGATCACATTGTGTTGAATGACAGTGGTGTCTGTGACCAGACTGGATTCTTATGGTATGCCCAGGATCCATGTGGCATCCAGTGCTTTAGGAATATTGTGCTACTTAACCAAGTCTAATGTTCTTCAAGTGAAGGCCTTCAGTCTTTCGGTCCTATGTCTTGTAGGTGTTATTTGCCTGCGCTGAGGCCCTGCATGCCCATGGCTACAGCAATGAGGCCTCCCGCCTCACTGTGGAGCTTGCCCAGGACCTGCTAGCCAACCCACCTGACCTCAAGGTAGAGCCGCCCCCTGCCAAGGTGAGAGAGACCTCCTTCCTCTACTTTCCAGGCCCCACTTATCCCTGCTCCTATTCCCAGCCCAAGTGAGAGCTTCCTTCTGTCTCCACTGAGGTAAGTCAGCCTCATTTGTCCCAACTCTCTGCACTCCCATCTAGGGCAAGAAGAACAAGGTATCCACAAGCCGTCAGACCTGGGTGGCTACCAACACTCTGACCAAAGCAGCCTTCCTGTTGACAGTGCTAAGTGAGCGCCCTGAGCACCACAACCTGGCCTTCCGAGTCGGCATGTTTGCACTGGAGCTACAGCGGCCTCCTGCTTCAACCAAGGCCTTGGAGGTCAGCGGTCCACTCACCTTAACCGTATGAGTGGAGCTCCACTCACCTTAACCTCGGTCCTCTCAGAGCTCCGTACCTTCATCTCCAGCCACGGAGGTATCGGAGGTCCGAGTTCCTTCCTGTGTTTCAGGTAAAGTTGGCATATCAGGAATCTGAGGTGGCCGCTCTGCTCAAGAAGATCCCTCGGGGTCCCAGTGAGATGAGCACCATTCGGTGCCGGGCAGAAGAACTTCGAGAGGGCACACTGTGTGACTACCGCCCTGTCTTGCCCCTCATGTTGGCCAGCTTCATCTTCGATGTTCTCTGTGCTCCAGGTATGCCCCACAGTAACTGGAGGAGTGGGGGTGGAGGGTATAGGGTAGGGGTTTTGTTTTGTTTTGTTTTGTTTTAAGGAAACTAAAAGTTCTAAGACTCTGGCAGTCATCTTTAGGACCCACCCACCAGCAGCTTCCTGGGTAGGTCTTGGATGATGAGGGTCTTGGATTCCTTTGCACTTTTGCTTGACTTAACCCAATTTTTGTCTAGTGGTTTCTCTCACGGGTTCCCGGCCCCCAAGTCGAAACTGGAGTAACGAGATGCCTGGAGATGAGGAGCTAGGGTTTGAAGCAGCAGTTGCTGCCTTGGGTACGTGTCTTGTCTTTGTTCACGAGGGGAGCTGTGATGGGAAAGTCAGGATGACATTCGAGAACCCACGAGTTATCACGTATTGCACAGTCAGTGATCTAGAGAGGGGCTGGAGACGCTCAGCAGTTAAAAGTACTTACTGCTTTTCTAAAGGACCCTGGTTTAGTTCCTAGGACCCTCACGATGGCTAACTATGTTTAATTCCATTTTCCAAGGGATGCAGTGCCCTCTTCTGGCTTCCACGGGCACATCAAGCACATGATACACACCTGCATGTAGGCAACACACATACAGGACAATAAATAAAACTTATTGTGTGTGTGTGTGTGTGTGTGTGTGTGTGTGTGTGTGTGTGTGTGTGTTACATGTGGTGGGTGTTTAAAGGACAGCAAACCAAAACTCAAGAAAGGCCTCAGAGAGGTGACTGACTCTAATGTCGGCTAAAAGGTCAGGGAAAAGGTCAGGGCTGTAGACAGGAAACTGTCAGACTCTACCCAGCTCTGAGAGCAGACATGATGGTTATACCTACAATCCCAGTACTTGGCTACACAGCAAGCTTAGGCCAGCCTTGCTACATGAGATCCTGCCTCAAAGACATGATCCGCACAGCAAACAAACGAGCCAGCAGTTACATGCGTCCATGCGAGACACGCCTCTCCTTGGCGGAGCAGGACAGGTGGCAAAGGTCTAGGCGAGCAGATGGAGCTAAGGTCGGATGTTAGCAGTGGGGACCTTTTCTTTTGGTGTGGTTGGAGCTCTAGACACTAACCCCAGGAGGCCCTCCTCCTCCTCACAGGCATGAAGACAACAGTGAGTGAGGCAGAACACCCCCTCCTATGTGAAGGCACACGGCGGGAGAAGGGTGACCTGGCCTTAGCACTCATGATCACTTACAAGGACGACCAGGCCAAGCTCAAGAAGGTAAGGGGCTGAGATGCTGGGTTTTTGCCAGGCAGCAAGTGAGCAAAATGTCACAATCTTTCTCAGAAGTTTCCAGTACAATGACCAAAGTACTGGTCTGTGTGTAGGAGGTAAGTGGAGAGTTTTGGAGACTTCTCATAAAGAACAAGAGACCAATGGTTCTTATAGGTGTGCTTGGGCATGAGGTGGAAGAAGAGAAGCAGAGAGCATAAAGTCAATCATTGATTTATTTCAATATTTATTGAATATCAGTATGCTCAGTCCTCAGGTAAGTGTTATGGAAGATTCCGAGACATGTAAGCTGGGAGGTTATCCTGTAGTTACGACTGGGAAAGACTTCCTGAGGAGGTAGCATTAGGCTGCTTCAAGAAGAAAGGAAGATAGCAGAGTTCAGGAAATAAAGGACGACATGTTACTACTTGTCTCTTCTCCAGATCCTAGACAAACTCTTGGACCGAGAAAGCCAGACCCATAAGCCACAGACCCTGAGTTCTTTCTACTCATCTAGCCGTCCAGCCACAGCCAACCAGAGATCTCCTTCAAAGCATGGGGCCCCATCTGCCCCCGGGGCCCTGCAGCCACTGACTTCAAGCTCTGCAGGGCCTGCTCAGCCGGGGAATGTGGCAGGGGCTGGGCCAGCTCCCACTGAGGGCTTCACAGAGAAGAACGTGCCCGGTGAGGTGGGGGAACTGGGTAGGGCGGGCAGGCGGGTGTCAAGCTGTGCCCTTTCCTGGGCTCATTCCAGTGTTCTATTTCCTCCCTCAGAAAGCTCCCCACATTCCCCCTGTGAAGGTCTCCCACCTGAGGCAGCTTTGACCCCACGGCCGGAGGGGAAGGTTCCTAGCCGACTAGCACTTGGCAGTCGTGGAGGCTATAATGGCCGAGGTTGGGGCTCCCCAGGGAGGCCCAAGAAGAAACATACAGGTATGGCTGTCTGTGGGGTGGCATGGAGGGAAGGCTGGTCTTGAAGGCTGGAGACTGACTTCATTTTGGGGGTACTAGGCATGGCCAGTATTGACAGCAGCGCCCCAGAAACCACATCGGACAGCTCTCCTACCTTAAGCCGAAGGCCACTTCGAGGGGGCTGGGCCCCTGCTTCCTGGGGCCGAGGACAAGACAGTGATAGCATTAGCAGCTCTTCCTCAGACTCTCTGGGCTCCTCATCCTCCAGTGGAAGCCGCCGGGCTAGTGCCAGTGGCGGGGCCCGGGCAAAGACCGTTGAAGTTGGCAGGTCAGTGGGGAGAACACCCATCTAGCCCATCCTTAAAACCATATTCCTAATATGACCCAACTGTTGTCCCTAACATCCTTCCTTACCCTGGACCCTCCTGACCTACTTGGACTTCATTCTGAAGGGACTTCAACCCTGTCCATACCCCATTGCTCCGTCAGGTGTTACAAAGGCCGCCGCCCTGAGAGTCATGCCCCCCACGTACCCAATCAGCCGTCAGAGGCAGCTGCACACTTCTATTTTGAATTGGCGAAGACAGTTCTGATCAAGGCAGGGGGCAACAGCAGCACCTCCATTTTCACACATCCATCTTCCTCAGGAGGCCACCAGGGTCCTCATCGCAACCTGCACCTCTGCGCCTTTGAGATTGGGCTTTATGCCCTAGGCCTGCATAACTTTGTTTCTCCTAACTGGCTCTCTCGTACCTACTCTTCCCATGTGTCCTGGATTACAGGTAAATTCAATGTCATGATTGGCATACGGGATGGAGGTGAATAGGAAGGGTCTTGTCTTTGTGACATTGCTGACCTGATGAAAGATCTCATCCCCAGAGCCCCAGGGGTGCCCACTTTGCTCCTTGTTCTTCTCCCTGAAGGGCAGGCGATGGAGATTGGCAGTGCAGCCTTGACTATACTGGTGGAATGCTGGGATGGGCACCTGACACCCCCTGAGGTCGCATCGCTGGCTGATAGAGCATCACGGGCACGAGACTCCAACATGGTGAGGGCAGCGGCAGAGCTGGCCCTCAGCTGCCTGCCTCATGCCCATGCACTGAACCCCAATGAAATCCAGCGAGCCCTGGTGCAGTGCAAGGAACAGGTATTCCTGCTTTCAGCCGTCTGTGCATGGGGGAACTCGAGGTCCAACATTTTTCCTCTGAAAAATGTGTGTGTACATGGGGTGGGGTCTGTGCCACAGTGTGTGGAGGTCAGAGCACATTCTGAGTTTGTTCTTTCCTTATACCACCTGGGTCCCTCCCTCCCTCCTCTCCCACGTATGTCCCCCCTCCCTTCCTTCCTCCCTCCCTCCCTCCCTTCCTTCCAAGAGGTCTAAGTTGCCTCTGCTGAGCGTGGACTTACAGTTCTTCCTCAGCTTTCAGAGTAGCTGCGACATGCTATCATTTGGGGTTTAGGGATTCCCTCTTGATTCCCCCATATTCAAGAGCTTATGAAGAGTCTAGTTTTTCTCTCATTGTAACATTTCACACATTACAGGTTGAGTATCTGTTAGGTTCAAGATTAGAAGTGTTTTGGATTTTGTTTTCAGAGTATTTTCTTTTTTTTTTTTTTTTTTTGGTTCTTTTTTTTTGGAGCTGGGGACCGAACCCAGGGCCTTGCACTTGCTAGGCAAGTGCTCTACCACTGAGCTAAATCCCCAGCCCCAGAGTATTTTCTTAAACCTGAGCAATCTTGGGGATGGGACTCAAAGCTAGTTATGAAATTTGTATTTCATATGTTAATTACACACACAGCCTAGAGGAAATCTCGTGTCTCTTGGCCTCTTTCTCTTGTATGTATGTATGTATGCATGCATGTATGCATGCGCATGCATGCATGTGGAGTTGGATGCAGGGCCTCATGCAGGCTGGGCGGTCAACTGCCTTGCAGTCTGCAGCCCTGTCTGTGCATTGAAGCTTATTTCATGGCATTTTCCTCTCGAGGCATCAACCAGCCTTGTGGTTCAGAAGTTTCTGATTTTAGTGTTTCCCTGTTCAAATTAGGACACCTAGCCTAATACTGAGTTCACGTGTTCACATCTGTCCTGTTACATTCACACGCTGTGTGCTGTATTCTACTTTGTATGTTTATTGTTATAATCCTGAAGCTAGGTATTCCCCTCACACACAAGCAGAGAGAGGCTTACTACTTAGGACACAAGATGGTTCCTGAGCCTGGACTCAGAAATGATGAGCTTTGGGTGTGTGGGAGGAACAATTAATTGTTCAGTGCCAGTGTGACTTTGACCTCTGCTGCCCCTCCCCTCAGCCAGTCCTCAGTCCTGGGTAAGGCCCTTTCCCGCTAATGCCCCGCACTCCTTTCCAGGATAATCTGATGCTGGAGAAGGCCTGCATGGCAGTGGAAGAGGCCGCCAAGGGTGGGGGCGTGTACCCCGAAGTGCTGTTTGAGGTGGCTCACCAGTGGTTCTGGCTTTATGAGGAGACAGCAGGCGGCTCATCCACAGCCCGTGAAGGGGCTGCAAGCTGTAGTGGCAGTGGCATGAGGGCTGCTGGGGAGGGTGGGCGAGGACTCCCTGAGGGTAGGGGCGCCCCAGGGACCGAACCTGTTACAGTGGCTGCCGCAGCAGTGACAGCAGCCGCCACAGTGGTTCCAGTCATCTCAGTGGGGTCCAGTTTATATCCAGGTCCAGGACTGGGGCATGGTCATTCCCCTGGCCTGCACCCCTACACTGCTCTCCAGCCCCACCTCCCCTGCAGCCCTCAGTACCTCACCCACCCAGCTCACCCTGCCCACCCCATGCCTCATATGCCCCGGCCTGCCGTCTTCCCTGTGCCCAGCTCTGCATACCCACAGGTGAGACTGGGTTTTACTGATGGCGTCGGGCAGGTGGAGCACGCTAACTAGTTCACGGGTTGGAGCAGAGTACTTGGGTGTGTACCAGGGCTGGCCAGGAGTCCTGGCAAGGTGGGGGGAAATGGGAGAGCAAGTGAGAAATGTGAGGAGGCCTAACAAGACTTGTATCTGCTCCCCTTCCCCATCTGTTGTAGGGTGTGCATCCTGCATTCCTGGGGGCTCAATACCCTTACTCAGTGACGCCTCCCTCACTTGCTGCCACTGCTGTATCTTTCCCTGTCCCTTCCATGGCTCCCATCACAGTCCATCCTTACCACACAGAGCCAGGGCTCCCACTGCCCACCAGTGTGGCCTGTGAGTTTCGGGGACAGGGAGCAGGTGAATGGAGGGGAGGTACGCTGGACGTGGGAGGTAGGGAAGGCGTTTCCTCTGTCCTCCTTCTCTCACATGGCTCTCCATCTGCCCTCAGTGAGCAGTGTCCACCCAGCATCCACATTTCCAGCCATCCAGGGTGCCTCACTGCCTGCTCTGAGCACACAGCCCAGCCCTCTGGTAAGCGGAGGTTTCCCACCACCCGAAGAGGAGACGCACAGTCAGCCCGTCAGTCCACACAGCCTGCACCACCTGCATGCTGCCTACCGTGTTGGTAAGAAGTCCTTCTGCACCTACCTGCAGCCGGGTGAGGGTGAGGGGCTCTTCATTTGTTTCCTGTGGGTCAGGTACCGAGGTGGGGGAGGGTGAAGGACAGATCCTACCGTGTGCCTCTCTGTGTTCCCTAGGGATGCTGGCACTGGAGATGCTAGGTCGCCGGGCACATAACGATCACCCCAACAATTTCTCCCGCTCCCCCCCTTACACTGATGATGTCAAATGGTTGCTGGGGCTGGCAGCAAAGCTGGGTAACACCTCCCTCCCCAGGACCATTGCCCCCAACCTGCTTCCCTTCCCTTCCCGTCCCAGACCTCCTTCCTAGCTCTTGCTCAGAGTTGAGGCCTTGGTCGGGTATGTGTGCAAGCGCGAGGGGGTGGAGGGGTGGCTCTGTCAGACCAGAGCTGAGATATGTAAGTGGGTCCCTAGGGCAGAGGTGGCCACCCTGTCTCATGCCCCTCCCCTGCCCCCCAGGAGTGAACTACGTGCACCAGTTCTGTGTGGGGGCAGCCAAGGGGGTGCTGAGCCCGTTTGTGCTGCAGGAGATCGTCATGGAGACGCTGCAGCGGCTGAACCCCATTCATGCCCACAACCACCTTCGAGCCCCGGCCTTCCACCAGCTGGTGCAGCGCTGTCAGCAGGCGTACATGCAGGTGACAACTCAGGAAGTGTGCGCCTGTTCCTCCCGGGCAGGTGGACCAGAGCCCTCAGCACACGAGTAAGGGAGGTGAGGCCCCAGTGGCGTGTGCTTTGTGCTGATTCCCTTCCAACCCGCCCTCCAGTACATCCACCACCGCTTAATTCACCTGACCCCTGCCGACTACGACGACTTCGTGAATGCGATCCGCAGCGCCCGCAGCGCCTTCTGCCTGACGCCCATGGGCGTGATGCAGTTCAACGACATCCTGCAGAACCTCAAGCGCAGCAAGCAGACCAAGGAGCTGTGGCAGCGGGTCTCCCTGGAGATAGCCACCTTCTCCCCCTGAGCCTGGCCGCTGTGGCAGCGGGTCTCCCTGGAGATGGCCACCTTCTTCTCCCCCTGAGCCTGGCCGCTGTAGGGCCCTATCTAGGGACACAGGCCTGTGACCATGGGGGGCCCTCACACAGAGGGCCACGTGACTCCTGGCTGGACAGATCATCCCCACTCAATTCCCTTGTAGCTCAGACTGGCAGCTGCTCTTGGGCTGTAGCTTGGGGCCAAGATGTCTCAGACCTTAGAAGCCTTGGGCTGGGGGAGACAGCCTTGTCTGGGAGAGGGCGTTGGGTGGCCTCTGGTATTTATTTGGCATTTATAAATATATAAACTCCTTTTTTACTCTGTCTCGTGGGTCTCTGCTTTCTTCCTTGTGGAGAAGAGCTGTGGAAGGACAGCTGATACCTGCTGTAGTCTAGGGTTGGTTGGTTTGTTTTCCTCTGCGACGAAGCAGACCAAGCAGAAAAATAAGGATGTTTATTAAGGACATTTCCAGCCCACAGCTCGGGCTCATATATGGCTCTATGAGCAACTGTCTGACCTCATCCCCATTCAATGTGAATGACACTAGGGAGGCCAGGCCACAGGTAGATCCCACTGTCTTGAATAAAGGGGCCACAGCAAAGGGCCCTCTCATGGGTAGGCATTGACAGGTAAACTGCTGGGGATGAGGAGGGAACCATTGAATACATTCTTCTACCCCTTCCCTGGACCCTCTCTTCCTCACCTCCCAGGTTCATAGGTCAGAGGTACCTAGTACCTAGTACCATAGGGGGGTACCAAGGAAAGCCCCTTTATTAGGCCCCAAAACTATGGGAAAGAGATGGATGCCCTCCCCTTTCGGCCATTCCAATCCTGAGGGGCCACTGAGGTAGAGGGGTAAGGGGCCAGGCCACATTAATCCCCCTGTGGGCTGTGCTCTAAGGCTTGTCCCTCGGCGAAGTTAGCAGGCCTTTTGCTGGTATGGAAGGAAGGACTGGGGTATCAGCCCACACTGGAATGCTGCAATTCTTCCTGAAGCCACAAGGGGGCTGGCTGTCCAAGCCGACTCAGCAGCTTTGATAGCTCCAAATTATGGGTTCGGAAAAAATCCGTAAGGAAAAGGCGAGACTGACGGAAGAAGTGAGAAGAGAAACAAACAGTAAAGAGCACGGCAAGGTCAGACCCTGGAACCCTGGAGGTGGACTGGTGACCGTAACCCAGGTTCCACGTACCTCCATGTCCATGTCTGGGTACCTCCGGCCTTTGCTTCTCCCTAGACAGCGAGTCTTCCCGCCTTCAAGGCCCTGGCACCAAAATCCTTTATCTGCATCGAACCTACTCAAAGGGACAGGGAGGGCATTAGGTGTCAGGGAGAAGGGAGATTCAAGCCCTACAAACGCACCCTACCCTCCTGGCCCACAGGGAGAAATGTCTCTTCCAAACAGAACCTCCTTCCCTTTCCCCATAAAACCTTCTTTCTCTTGGCTTATGCTCTCCCACCTGAGGGTCCTCGTGTAGTTCAGAAAGGGGGTGATACCCAGGAACTTCTGGATGATCTCCATTGAGGCTGCTGGGTTGACACGAAGCTCCTGCCCATCCATAATCAGCAACTGAAGGGACAGGGATGTGACTCCTCTCAATTCTTAAGCCTGGGCTGAAGGGAAGGGGTACCCTCATAAGGGCTTCTGCGAGAGTACCTGTCCGGAGGGGTAGTAAGTCAGCCAGCGCTGAAGGTGGGTAGAATAGTAGCCAGGAACAAGACAACGGCTCTGCAAGGAGCGAAGCAGCAGAGGGGCGTGGGAGGAAGCTGAAATCACTTGGTAGAAGGTGTAGTTCAGAGCAACAGGGTCTCCATGTGCTCTCTGGTGCTGCAGAACAGGGTGAGAAGGAACGGGGTGCTGCCTTGGCGATGGCTCTGGCCATATTCCTGTCTGGTTCAGTTCCCGTCTCTCGTTCCTTTCTGTGTCTCTAGCAGACACCACCTTCTCCACCTCTCCCTTAAGGCCTAATGTGTCCCTTCCTTCAGACAAACCTGGTACCAGGAGTAGGCCCTGTCAGCAGGGTTGATGAGCACAGTGATGATCTTGGCTCTTGGCAAAAGGGCAGCCCCCCGCCGAGGTACAACCTCTGAGTCAAAGTAGGTGGCACTCTTTTCAAACAGGAAGTCAGTGCTGGCATTGGAAGGAACAGGGAAGAAGTCCATATACCTAGAGAGTAGCACAGGAAAGAAAAGGATCTCAGTGGCCTTTGCAGGCCGGCAGAAGCTGGGACAGGTGGTCTTTTGGAAAGGGCAGTACTACTCTGAGGAACACGCAAGGGGACCCAATCTCACCAGTCGATGCCCTTGTGGTAATTGGGGCCATTGAAGAACTGAATTTCCTCAAAGGTGCTAGGGCTGGGGAAACTGCTTGTCACTGCGGGGTGCAGGCTCAGGAAGAAGTGAATGGCTGTGGTGCCTGCAGGAAGGGAAGCCCAGCCTGTTCAGGAAGCAGTCAGCTGAACAGCATGACTTTGAAGGAAGTAAGAAATACTCACTTGTGGGTTGTAAAACTCCCTTCAGTCAAAGCAAAGCGAGAGACAGAAAGCCGAGAGAAGGCCCAGGATTGTTAGACTAGCTTTCACCCTCCACCTTATCAGAACCACTTGCAGACTGTCCCTCCCTAGCACTCAGGACTGAGGCTAGACCTTTAAGAACCGTGATGTTTTGCCACAGAGCTGTGGCCTCTGACCTCTTCTTATTTTGAGATTAGGTCTTACTATACTGCCCAGGCAGGCACTAAGCTGATACTCTCCTGTCTCTGTCTCCTAAACTGCCTTTACAACCAAGTCTGGCTACCTGACTGAGCTCTGAGACAGATCTGTGTAGCCTAGGTGTGCCTCACTTGCTATCCTTTCGCCAAGGCCCTGTCCGGCAAGCAAGGCCTTCGGTCCTGCCTGTTCTACTGGCTTTACGATGGCCTGGAATCCAGGGTTCACCCCGGCCCCTATTTATCTATCTTTTAACTAGGCAGACGGACACAGGTGGAGTGGCTTACAAATCTAAGTCCAACACTTGGAAGACTGAAGCAAAGAGATCAGAGGATTTAAGGTTGGTCTGGGTGATGAGACCCTGTCTCAAAAACTAAACAAATAAAAAAACACAAAATTAAAAAATATAGTACACACCTCTAACCCCAGCACTTGGGAGGCAGGGGCAGGCAGAGTTCTGATAGTTTGAGGACAGCCTGGTCTACAGAGCAGATAGCCAAAATTATACAGTAAAACCCAAGAAAATCAAAACCCAGACAAAACAAAACAGCAAAAATAAGCTGTCCTGCGCATGTATATACACATGCACGCAAGCACACTAAAGAAATCTAATTATTTTAAAAAATGAATCCCTTTCTCAAGAGACGTGATTAATGAGGGGTAGGGATGAGAAGGCAGCCTAGGATAAATTGGCTGGGAATCATTTACCTGTCTTCTGTGGTCCCACAATGAGGAACTTGGGGAGTCGGTCACAGGTTTTCTCCTTGGACCAGATATCTTTGTGCCTCTTGTCGTCACAGGGATTCTGAAGGTTAGGCCACGAATCTGATAAGGACTAATCTTGTAAACCCTGACCCCATCAGAACAGGTCAGCCTGAGCTCCACCCTTACCTGCCAAAGGGGGCTTCGTTCCTGAGGGAAAAGTTCAAAGTACTTCTGGGCAAGAGGCACAGGGGGAAGGGTCTGCAGCCGCAGCCGTGTCCAGCACTGGAGGAAGCGCACCAGGCTCTCAAAGGTGTACAGGCCCAGCCGGTCGTTCCCATAGTTGGACAGATGGGTCATAAAGACACTGATCTGCAAGAGGATTCCTGCTGTGAGACCTAGCGAGAGTCCCTGACCCACAACCAGCTCTGGGGCACAAAGGCGCTGGCTTGACTACACTTTGACTTTCTAGTCATCCGGTTCCCTTTTGGTGCCTTACCGGATTAAGCAGCACTGTCAGAAAGAGTTCTCCACCTCGAATGCTTCGATCCAGTTCACGAGAACCTCCAGGATACTCATTATAGAAGATGGTGTGAGTGAAGAGGCCACATGTTTGCCGGGGGAGCACCTGAGAGGGTCAGAAGATACAGGTGAATGGTAAGACAGAAGATAGGTAGGGACAACGTCAGGATGTACTGGAGTTCCCTGGGCTCAGAGAGGCCTGCTCTGAAGTTATAGTAAGAAAATTTACTATATGTGGGGCTGGAGCGATGGCTCAGTGGTTTAGAGCACTGAGTGCTCTTCCAGAGGTCCTGAGTTCAATCCCCAGCAACCACATGGTGGCTCACAACCATTTGTAATGAGATCTGATGCCCTCTTCTGGCCTGCAGGTGTACATGAAGATAGAGTGCACGTGCACATGCACTCATACATGCGCACATACACCTTTAAAACATTTTCTACTATATGCGTTATCATGTTTTGTGGATACCTTGGGCTGGCAGATGACATGCCCCAAGTCAATGCAGGTTGAAAGCTGTCTAAATGTCAAAGTTCGATTTGTACTGGGAAATCTGTAGTGGGAGCCCTCACCATGATGCCATTGTGAATGAAGCCTCGGCGGTAGCGAGCAGGGCGCAGATGGGGATACTCCTCAGTGCTGGTCACCTGAATGCCCCACACGGATTTCCAGGCCTCATAGAGCTGCGTGTGGATGGGGTACACACCAGAGTGGTGGGGGGCCACAGCATACCCCAGATCCGTAGGAATCCCATGCTCCTGGGAATGGTATAGACTCTCACCAGGACCTGGTGAAGTTTGGGGAGTAGAGGGTAAAGAGGGTGGGGATGCCTCCAAGGAAAGAAAACTGGAAAGGGTAGGGAAGGGTATCCACGGTGTGGGGGCAGTGGAGGGTGTTAAAAAGGAAACACTGTCTCTGGGAGAGAGTATGGGGAAGAGATCCAAGAGTCTCACCAAAGCAAACTGTTTGTTGAGCCTCATCTGGTCGGCCAGCACGGAGCGATTGTGGAACAGGTGTGGCTGCATGTGACTCCACATGTGAGGGAACCACCAGAACTCTCTGCGGTGCCTCAGCAGCATATCGTCCCCCGCGTCCTCCTCCTCTGTCCCTGCGGTCACACACTGACTGCTGGCCCCCGTTTTGTAGAGACTCTGACCATGGTCCATCCTGTGGACATTACTGCCTCCCGCCCAGGGCCTGAGGCTGTCTCCTGCTCACTGCCTAAGCGCTCTTCAGCCATCTCTGCTAAAGCCGCCCCATTACTAGTTCATCCCTCAACTATGTCCCTAGACTCTGTCCCTTTCTCCAACTTGGGTGTCCAGGGTCAGTACTAAAGAGACCGATCAAACCAAAACAGGTAAGGACAGGGGAATGAGCTCACCCGTATGATAGAACTTGCCCGAGAAGCCCAGGTTGAAGGTGAAGTTGGGGACTAAGGTCCTGAGTTTGTTCTGGGTAGTCAGCAGAGCCTGGCGAAACAGTAGAGGAATGCCAAGTCAGGAGAGACCAGGCTAACTGAGAGATAAAGGAAGCAGCCATCTTCCCAATTATACAAAGTAGAGAACGTGTCTGCGACCATAGCAGGTCACAGCGGGGAATCTGATGGCCAGAGGCAGTAAGGTTCCTAGCCAAGTGAACGGGAGAGAGAAAGAAAAACTGACCTCAACATCAGCCACCTTCATGCGAGTACCTTCTTTGCCCACAAAGATGTCGTCGATGTCTACTAAGATGTAGCGGTCAAGGTCCAGGCAGAGACGCTTGCCAGTGAGGTATGCGACAGCATCGACAAACACAAGTTTGTGAAGCCAAAAAGAGAGGCCGTGTCCAAACAGCACCCGCTGGATGCCGTCATGAAGCCCCAAGTCCTGCACCACAGTGGGGAGCCGGGCTCGCCGCAGAGCTGGTCCCGGCAAGGGGAGCTCTGCTGGCCGATGGCTGGCGATGAGCACTGGCTCATAGGTGCTGTGATTGGACTGGAAGATGGTCCAGTCGTCCCCAGGCAGTGGTCCTGGCTCCAAGCGGCTAGGGCGGGTGAGATGTAGCAGAGGAGCGGAAGGGTTCACTTGGTAGTCCCGCAGCCCCAAGTTTGAGTATAGGAAAAGGGGGAAGCCCTTGAGTTGGGCACTCAGGAGGCTATGCTCGTGGGCTCGGAAAAAGCCAATGATGCCCACACCGTACTCCACACAGTATCGGTCTAGCAGTTCTCGACTCCAGGAGTCCAAGTTGACGTACTTTAGAAGGTTCTCATAGATGACCAACACGTAGCGACCATGGGTGTGATCAGTCAGCGTGGGCATATCCCCTCGGCCAGGTGCTAACTCAGTGCTGTAACGAAAGCGACTAGACTCCAAGATGGCCACAATCTCCTGCCCCAGTTGTGAGTACGCACTTTCCACAAACACAAGGACCACAGGTTCTGTTCGAGTTGTTTCTGGAGGCCTTGGGGGTCGAGGTGGGACTGGTGGCCTTGCAGGACCAGGGCCAGCTGCCCCACTGCTACTACAGTCTCCCAAGGGCAGAGGCAAGGGTTCCTTGGCCTTGGGGCTGGTGGATACAAAGTAAGCCAGGAATGCCATGGAGACAAGACTGAAACCAATCAGCAGCAGTATGAGGCGGTGCAGTTCCAGTTGCCGAGCAGGGCGTACCACCTTCCACAGCTGGAGCATGGCGAGGAGAAGGGAGGGAGGGACAGAGGGACAGGGACCACCTCAGGAGATGGGAAGTATGAGCTCTGTGGGCTGGAACTGTCTTGGCAGGGGAAGGATCCTCTTAGGGTCAGTTCCCTGATGAGATGAACACAAACGCTTTCAGTACAGGACAGGGGAGGCAGAAAGAGCAACAGGGTGTCCTGGACAGAATCTACTGGTCTCAGGTCACCATGGCCCCCTGGCCCATGCCTCAGGCTGAAACTTGATTTTCCTCAGCCCCGATGTAGCTTCTTACATGAGGAGTCAGTGAAGTCCACACGCTCGGCCCTTACAATCTGTAAAGCAGAGAAATTGGTGGGTTACCTCTTCCTCTGGGAGTCTGTCATTAGCCACTCTCCTTGTCCCATCTCTTACCCTACCTGTATTTGATGATCACTTCCGTTTGTGTGTGTTTGTGCGTGTGCACATGTCCTTGTGTGTTTGTGTGTGAGCATGTGTTTGTAAGTGTGCATGTGTGAGTGTATAGAGCCAGAGGCCAGTATCAGTGACCTTCTTTACTGCCCTCGTACTTTGGGACAGTCCCTCACTGAACCTGACGCTCTCTGTTCCAGATGAAATGGCTGGCTAGCAAACCCATGGTGCTGCTTCTCCGTGCTGGGGTCACGTGCTACTGGGAATCTAAAAGATCCAGTTTACTCACTTGTTCTTTAGCAAAGAGAAAAGTTTATGTAGAAGAAAACAAGTCAGATCCCATACCTTGGCTTCATAGCTCGTTCACTTTCTCAGGGAACATCCAAATTTCCCTATGTTCAAGCTGGGGCAGTAACTCAGGATAGGAAAGAGCTTATCCACAGAGACCAAACAGCCAGGAGGGTGAACAGAGCTCTACTCTGAAAGCTGTGTCCATCCTGTGTCTGAGAAGACTGCCAAAGGGCAAGAGCTCCAGTGGGCTCTTGATAACAAGTGGATGGCACATCTCAGGAGTCTCGTGATCCAACGAAACATCAGATAGGAGACACCTCCTAAGACTTAATCTTCTACATCAGTCATATCCATGACCACAGCCAGCAGACCTAACGAACTTCCAGTCATGTGCACTATGCTGGGGGAGCTTGGGAAACAGCGAGAGCGAATCAGACTACTAGCTTCTGAGCCCAGAACTTGGGAGGCTCTCCTTTCTACCACTTGTGACAAATTACCCCATACCCTTCTCTTCACCTACAGCAGAATCGGTAGAGGAGATAAAACCCGGGGCAGGGCAGGACAGGGCGTCGCCAGCACCTACAAAAGCCAGAAAGCTGAAGCCCAAGTCCTCCTCCTTCCACTCTGCCTCTCCTCTGAATTAGCTGAGGTGCTACTGTGTCCTCATTCCAGAACAGCACAGGAGCTGCGGGGCAACAGACTGGAGGAATACGAGGGACCGGATCCAGGGACAGAAAGTGACTTGAGGGTCAGATGACCAGAAAACAGCTTTAAAGAAATCTAACTTGACAGTTTCTTTTTCTCAAATAAGACTGCTACAAGTTTACAGTCCCGTTTTATTTTAGCCAATCTCAGAAAGGTCAGTAGCTGGCAATGCCTCTCTACCACCCACTCCAGTACACACACCTCAGTGGCTGGTGGGCACAGACAAGGCCCTTCAGAATCCAGACAGATGATTTATTTAGGGTTCAGCTCTGGCCTGGGTAAAACTAATCGAAATAAGAGAGCTGGGAGATGGAATAAAAACTGATGGGGGCTGGAGAGATGGTCCAGTGGTTAGGAGCACCGGCTGCTCTTCCAGAAGACCTGGGTTCAATTCCCAGCACCAACATGGTACATCATAGTTGTCTGTAACGCCAGTTCTAGGGGGAATCTGACACAGACATACGTGCAGGCAAAACATAATACACACGAAATAAAAATAAAAGAAAACCTGTGACGGGGCTGGAGTGCCAGTTTAGAAGCGGAGCCTTTGTGAGGCTCTAACTGCAATGGCGGAGAGAGGGGGATGAGGGGGAGCAGGGGAGAGAGTAGAAGTAGGAGGAAGAGGTAGATCATGGGAAGAACTGAATTCTTTTATTTGTTTTTATAGACAGGGTTTCTTTGTACAGCCCTGGCTACTATATAGACTAGGCTGGCCTCCAACTCTGCCTGCCTCTGTCTCCTGAGTGCTGGGATTAAAGGCGTGAACCACCACTGCCTGGCAGGAACAGCTAAATTCTAACGGGGAAAACGGTAGTGAGAACTCACAGAAAGCAAGCTACACCACACGTATCACCAGTTTCGTATATGCTGAGTGCTTATTACCTGTTGGACATCCTTCTGAGAGCTTTGCATATACAGACAGACCTGACTTTGATTTATGACAATGTGCAGATGAAGCTGTTGGCGATGGCTCCTGCTTTTAATATCAGCACTTAGAAGGCAGAGGCAGGACGGTCTGAGTTTGAGGTCAGCCTGGTCTATAGAGGGAGTTCTAGGACGACCAGGGCTACACGGAGGAGCACTTTCTTAATAAACCAAACCAAACCCCACCACCACCACCACCACCAAAAATCAATGTGCAAATGATAAACATTTAGTATAAAGTATACTCCAGATGGTTTTGGCTTTCAGTGCCAGTGAGGGAATACATGGATTTGGACATGCTAGGCAAATGCTCTACCTCCAGAAATTTAATCTTTTCCTAAGGTTTATAGACAAAATGCTTCTTTTTTTTAAGGTTTATTTTTGCTTACATATTTTATGTATACAGGTACTTTGTCTGCATGTATATCTGCACACCAGAGACAGCATCAGATTGTAAGCCGCCATGTGGGTGCTGAGAATTGAACTCAGGGCCATTGGAAGAGCAATGAGCGCTCTGAACCACTGAGCTGCCTCTCCAGCTCCACCAATACTTTCCTTGTAATGAGAGACACCACAGGTACCCACACTGCCGCACAATCAGAAGGCTAAACAACTGGCATCACAGAGCAGAGGGCACTGATAAGCTCTTGTAGTCAGTAGGTTAGTTGTACTATCTGCAATTCAATTTAGGATATCTTAAAAAGGTTTATCAGTAAACCAAGAAGCACCTGTATTTAATGCCAGCTCTAAGAGTTGTGAAGACACACACAACTAGTATTAGTTCCATTTTATACACGCATAATTTCAGGCCCAGGGAAGTTGTGTAACTTACCCGTTAGTGGATGAACTGGGATTCAAAGGTCAGGCCTGTCAAACTCCTGTGTTGTAACCACTGCATTTTAGCTTCATATCTAGAGGAAGCCGTGAGATTTAGAGAGGGGATCATGTGAGAACTTTTGGTGGGGGTGCAGCGGGATGACTAATGTTGGAGGAAGAACATGTGTGTGGCAGTGGAAAGTTTCTGAGGAAGGAGAAACCCAAGGGTCGTCAGCCAAAGTGGACAGCAAATACAGGGTCGGGGTGGGCTGGAGGTGTGGGCCCACCACTGGATAAACAACAGAGCCCATGCCCTGGGAGGAAGAACCTGACCTTGAGGATAGAGGGACCCTCCTGCGGCAACTACCGGCTCGCCAAAGAAACCGGGAGCCCACAGGTGGGGGAGCCGGAGGGGAAGGGGCAGGGGTGCGGCCGAGAGTTGTCATCCAGTTAGGCACCGGCTGAAAGAACCCCGTGTGACCCGGGCGGAGTGACCGGAATGAGGCAACTGAGGGGAGGCCAGCGACTGGGACACGGGGCAGGGGCGCACAGGGCCGGATGGGTGGCCGCCCAGGACGACCCTGCGGGTGGTTTCGGTGGCAAGACTCGCGGGAAGTCTGACGGGGAAAGCTGAGGGCGACCGTGGACCGGAGGCTGTTCTCAAGGATGGCTCACCCGGTGGAGTGGGCGGCGTCCCCGCTGTCCCGGGGCCCCGCCGCGTCCCGGGGCCGCCCGGCTTCCCTGCTCGCGGGGCCTCGGGCCGCGTCGCGGCGGCTCCGCCATCTCCGAGCGAACGCTCCGCCGCAGTCGGGCCCAAGTACTGCTCCCACCAGGGGGAGGCGGCGCGCTGCGGCTCGGGGTGCCCGCTCGGGTCCGCGCGCTCCCCAAGCGTGGCGGCTACGCGACCCGGATCTGGGATAAGCCAACAGCCCTCTGCAGTGCTCAGCCCAGCCGCAGCCTCCCAGGCCTCCGGCCTCACGCTCGGCCCACCGGAGCGGACCCCGTCCGCCACGCCGGGTGGCACAGTCTGCAGAGCGTCAGGGCGGGCCCAGGGCCCAGGCCTGTCCACTGAGCCCCGCGGAGGAGGGAGCCCGCGTACCGAGGGCGGGGCCACCTCAGACTGGGGCGGGGCGAAGGCATCCTCACCGCTTAAGAGGCTACTTCCTCCCTGCCACCCCCAGTTCAGCAGCCCAGGCTGAGTTTAGAAGTTTTCTTCCTTGCTTCCCACGGGAACGGGAAAAAGATGTTTGTCTCCTAGTGAAGCCTTGTCACGCAGGCTGCTAAAAACCCAAGCCCGTGGCTATGAGCCTCCAACAGCAATAACACAATGGACTGTTTAAAGGTTATTTTATTAAATATCTTCAAGGTTTCATTGTAACAAAGCTATGAAGGGACTACCAACATTCAGAACAAACACTATTTTTAAATTATTTCTATGTCGTCATGCAAAAGTTCTGCATCAAATGCCTTTCATTTCCTGTTTAAAAGGTGGTTTTTTTTTTTAAATAGTCTATTAATTGTCTATAGATGCTGACATTAGCCCCAGAAGTGGAGTAAGAACGCTAAGTGGGGCTGGAGCAGCCATATGAAGCTATGGGTCTCAATGAGCTCTAAGACCATTTGTTGTCTTCAAGCCAGCAAAACCAAACCCTGTGGTGAAGGGATCTGTTGGCTGGCACTGCAGGCTGCAGGGCAGGAAGGGGCTAGGGTCCAGGGTCTGAGGCATGCACAAGGTGCTTGAGGAGCCTGGCTAAATTCAAGCACCAGCACCCATGAGTTTGTTCTCTTCTCAGCTGGTTCCAAAGTCTGTAGTTCTGTATCTTTTCCCAGCTCCTGTGCCTCCCTGAAGGTCATCCAAAGAGCTGAAGTCAACCCACCTTCCCCCCCAAAATGCAGATAGTGTGCAGCTGTTGGGTGGGAGGGAACCAAGACTATGACCAATTGCTCCTCCATTGTCTTCTCTGTTATCTGCCTAAGGTACAGATCTTTTCCTCCTGGAAAGGAACTCCTTGAGCACAGAGAGGGACAATGACTACAGGAGCCTTGGCTCTGGACCCCTTTTTGGGTACATGCAGGTGAGGGGGTGATGCCCATGCAGATTGTCCAGCAGAAAAGTCTATACTTCAGTTGGTCGGTAGAGAGCCTCATTAAAGAGGACACTTCTCACCCAAGCAGTCGGTTCAATCTCAAACTCAGGGAAAGAGACGGACGTGCAGCACGGGAAGAAGGGAGGCAGCCCAGAGGGCAGCCAGAATGCATAGAAACAACCACCAACTCTTATCTCACTCCTCCCATCCCGCAGGGGCACTTGGCAGAGGGTCGGCATGGGGACCACCGCCACGAAAATATAAGACAAAGTGGTCCAGATCCGCACACAAACACAACTGCAGAAAGTGGCAACAGGAGCCCTGGCCAACGATGTCTGGATCTCTCCTTGATACATTAGGAAAACCAACAGGAAACAAAGTAGCAATCCCACCCCCTTCTCGCCTGCAGAAATCAGGCCTCAGTCTCAGGCCCACGTGCATTGTGCATCCTATAGAAATGGATGAGTAAGTGCGTGTCAGACTAACGCGAGGTTTCACACCGGCTCTGTGTCGGACACACTTCTGCAGCACCAATTCTCTTCCTGTCTACACTAACTGGAACGGTACGGCAAAGTCCAGGCCTTCAGTCCCGAGGCCACGCTTCACAGTTGCCTCCACAGCGGGCTGGGAGCGCTGCGTTCTCTCCCAAGTAGGTCTGTTAGCCATGGAGTTTTCTTCTTTCTCATACTAGGTGTCAATGTATATTCTGAAGAAGTCCACTCCTAGACCTGGAGTGATCAGGTCACCACCGGGGCTGCAACCACAGCATGGCTCTGTCCATGACCAAAGCTCTGTCAAGAGTCCTTGCCTGGTCCCCCCCGAGTCCATGGGGGCCTGAGGCCAAGCTCACCTCTTCAAAGCCAGTGGGTGAGCCCTCTGTTCACGCCTGGATGAGCATCATACAAACTCCTGCCTTCTTCAAGCCCAAAGGCTATCAGTTGTTTTAAAACGCATCATGGTATGAATTCCATTTTTTTTTAAAACAATCTTATTTTCTTTTTTTTTTCTTAAATGTAAAAAACACCTCAGTACAGCAGAGACAGACACGAAGGGCGGGCGGGAGGGCTGCATGCAGGGGCGTGCATTGGCTGCTGCCGCTTTGTAATGTAATTGTTTTAAACCTCAAATGGACAGGACCGCGGCTGTCACTCAGGCCCTCCAGAGTCACTGACTTCGAAGGTTCAGCCTCCAGCTGGAATCTCCTAATGCCCCTGTCAAACAGAGCAGGAGGTGGCAACAGAAGAGAGAAGGACAGTGAGAACACAGGTAAATTCACGGGGTTTTGGTACACGGCACACTTGGCTAAGTCCTTGAATGGGCGGAACAGGAGAGCTAATGTTTAAACACGACTGTCTCACATTTGAGTGCCTACTCAATGCTTTACATATACTGTCTCACTCCTTACCATCCATCCTGGAATGGAAGCAGGTACAATATCCCCCGTCTTTGATAACTAAAGAAACTAAGGCTTAGCAGGGGAAGAATCCTAAGTCTGGAGTCTACCTGACTACAGAGCAAAGCTTATCAAAACTATGTTGCCCAGTCTGTGGCTCCCCTCTGGGGGTGGGGGGCATACCTCTTCCTAGAGTGCCACCTTCTACCCTTCTCTTACTCCTCCGACCTTAGCTATCCAAGCCACCTCCCCTTCCCAGCCACCTCTCCCTTCCCAGCCACGCCCCCTTCCCATCCACCTCTCCCCTACCAGGAGCACCTGTGCCTGAGCTCACTGCAGCGGTGCAGCAGGGGCTCCTGAGCAGTGATAGTGGACATTGAGCCACTTGCCATCCCGGCGGTGCCACACCCGGGTCTCCTCTGACTGACTGGTGCGAGGCCGACCCTGCCCATCGATGTACTGGGTGAGCCGGATGTAGGCGATGCAAGCTGCGTCCTCGCCGATGACATGGACATGTGGGTTTAGGATGGTGGTGTGGATAGGCTTGCTGTTCTTGGACAGGACTGCAGGGGGCGGGGCGGGGGAGGGGAGGGGAGGCAGCAAGCATTAGGCTCAGACAGTCACACACACACTCCCACCAGGCTGCACCTTCTGAGACTAGCTCCAGCAGCCATTTCTAGAATCCCCAAGTACTCCAACATCGCCCACCAGAGGCCGCAATCCTCCATTATATTGGTTTCATCCAAAAGGAAGAGAAATGTGGGTAATACTCGCAACTACTCTTTTTTTTTTTTTTTAATTCTTTTTTTTATTTATTTTTTTTTCCGGAGCTGAGGACCGAACCCAGGGCCTTGCGCTTGCTAGGCAAGCACTCTACCACTGAGCTAAATCCCCAACTCCCGCAACTACTCTTTTCATTAGGTATTTCATTAGGTTTTACAGGCGAGAGGGATGTCTGTCTTTACTGATTTTTTTTTTCACTATATGCAGGGGGAAAAACAAGACTCAAATTAAATAAAATATTTAAACTCAGGACCGGGCAGCTCTAATAAAAACCCGTGGCTTTTGTACTTGGTTAGGCTGGTATTTAAAAGTCCTAGGCTTATTTTGCCCCTAGCTAAGACTAGAAGAGAAAGATCATAAAAGCGATACATTCAAAATCAATTTGTGACTTGAAAAGAAAAGGCACATCAAAGGTTGAAATCCCCAAAGCACTCAGCTCAGGATCCCACCAAGTTCCCAGGGTTCTCTGGGTTTGGAGAAGTGGAGGGAGCTGGACTGACTGCCACTCACTCCCAGCATATGCCTTGCATATGGTGACGGCTTGGCTCAGATTCCCCGAGTTTATTCCAACACTACAGAGGCTGCAAGAGCCCTCCTTTAGAACTACGATAAGCACTGCCCTGGCTACTAGAATTACTTAGATAGCTAAGGGATTACACAGGCAGCTACAGTGTGGGGAAATCACATGCAGAGTCAGTGGGGGGAAAACAGCTACAACAGAAAACTCAGGGCAGAACAGGAGACACCAAGGATAAAGTGGATAAGGGGAGGAAATCTGAAGAATGAGAGTTAGGAAAGTAGAGATGGTGTGATGATTCAGTTCTGGGACTCCCAGGAGCTTATAGACCTCCCTATCCAGATGCTTGGCTCCCTCGATGTCCAGGGTGTCCTCGCCACAATTTCTGACCTCACAGTTCACCACTACTGCTGTTACTTGCTTACACATTATCCTGTTTGCAATTCCCTTTACTGGGAACCCTGCAGACACAGACCTCCATTATTACTCGCTGAGATCATCTTGAGTTAATGTTGAAGAGTTTACAGTCTGTCTTGGAGACAGGTGCTGTTTAAACAAATGCAGTGACCCTAACGGTGATGGTCAGCAGCGCCTTGATACAGCTGCCAAGTGAATGGGCACTCAGCCTCTGAGCAGTGCCCATTAAAAGCCAGCAGGACACGAGGAAGGTCAGATAACGCAAAGAGAGGTCACAGGGTAAAGGGTGGGTAGGGACAGAGGCAGGGGGAAGGGGCAGGCAGGAGTTTATCAGCAGCACGAACCCACTCACGATTCTCAAAGTAAAACTTATGGAAATCCATCCCCTCCACGAGGTTACCAAGGGCTTCTGGCTCAAAGGAAGTGAGGCCTGGGTCACAAATCTTCCTGCAGAAAAGAGGGCCAGGGGTGGGATGGAAGGAAAAAAAAAAGCCTGTCAGGCCTTGTTCACCAGTTGTGTCTGTCCCATGGCAGGTTCGCTGAGGGCAACAGCTGACAAGACAACGCTCCTCAGGGTTTGCCTGCAGAGCCACTTAGGAGTCCTGTTCTTTCATCCAGAGTCAGGGGACAGGGCAGACTCAGTTGTGGGGAGTCTCCCTAGAAGGAGTCTGAGCTTGTGGGCCTGGGGTTTGATTCAGACAGGGTTTAAGGTCCAGGCTGCACTTTCCACAGATCGGAGACACTTTCTGGGAAACAGAAGTGGACTTGGGAGATAACCTGAGGGTAACAGGTCTTTACTCACGTGTAGGCCTCAAAGTCCCCATTGTTGATGGCTTCTATCAGCTGTTCTGTGATCTTAATGATCTCCTGTTTTCGCACTGTTGGGAGGAAAAGTCCACCAATTTACCTGCTGGGCAACCTCCCTAGGGGCAAGAGAGCCCTCCTCAGTCCTTCAGGGATCCCTTGTGATCTTTGTCAAAGACATCCTCTTCCTCCTCCTCCTCTGTCTTTCAAGGCCCTGTGCAGGAGGGAGCCCACCCTTCTTCCCACCCCTTCTTGGCATCTGCAGAATCAAGGACTACCTCCTTTCTAAGCCCATCCAGTAGTCATGGATCTGCGGCCTTTGCCACTTTCTCCATCAACAACCAGGATGCGGAAAACATGTCCTTTAGCAGCTGAGGAGTCTGCAATGTCATTAACCCTCCCTCTAGTCAGCGTCTGTGTGGCCCGTCCTCAGCAGGGTTAGCAACTCTAGATGTGGCTGTTCTGTTTCTAACCACTTCTTACACCAGAAAGGGCTCATTCAGGCTGCAGTAACCACTACACTGCAGCCCTTAGTCAGTGGTCCAGAGCTTAGTCTGCCTGAGAACAAAATCAAGCTAGAGATGAATTTTCAAAAGGATGAACAGAGAGCTAGGTTTGATGCCTGGATCTTTTTACAACACTCATCTCTTCCAGAAGGTTTTTCTGAGATAAAGGATCTTGGGACTTGAAAACCTTGACAGCTTCTTTCATGAGAGATGGCTACACTGCCCTTGAATAAACTCAGAAAAACTAGAAGCCTATCCCAGTTTTCTCACATCAGGATGTGTTCCTACAGAAAATCAAGACAAGACTGAGAGGCTGGTAGGTTGATACACTTCTTTCCCACCCAAGGGGACATGGTGACATCCTGCTCTCAGGGTTAGCTCACTTACAGACTGAGAGCCACTCTTAGCAGGGGGTGTCTCTAGCATAAGGGCGAGCTTGGACTGAGTTCAGGCTAACCCTAACTGTAACTGGAGCCCCAGGCTGGTCCAGGCCACAAGCCTTTCCTCACAGGCGCAAGAGGCTGCAAGACAGACAAATGTGAGCATTAGAACAGTACCAGCATGACATAGCGGGGCCAGCACAGCCGAGGGGGGTATCTGGGAGGGGACAGCATAGCTAAGGGTGAAGCCAGAAGGTAACTCCACAGAGACTGCTGACAGGTGGGTGACCTGAGTGAACAAGCAGGGGGCTTGGGGGAGGGGTAAGCTCTGGGGTCCTATGGGTGATGTAGATTGGATTTAGGATAGTGTGGGGCAAAGAAACCAAGAGAGGTGTCTTTAACATAGACAGAACTACAGACATAAGCATGAATCTCAGGAACCCTGCCAACTACTACCGTGCTTGAGGTGGGGACCCCCTTACACCCCAACTGAACAGATAATGATACTGAAGCTAGGACACTTCAGACTTTAGAAGGTAGCACAGCTGCAATTTTGTTTCCTTTTGAGACAAGTCTCACTGTGTAACTAGACTCGCCTTGAACAAAATGGAGATCCTTCGGCTTCGGCTTCAGCCTCAGCCTCAGCCTCAGCCTCCTGAGTGCTAGGATTGTAACTGTGTATCACCGCACTTAGCTAAGACTCAAATCAGGTCTGTCTCATACAGAGCCTGCTCTTAATATGGCCGACCCATAGAAGCCACTAAACCCCAACACAATTCCTAGGCTGTTACAATGTACCGCTGTTCTATTCCCACCTCATGGACCTGACTTCTCATTGTTCTTCCAGGCCGTTGTCAAAGCAAAGCCTGCCACACATCCCAGTGGCTTTCTACGCCCACTTCCACACTGTATTTTCCCACCCACTCTTCTCTTCTCTGGTCTCCAAATTCAGGCCTGCCTGGGACTAGTGCCTCCAGCAGACCCCGCCCCCTGGCAGACGCCATGCCCCTAAAGCTGACTAATAGGCAGCTGGGCTAGGCTGACTGCTCTTGGGGAATCCCTGAGGGGCTTCAGGAAGAGCCAGGGAGTTGGAAGCCAGAATGTTCCTCCCTCACACTTACTGGCTGAGGAGCAGAGAGAAGGCTGGGGCTGCATGCCTGCAGAGGGGGCTGTTCTGTCCCGGGGGCTCCGTCCTTCAGGCACCAAGCTGCCATTCCCAGTGCGGAGCGGGGCAGCTAGCCAGCCAGGGCAGTGCAGGGCAAGGCAGAGCAGCCAAAACAAACAGAATAAGGCAGGTGAGCGAGCGAGCCAGACAGGACCCAAGCCACTGGCACTGCAGAGCCGGGGCAAGGTGAAGCCTGGGGCTGCTGTGGACACTGGACCACATCCCACTCAGCTGCCTCTGCCGGAGAGGCCTCCCGGCTGGGAACACTGCAAAGGTGAGCAGATCTAGGCTTGCAGCTTCCAAAGGAACCTTAAAACAACCTATACAAGGACCCCTGCTCCCAGGTAAGACATTCAAGAGGGGCTAGGCCATCAGGCCACCAGCCCAGCAGTGAAGACACCTCTTACTCTTGTCAACATCAGTCTGATCTGACCTCATTCCAGCAGCCCTGAAAGCACTGTTTACGCTCACTTATCTGTATACACTTTCCATGGTTTTGGCTCTCAAGGATATGGTGCTGTCCTACATCCTAACTCTTCTGATGGCCTGGCAAAAGGTCACTTACTGAAAGCATAGGCAGAAATTCTAAGGGGCCATCCCAAAGAACAGGGGAACAGATTCCTTGGTCTGGCCTCCATGCTCCTTACAGCTCCTGGCACCCTGGCCAGCCCCAGGTTTAGGCCAGTGGCCATCACAGGCCTACAGAGCCAGCTGAGTGTAGCTTCAGACACCAGATCAGTTCTCATTCAGTGCTCCTGGCCAGGACTCGAGACCAGAGTGGCCAACTCACCCCGGTCAATCTGGGGCTGTCCTTGGGGTTTTTGTTTTTATTTCCTTCTTCTTTCTCCCTCACCCTATTCTCTCTCTCTCTCACTTTTTTTGGGGTGGGGTGGGGTGGGGGGATGGCCAGTCAAATGTATTACCACTGATGTACACCACAACCCTTTGTCCTCAGTTTAAAACTCAAAGTTCTATATCCCAAGAATTACCTTGGTCTTGGGAAAAACCAGGACCTATTTCTACCAATGCCTCTGCTCTGGGACGCCACGTCATTATTAACAACAGGAATGGCTCTCTAAGCTCTGGCCCTGGAGACAGCTAATTTGGCCACCCTAGACTTTGGTGAAGAAGCAGCCCTTTTTGGCTTGGTCTGCTAGCACCAGACAGGGATCTCATGTATGCGAAGTCATTTTTAGGTTAAGCCTTCCTATAGTATAAGGAGGTACCAATCCCAGTTCCAGGGACAGAAAAGACAGATGCCCCATCAATGCTGAGGTCATGGTGAGGGTCCCTTCCCCTCCAAGGGCCAGCACCTACCTTTGAGATCTTCGTCTTCTGTGGTGGTGTTGCAGCTCTCTGTGGAGCCCTGTGGGCCGAAGAGAATACATGATCAGCCCTCGGATGCTGAGGAACAGGAATTGCCCAGAGCAATCAGAGATGCTCTACTCCACCCTTGCTCCTTCATTAGAAAACGCTCCATATCCCAATGTCCCTTCCGAGGCTTTCCTAGGCTTTCTATCAGGAAAAGGTATCACTAACGCTTTGGTCATCCTTCATCCTCCTTCTCTTATATCCCCATTAGTTCAAAATTAAAATAAAATCCCAAATAATTAAAAATTTAAATCCAAGTTTTAAAAATTAAAACACTTCCCTAAAATCCAGCACTGTGCCTTTAACATAAATCCCAGCTTACTTCTCTTCAACTACATAGCTAGCTACAATGTGTCCAAGTCATCCTACTTGAATCACCACCACAGCTTCCAGCTATGCTAGCTACAATGTGTCTAAGCTGCCACCATGTGGTCACTGTGAACTTATAATATAATTGGACTTTATCTCTCACTTGATAAAAACTAGCTTCTTTTTGTTGCATGAATAACCAGGCACAGGTGGTGCAAACCTTTAATCTCAACAATCAGGAGGCAGAGGCAGGTGGATCTCTTTCAATCTAAGCCCAGTTTGATCTACATTGTGAGTTCTAGGTCAGCCAGAGAGCTACATGGGGAGACCCTTAGAGCAAACAAACACCCCCACGTCCCTACCCATGCACAAAGTAAGCAAAGACTGAAAACCCTACTTCTCCAACTTCTTGACTCTACCCTCCTTTGGCCCTTGTTCCCTGAGCTCAGATCCACTTGGTTCTTTTAGGTATTACCCATGCCAAGTCTCTGCACTTGCAGTGAGTGTCGTCTGCCTCCTTCCCACCGATGGTTCACCTCTAGTTCTCATATCCCCTTGAGACGTCGTTCCCTAACCACTTAATTAAAGGCTCTGCTTTACTCTCTTTACTGTGCACCACTTCCTTCAGGGTACTTATCACTTCTAGATTTTATCTCACTTGATTATTGGTATGTTATCAACTGGGTCTTGACCTACAGCCTCCCCACCCCCATGAAAATCTGTTTTGTCCTCTCTATAAAGCAGAGCCATGGCATTTAGTAATGTTAGTAAAAATTCAGGAGTGGGAAGTTATACTAAAGAGAATGCTAGGGGTTGGGGATTTAGCTCAGTGGTAGAGCGCTTGCCTAGCAAGCGCAAGGCCCTGGGTTCGGTCCCCAGCTCCGGAAAAAAAAAAAAAAAAAAGAAAAGAAAAAAGGAAAAAAAAAAGAGAGAGAATGCTGCAATATCTGCCTATACTCTTGTCTTTTTAGAGAGAGAGAGAGAGAGAGAGAGAGAGAGTGTGTGTGTGTGTAGGCTATGCATGTATGTATGGGTGTGAGAGTATGTATGGTGTATGCTGTGCATGTATGTATGGGTGTGAGAGCATGTATGGTGTATGCTGTGCATGTATGTATGGGTGTGAGAGCACCTATGGTGTATGCTGTTGCATGTATGTATGGGTGTGAGAACACCTACGTTGTATGCTGTGCATGTATGTATGGGTATGAGAGCACTTATGGTGTATGCTGTGCATGTATGTATGGGTATGAGAGCACTTATGGTGTATGCTGTTGCATGTATGTATGGGTGTGAGAGCACTTATGGTGTATGCTGTGCATGTATGTATGGGTATGAGAGCACCTATATTGTATGCTGTTGCATGTATGTATGGGTGTGAGAGCACCTATGGTGTATGCTGTTGCATGTATGTATGGGTGTGAGAACACCTACGTTGTATGCTGTGCATGTATGTATGGGTGTGAGAGCACCTATGGTGTATGCTGTTGCATGTATGTATGGGTGTGAGAACACCTACGTTGTATGCTGTGCATGTATGTATGGGTGTGAGAGCACTTATGGTGTATGCTGTGCATGTATGTATGGGTATGAGAGCACCTATATTGTATGCTGTTGCATGTATGTATGGGTGTTAGAACACCTATGTTGTATGCTGTGCATGTATGGGCATGAGTACAGGTATGGAGGCCAGAGACTGGTGCTGTTTGTTCTCTTCAATTGCTCTCCACTCTGTTTACTGAGGCAAGCTCTATGGCTAAACCTAGAACTTGTTAATTTGGTTAGTCTAACCAGCCAGATTGTCTGGGAGATCCGTTTCTACCTCCTGTGTGCTGGGACTCTAAGTGGGCCACCATGTGGATTCTGGGGCTCCAAGCTCCAGTCTTCATGCTTGCTCAGTAAGTACTTTATTCACCAGGTATCTCCAAGGCCTTTGCCTTCTTTTCCCCTCCCCACTTTCCTCCTCCTCCTCACTAAACTTCTTAACTCATGGAGATAACTATTCCTATGTGTAACTTGCAAATAAAGCTGAGGTAGGAAGTGTGTAAGTGACTTGCTCAGCAGTTTATAGCCAAGATCCACACCAGATCAATGCAACTGTAAAGTCTAGGCTCAGAGTCAGTAAGCCCTGTCACTCCTCAGAATGCAGTCTGACAGGCTCTGGACTCCACAAACACTTCCACCTGGGGGACAGCCCGCTTGTAACAGCCAGACTTCTCAGACCCCAGAAACTCAGTCTAGCTGTTTCCTGCTGAGAGAGAAGTAGAGCAGATTTGGTGGCCACTCACTCACCTTGATCCCATCTGTAGCATTATGTACCACGGTGGTTTGTGGCTCCTGTGAGAGAAGATACAAATTACCCTCCTGATTTGGGGACTTAAGCTCTCCCCTGAGGGAATCCCCACACCCTTACACAGTACCCTTAGAGACCCTATGATGACCACTGAGGCCTGCCCACCAGCCATCCCTACAAGAAAAATATATACTGGCTCAACTAGGGTCCCAGAGAGGTAGGCAACCCTGGATTTAGTTGACAGCACTGGCTGGTGAAGAGAAGCTTGGAAGAGGCAGGTTCTCAGGAAGCTGAGAGGACGGGGCCTCTGTACTTGAAGCTTGTTGGGTCTGAGGGTTCTTCCTAGATTGGAGCCCCATGGGGCAAATATAAATATACAAGAGGAGCTGTGGGATTCGGAGCACAGGTCAGGCCCTGCCAACAGTGTTCATCAAGGGGTGCACAGAAGACGGGGACACAGGGAAAGCAGAAAAGAGAATCTCCCAGTAAGACCTAAGATGGCCCTTCAGCAGGCTGAGCTCAGGGAGGTGCCCATTTCACCCTCCTTCTGCCTTCCCTAGATGGCTCTACGGCACCACACTGTAACAAAGAGGGCCCACAGGAAGTAGAAGGCATAGCAGCCTGATCACTTGTCCCCTCTTCCCTTCCTGCTAGCTCATCAGCTAGCCAGCACTAACAGTGAGAGCTCCGTGATATGCATACTCTGATGTAGGAACCCAGAGAGGACTGAACAGAGAGACATCGGGGAACCCCAGCCCTCCCTCCTGTTCTTAACTATGCAAAGGAGAGGTCGAGGCAGGTTCTACAAGGAGGCTTCTAAGAACTAACGATCAGGTACCAAGAGAGCTCCTATTCTGTGCTTTTTAAAGCAACTCGCCTCCCCGGCCCCGAGAGCAGACCCACTAGGGGTCAGGCTTGGGGTTGGAGGCCTAACCAGCGGCCCTGATCACTCCCCCCAACAGCAAGGAGCAGGAGCAGTGGTTCTGCCATGCAGGATGGATGAAAGGCAAGGAGCCTGAGGGCAGCACAGAGCAGTCTGCCCTATGCGAGGAACATGACAGAAGCTGAGGCGTCCTAGGAGGTAAGGCAAGAAGAGAGAGGAGGTGAGAGGGGCAGGAGGCAGCCAGGGTCAGAGGTGGAGAAGCCGTAGTCAGAGGTACCATGGCCGTCTGCAAGGGCGCGGGCTCTTGGGCTGGGCTTACGAGACTGTTTTTGTTGTTGCTCTGTGGCTGAGACAAGAAAACAGATGGTTTAGTTCTCCAGAGTCACCAAAATTGCTCAGGTTTGACTCCCAGACCTCCCTTGTCCCCGGTCTGGCGCAGAGGTGCCAGGCCTGAGGTGGCAACTGTAACACTGTGGATGGGAGCAATGGTTAGAGAGATGGAGAACTTCGGGAGCTCCGGAGACCTAGCTCTGGAGGCGTCCTCGCTGCAGGACTAGCGGAAGACTTATTTTAAAGCATCTCTCCGGAAACTTCTGCTTACTCCGGGTGCCACGCCACCAGAGTCACACCAGATGCAAGGAGGTTCAGGATTTTCTTCCCACATTACAGGTAGGAAAAAATGGTGACTTAAAACAGAAAACTGAGAACTCTGGCTCCCCCACTGCCCCTTCCCCCCCGACACCTGCATTTCCTTCCCCTCTTGAAATATCAGTCTGAAGTCTGATATGAAGAGGAGGGAGGAAATGAGGAAGAACACCGGGCCTCGGGGTGGAATTCGACTTGGGGATGAGGTGTTGCCACAGACCTCCCTGCTCCTCATCTTCCACCTGCCAAGCCTTGAGCCTGATAGCTGGAAGCGAGGGCAGAACGCCAGGGAAGGGCAGGCCAATCTCGGCAGTGGTTGTGGCTGCAGTCCCAGCACTCAGCTCCCAGGAAAGAACAAGCCACCCAGCAAGTCATTATTCCTAATGGCAACTCGACCACCAGGGATATTCCTTGCCTTTTAAAACATTACAGAGTGACACAGCCAAGAAAGAGTGTGGAGGGGCTGGAGAGGAAGAAGAAGGCCAATCCCCAGTGCAAAGACCCGCATCAGTGCTCCCTGCCTCTTCCGACTCCCTGAACGATTGAACACAGTCCCACTGGGTCCCAGTGCAGTCACAGCCACAAAGGAGCAGCCTGACAACCCGAGTTCTTCCACAGGCACAGAGACAAACGTAGTGGGCCTCTGTTCAGAGCGTAAGTGAAGAAAGGTCGATGGTCGGAACACATTTCTTCTCTCCACAGAATGCATCCAGACTCTTCTACATCTTGCCTAGAGGCCTCATGGCCCAGATCTAAGTTATACGACCCATCTTGCTGTCAGTGGCTTGAGATTTCCTCAAAATCGGGGCTAGGCATGGAATCTTGAGTCAACATCAAGTACTATTAAGACGCTACTGAATTCTACAGGCTGGAAAGAAGTCCCCATGTTAAACAAACAAACAAACAAACAAACAAACAAACAAACAACAACAAAGACCCCCGTCACCAACAAGACACACCACAGCAACTGCTATCTTCTGTTCCTATCCTGAGACAGCAGAGGGCAGAATACTCCTGATTCCCTGGTTGGGGCTGCCAGAAGGGTGCCCAGCCTACAAAGCCGGGTTGACCTCAAGACCTTTAGGGAGGAGGGGGAGGATGAACACTCCATAAGACAGGCCTTTTCTGCAGAGGAACACCCCAGGGGCCGCACCTCTGGTTATAATGGACGGTATAATGACTGGGCTGCTTGTTCCCTCGGTGCCCTGTGTCCCATGAGAAAAAGATGCATTTACTGTAGTCTCTCAGTGTAGCTGTTCCCCCTGAGGGCTGGGTGGGCAGGCTACAACTCTGGACCTAGCAGGAAAATGGGATTTTCATAGGACAGCAAGGTTTAGAGCCATGAACGGACCATTCTCATTACAGAGTTGCCTACTGAACGTCGGGCCCCAGGAAGCAGCTGCTAGGACCTAGAGACAAGGCCTCATCTCCTGAGTGACAGTCTTCTGTGCTTGCTGCCCTTTCCCAAACCCCTACCAGCTTTAGTCCCTACAGAGGACTATGGGCAGCTCTCCATCCTCCACAGCAGGGGGTGCCATGGTACCTTCCAGTGCCCACTGACAAGACCACGGGGTGACCTTGGGCAATGGCCCCCACCTGGCAGGACAGGCCGCACCTGCCCACACAGCACAGACATGCAGTGAGGATGAGGGACGCACGCGCACATGGCAGAATGGGTCTGCATGGCTGGCAGGCGGGCACAAGCAGCATGGAGTGGGGGGTGGGTGGGCAGGCAAGGCTCACCATTAGGTGCACGCTGGAACTCGACTTCCTTTTCTGGACACACCACAGCAAGAGGGAAAGAGAAGGGGAAAGAGGAGGTGAGAAGAGAAGCACAGAGACACTGCAGGTTAGTGCACCAGCTCGGGCTCTGCATCGGGGAGAGAGGAGGAAGAGGAGGAGGAGGAGGAAGAGGAGGAAGGAGAGGAGGAGGAGCAACCCCGGAGTGGAGTCAGCATCAAAGGGTTAAAACAGTACACAGACCACAGGCACATACACTCTTCCAGCTGCTGGAGCACTCTTCTGTCGGGCTCACAAACACAGAAAATTTAGTGTACTCTGAGAAGCCTGTCTTGTCCAGTCACAAGCTTGTGTGTGTGTGTGTGTGTGTGTGTGTGTGTGTAATATCTGACTGCTGTAAAATTACAGGTTTGGGTTGATAGGACTGGTACACTCAGGAGGGCATTCTACAGCGAGGACGGTCTGAAATGTGAGTGGGTAGCGACCAGAAATATAACCAAAGTCACTACAGGATGCTCTAAGCCTTACTAACCCTTGACTTCTGACATCAGCGAGGCTGCGAATGCTCTTCAGATAAAAGACTGTGAACTCTTTGTCTTACAGTTAAAATCGGACATTCTATTCCCTGTCAGCATAGCCATGCTGGTTTATAAAAGATGTGTGTGTCCTCTTGCCTTTTTCATTACTAGAAATAGAAGCATAGCAGTGCTGGTAACTAAGACTACGGTGAGAAGATGCGGGGATGGGGAGCCAGGGGAGTGCTGAGCCGTAAGTCTAACCAGCCCTCAGTGCTCTGACCTCAGGTTCCACGTGAGGCCAGAGCATCAAAACCAAGACCAAACAGCACACTGAAAACACGCCGGAGTAGACTAAGAGGCTAAGGTAATTATGACTTTTATAATTAGCTCACTGGGAGACAGAAATCTCCTTGGAATATGTCTGTTGTTTGACTTTCGTGCATTCACTTAACGACATCCAATACTGCTTACCGAGGGCTGTTCTGGGCATGATAAACATATCTGGGAAAAGGTTTTTGTCCTCAAGGGACCAACATTCTACTTTAAGAGATGTTTTCTGGAAGGGCGCTACTAGTATTTAGAAGAATATTTCAGAGGATAATGGGGTATGTGGGAGTATGTGTACATGTGTGAAAATGTCATAATGAAACCCATTACTATGCATAATTTATATGTAAAACATTAAAAAATAAATTTGTCCGTAATTTGGACTTGCATTAAAGGAGAAGAACCACCTATCACGGTTTCCTTTTGCCTTAGTGCTTTGCTGCTTTGAGACGGTCTTGCTATATAGTCTAGGACGGTCCTGAACTCACAGCCCCTCTGCCTGAGGTCTCTTGGGTAGTTGTATCACAGCCATGTGCCACCACACTGGGCTTGTGTAAACCTCCTTGCTGTTCGTTTTAGAGCAGCACTTCAAATTGTTCAGGCTGCCTTTGACCAAGATCTATAACCAGGAATTAATTTAAACTCCTGACCCCCCTGCCTTCACCTCCTAGTGTGTGGCCGTGCCAGCTTGCCTTTTGAATCTGCTCAAATATGAGGTACTTCCAAAATTACCCCTCAAAAGAATGGCACTGCCTTACATATGCATCGAGCGCATTCACCTGTCCAGAGAGCTACCTGCTACTTATCTTCCTACCTAACCACCTCATACTTTCCCCAACAGGATTCATACTTGTTCTTTTTCTCTCACTATTTTTCCCTTAGGTAGGTCCTCACTGTGACCCACTCTGGCCTCTCAAGTACTGAGATTCCAGGTGTGAGTCACTGCACTCAGCCGGACTGGTAAGACTGACAGCTAAAATCAGATCAATTAATGAGTGCTGCGCTGACCAGGTTTGCTGAAGGTGCACCCCTCTGCAGCCCCTCCCTGCTCCCCCCCCCCCCCCCCAGCTAAAACAGAGCATTCGTCTCCAACGTAAACTCTGAGAAGCAGGTCCGCACTCTGTCACTTGGTTCTGGTAATTTCCTGGTTGTCCAAGGCCACTGCAGTTGCTATAAGCCTGCCGTCTTTTAGTTTCTCTGTCCATCTTCTCAGGGTTCTGCCCTCAGCCACACACAGCCGGGCTCCTTCTCAACCAGAACACCACAGCATTATTTAAATGCCAGATCACTTTCAGAGGACCATGTCTGACTTCTATTTAAAAACTGTACATAAATTTAAAATTTTACACAGTTAAAAGGGGTCAGGCCTCTTTTTCATACTCAATTAAAACAAATGCTCAAAGAACACTTAACTGTAACTTTTTCTTTTTCTTTTCTTTTTCATTAAAAAATAAAGCAAACTTGGATGGTCGCTCTGGCCTGAAGCCAGCAGAATGCCAAGCTGTCTAAAGGCCTCACAGAATCTGAGTGTTTGTGGTCCTCCTCAGTCCTCACCTTCAGGAGTGGAGCTCCCTTCTCCACAGACCTTGGGTCAAAGCATCAACCTTCTTAAGAAGCCTGAACAGAGCTCAAGCTCTCTAGTTCAAAGCTGTAGGACTCACTATCTGCTTAAGCCTACACTAGATGTTGAAAACGTCTCGCAGAAACATCTGAGCGGAGGGGAAGGGAGCTTTTCTATGGACCGTTAGCTGAAGAACTCAGAGAAAGCATTGGAAAAGGAAGAGATTCTAGAAAAATCCCAATGAGAAAGCTCAGGACCCTCTGAGTGACTTTTCTGCTTCCCTCATGATTCTGGCCATCAGCTCAAATTTCAAGAGTGCCTACAAAGGTCCAAAGCCCCACCTTGGTCTTTTCCTTTTCTTCCAATCACACAATTATAGAAAAACTATAATCACACTGTAAACAGTTTGAAAAACAAAGGGGGATTCTGGGTGATTTATTTATTTATTGACTTTTTGCCCAAATTCCTATTGCTCCTCTGGTTTTTCACATGCAATTATCAATATTATAAGGTACACAGCACATAGACATGTATGCTACACTTTAAAATCAATACTTTTGAGTTAAAAATCGATTTCTTTTTTTGGGGGGGGCGCTTAGCCTTGACCCACTCTGTTGCTAAGGATAACCTTGAAACTTCATAAGCTAATTAACAAGGACGACTCTGGACTTCCTGTCTCCACGGGCCGTGAGCACCGGCTCGTGCCAGCCTGTTCACTAGTCTTTTTGTTTTTAGTGGAGAAGAGTCTGACTTGCTGACTATACTGCTGCACAGTCCAGGTGAGAAGTGGGGGAGGCAGGAAACCCATAACAGAGAAATGTTTGGGAAGCTACAATCAAATACTTTTGAGTTTTTGTTTTGTTTTTTGGTTTTTTTTTTTTCTGTCTCCATATTATATGTTGAATAAGAATCTGGTTATGCTGTATTCTAAATAGTACAGTTTAGGGGCCAGAGAGAGAGAGAGATGGCTCAGCAGACGATGTCCTTGCAGAGGAATGGGTTTTGATGCCGGTGCCAACCTGACCATTCACAACTGGCTACTTGGTTCCCGATCTGCCTGAAGAGGGTCTCAGATAAAGCTCTGCTCTAAGCCACCAGAGACAGGGACTAAAGTACAGTGTTCTGCAAGAGCAGCGCCTGTTCCAAACTTCTGAACCATCTCTCTCTCCGACTGGAGATGACTAACTTTCTAATGGCCTATCAGACGGGTTCCTCATTATCATGTGATCGGCTGTCTCCAGCTGGCCTTTGAGACAGTTTCAGTCTTTTCACACAATGTCACATGAAACACCTTCCTGTCTTCAGCTTTTCCCACTTTGTATTACTTCCTCAGAATTCTTAGAAGACCATGCCCAGAAGCAAAGTCAGGAACATCCGTATGGTTTTGACACTGATTTTACTACCACCGCTAACTTAATAAGGGGACAGCACATTGCCTGACAGGGTTCCTCCATGCAGCCCTGGCTGTCCTGGCACTCGCTCTGTGGAGCAGACTCTGTTTCAATCACATTTCCTTGGTAGTAATAAGGCTAAAGTTGTCTTCTTGACCTATCTTCCCATCTTCAGGCGGCCTATGGATCTTCTTAGATCATTTTTCTACTTTAAAAAAAAAAAGGGGGTGGGTACTATATTTGTTCAACACTTTAATAAAAGGATTCCCATGCCACCATACCTGTGATTACCCCACCCCCACCCCACCCCTTCCCGCATCAGTACTAAGGACCGGTCATGCTAGGCAAGCACTCTACAGCTGATCTGTAGTCCCCACAGTCACAGCTGCTCTGTTAACTCCGGCCACTGCTTTCTAAAACACTTGTTTCTTGGCCTCTTATCCCATCACAACAGTAAAACCTGTTACTCAGAAAAAAGCATAGCTTAGAACCCATTTACCAAATACATATCAGGCCAGACACACAATGGCTAAGTTTCCCACTCATGTTCCCAGGTGGCTGCTCCGTCCAGAGCCTCCTCCTTGACCCTCCAGGGCCGTCCGGCTTTGCCGCACTTTGCTGCCCTTTGGTATCTGTTCCTTTTCCATTTCCTTTGCTAAAATCTCTTTTTCCAATACCTTAATAACATATAAGTTTCTTCCCTTTTATAATATCCTTAAGTTTTGATGTTTTAGACTTCTATGGGAGAAGGAATGGATTAACATTCAATAGCTGATTCTGTCTGCCACTCAAGGCCTTGGGAATCTAAATTCCAGGCTGCACCCTGAAATTGAGTTGTAAAAGGTTTATTTATTTTTATTTTATGTGTACAGGTGTTCTGTTTTCATGTATGTCTGCGAACCATGTTGACTGCAGAGACCACAGGGGTCAGGGGTCATTCGATCCTCTGGAATTACAGTTACAGACAGTACTGAGTTGTCACATGAGTTCTGGGAACTGAACCCAGGTCCTCTGCAAGCGCAAAACATGGGCCACTGAATACACCCCTGGCTCTGGAATCTGCACATATTATAATTACTCTCTTAGGATCAGGTTACATGGTTATACTAGATAGTCATCTTTGAAACTATTATCTTAGAAAAGTTTTGAGTCTGTCAGAAACTTGGTTCACAAAGATGGTCATAACAGCATATACCAACTCATGGGAGGGAGAGACAGGAGAGTCAAGGGTTCAAGGCTAGAGATGGACTCTTCCCAGGGTCATACCACTTGGTTCCCAACAGTCATTAAAAACATCCCAATTGGATATGTCACCTGTCCCTTAATCTCAATGAGATCAAAATATACTTTCCCCACCTGAACAGATACTTTATTCATAACCACTCTGTTTAACAGTCAAGGCTGGACACCTTGACATTGTCTGATGAGTTAATGTCCGTTCGTCCTTCCTTCCTTTCTTCCTTCCTTCCTTCCTTTTTTGAGACAGGATCTCTCTCTGTAGTCCTGGCTGTCAGTGAGTCAGCCTCAGCCTCAGCCTCACAAAGATCTACTTGCCTCTGCCTCTTTTTTTAAGGGGTGTGGGGGTTGAAGACAGGGTTTCTCTGTAGCTCTGGCTGTCCTGGAACTCTTACCTCTGCCTCCTGAGTGCTTTAGTTAAAGGTGTTCACCACCATGTCCAGCTAATTCTTTTTCTTTTCTGTGCTCGTGGCTCAGGGTAGACCTGACCTTTTGACATGCCTACTACTGCCTTCTGAGTTTACAAGACTGTGTGCCCCAATTCCAGTTTGAGGCTTTTCGGGGACACCTGTAATCATAGCAGGTATTCTCTGTGTTATGAGTGTAGCCAGACCATGACTTCAGGTAACCTCTATGCTGATTTAGTTAGAATTCGTGTCGACATACTGGTCTGGTCAATCTCCAAATTATAACATATTTGACACCGCTGTGCTCAGTCCTTGTCTTCTAGGCTCTCTCACACACTCAGACAACTCTTTCCTCGTTACAGGGACTGAACCTGCATATGGAGGAGACCCTGGCCCTTCAATCTTCCTAATCACCATCCTGACCATAGCTTCCTGAATCAGGCATGCGGTGTTTTCTAAAGTCTAATCTTCAGACTTCCAAGTCTACCGCTCAGCCAGATTATTGAGGCTGTTTTGTTTCCTGCACTGCCCAAGGAATGCAACCCAGGGCCCCGCTGCTGTCTACCACTGAGCCGTAAAGCCCCGTCCTCATTGCCCTGGTCACAGTTTTGACTACTTTCTCCTCCCTTCTTTGTTACAAAGGTTTTCTTTTTAGTTGAGGTTTTTCTATGTCATCTTAAGCTGGCTGGCTCACTCTACCCTTCAACGACTCTGTCTCCCAAGCACTCCCGTGTGCCGCCATGCCTGGATTTCTCTTTCTCCTGTTTGTCTTATACTCTAGTTGGGCAAAGAACATCAGTTATCTATGACAACTCACACCAGTTTTCTTTAAAGTGATGGAGGTAATGCCCCCCTCTCGCTTTAAAGAAAATGCATTCAAGTGTGAAAGTGAAGAGAAAACGAAAGCACTTTTCCTGCCCTCGCCTCCAACTCCACACCTTAGAAACAACCACCAAACGGGCTCATCTTCCTAAGCCCCAGAGCTTCCCAGAGCTTCTGGGCCCAGTCCACCTTGTTGATGGCCTCTTCCTTTTTGGCTTGGTCACCTTGCTTGTGTCTAGAACAGGGAGGCTTCTCTAAATGACAGCTCTGTGTGAGCAGGTGTGAGTGGGTTCTGAGTGCCCCTCCTCATGGCAGAAAAGCAAACATGCAGAGAGGAAAGGGACAAGAAAGGAGCAGTGGAGGCACACGTATGTAACCTGCGACTGTGCACACAAGCTCCGGGCGGAGGAGGCACATGTATGTAACAGAACTGGTCACAGGAGCTCCCGGGGAAAGGCCCAATGTGTGCTTGTTAGATAGACTATGGTTTAGACAATTCCTTGTTTAAGTCCTCTGACGTGTCAGTTAGTGGGTCTCAGGAAAGGATGAATTCCTAGGTAGCATCCTGGTCTGTGTGTGGACCATGTGTACCGTGGGTATCCTTAACCCCGTGGGTATCCCTAGCTACTCGCTTTCTACCCGCTGACGCCCTGCCTCTCCCAGAAAAAACTCCTCTACCAGATGGACATGAGCTGCGACACACCATGTCCCCTTCACCTGTGGCGTCTGTCTGTGATCTGGACGCGGTTTACAAAAAAACACCAGAGAGAGAGAGAGGAGTGGCTTCAGGGTCTCAGCACGGCACCCTGCTTGAGTTACTATGGCTCACTGGCTTCCTCTGATTAAAGAGGTTGTACAAAGGGGGACCAAATGGTTCAAACAAACTGGACACCTGGAGAGGGCAGCCCCAGAGATGAGGCTGCTGTACAGGAGTCAGGCTCGGGCCCAGCTCTAGGAAACTGTAACTAGGACCATTCATTCCCACATCTCTCCCATCCCTTCTTCCCTCTCGAGCCAGTGCAACCTGCTGATCTGAGCACAAAGGCTTAAAACAAAACAGCAAGGCCAAGGTGCCCAGGGAGACTCCCTCAGCAACCGCCAGGAAGGAAGGCAGGCTCCGGTCAGAGAACTGGAGAGATACCTACCTTGACGCCGCCATCTGACTTCTTGTTCAATAGGCTCTTGGCAGCTGTGAAAACAAAGAGGCAAGTCATGTCTCCTGCACCACATCCTCTCTTCAACCTGGCAGCCAGATCTGCAAGAAACTGCCAAGCTAACAACAAGGGGCCAGGAGCTTCCACAGCTCCTGAGAGAAGGCCATTCATCCCAGCGGCTCCTCTGCAGGAAGGGCATCTTGAGGGTTTCAGAGCCATGGCACACTCTAGGACCTCCTCTGCCATGGATGAGGGCTCAGTAGACGCAGACGCTCTGTGCTTAGGAAGAGAAACCACATTTGGTACAAGAGCTTCCTGGGGCACTGGGAGCGCTGTCCTCACAGCTCCTCTCCCACCCTGGAAACAGAGCGTAAGGGTGAGGGCCCCATCTCTAGACACCACGGAAGTCCACCTCTCGATGGAAGGATGCAAGACATCTCTGGAGTTCTCTCAAGAAAATAGTGTCACAGTTCACAAAGGAGACCAGACGTGAGGACAGACAGTCACAGACACAGAACCCGGGACCACCTACAGGAGGGTTTTGCCGAGGGGCTGAAGCCTTTCGCTGGGCAGTACTTCACCAGTTCGCTGGGCTTTAGCTATGGCCCTTCTCCGTTCTCTGGGTCCAGCGGGAAGGAGTGGCTAGAATTATGAGCTGCCAAACAGATCCAGCCAGCCATGGGGTGATACACAAGGCTGGTGACCTACACCAGGCTTTTGGTGACACCAGAAGGCCACAAAGGTCATAGGAAGGCAGCGGACAGAGGGTGAGAGAGTTCTGGAGGGCACAGGGAAATAAGACCAGCCCAACGCTCTCACTCACCTGACTGCCATAGATTCCCATCTGGGTTCTACCACTTGCAAGCTGTGTTTTGTGACTGACCATCATGAGTTATTTAACCACTTCTAGTCTCCAGTTCCTCATTTGTAAGACGGGGTGAAACTGCACCCAGGTGGTGGGGATCTAACGGGATGCCTAGAAAGCACGTGATAGAACGCTGGGCATGTGGAGTGATGGCTACCACTGCTCTGACTCCCGCCATGTCCTCTGCTCTGCAGGCAGCCATTCCTGACTAAGCCATGGTCCATCTTTCTCCAGGGAGAGAAAGTGTATCACCTCATCACCTCATCTGGGTTCTCAGAAAATGGCCTTGATCTTTTTCCTCCAGTCGTGCTGTATTTGGGCAAGGAAAGTCTTAACGTGTCTACAGCAGTAAGCCCGATTGCCTACTGTTATATTTATCTGCTGGTTTTCAACTCAGGATACCCACTAGAATTGCCTGGAAAGCTTTAAAGAACACTTGTATGTATCCTGTCTGCTAAAGTTCCTGATTGTGTCTGGGGCGGGACCTCGGCACCTGCATTTGTTTTGTGAGCTCCCAGGTGGCTGGTGGTCCTGTATAGGCAGGGCTGAGAACCTACGACATACACGGTCTTGAGTATCTCTGTGTTACTTGTTAAGACCACTACAGAGATGAGGGAATTGGGGGCAGGAGAGCCAACACGACTTGCTCAGTGTATGACAGGGCTAGAATCCAAGCCAAGGGCTGGCTGACCCTATAGATTCTGTACTACACAGTCTTTTAGACCTGGAGGTCTGTAAACTCCAGGCTCCAAAATTTTGAGGCTTTCACTGAGGGTCTTAAATGGTGCTGCAGAAGTCTAGTCTTAGCACCAGAGAGCCTTGGGCCACGCCCAGAGTTGTTTGCAGGTCCGGCCCTTGGGCCATCTGGAGGAAAGGCTCCTACTGCCCAACTCCAAGTCCCCAGGCTACTGCCTCCTGAGAGTTGGCAAGCGCCCAGCATGCACGGCTGGTTAGGGGCCTTCATAACATCAATGTGCTTGCAGATGCCAAGTTAGGTGGTCCGTATGGCATGCCCATCTCAGCCCGCAAGCATGGGACTCGCCTCCCTGGTGGGGGGCCTGGCATGCTGGCCCTACTGTTGGGGTGGCAGGGAGCCAAGGCAGGCGGTCAGGGAGGACTCATGCCACGTACCTTGCCCGGCCAGGCCGGCGGCGCTCGCGGCAGGCGAGGCGGGGGCGGAGCTCTGCCTGCCAACTGAGGGGATACAATCTCTCAGTGCACAGAGCTGCCGCAAAGCCACGGGGGCCAGTCAGCAGCGAGCATGCCCCAGCATGAGGCGTAGGAACTGCTGGCTGTCCACGCACAGCAAGGCCCAGGTGGCATGGCCAAGCCAGCCGAGCTGGGGTATAGGAGGCACCAGGGGACAGACTGAGGAGGCAGGAGCAGCCAGCCCTACAGCAGTCTGGGGGCCTGTGAGGCTTGGACAGGCTGTAGAGACTACCATGCCTCTAATTCATGGCAATGGCTTCATTACTGGTCCCCACAGTCGCTTTAAGTTAAGAGCCTGCAGGTAAAAGCCTGACCTGGTGGGAGGCAGGTACTTTTTCTAAGGAAACCAAGCTCTGGTTTAAATGAGCCTGTTATCAGAGTGTCTGGAGCACGGCAGTTCCCTCACTGCGTCGGAGTAAGAGGGAGGGCCTGGGGCATGGAAAACTCCCATATGGCCCTTGGGCAGCTCTACCTTTGCGGCTAAGCGCCAGCTCCTTCCTTAGACTCAGGTCTCTCTCCTTGTAAGGACTGAGCAAAGGAGATCGCTTTTCTCAGTCTGTGCTTCACTGTGCACTGAGGATGAAGATACCCAAGAAGGGAGCTCCCGGAGACAAAAGAAAGGCTGTCCAAGTTAGTTAGAGGTCAGCATCTTCCCAACTACTCATGTACCCCATGGATCAACTTGGGAAGCAGTCTAGCCTATGCCTGAAGAAACAGGTGACCATCCTTCATGACACCTGTAGAAGTCTCTTTCTGTAGCTCTGTCCTCACTTGTCCCAAATCCAGGGCAGAAGAAGCCAACAACGAAAGCTTATAACACTGCTTTGTTTTTGCTGTCCCTTCTGACCAAGGCTCTTTCCTAACAGAGCCTGACTGCCTAAAACCAGGACACTGATATCCTGAAATGGAGAGGGAGAGGGACACACAGGCCAAGATCACAGGACAGGGCACTTGCTTCTGACTGGCCAGACTATACAAGTAGCAGCCTGTCTTCATGTTTCCTTGACTCAGAGGAGAGAGGAAATATCACTATACAGGCAGCACAGAAATGCCCTTGAGTATCCTTTATGAAGGCTCCAAAAATCACAGAAACAAAGCTGCAAGTCCTTAGAGGATAAGGAGCGCCGTGGGGGCTGCTACCCTATCTCTGTGGGAGGCGACAAGCCACATGCTTCTGCTCTCCTCTTGGAGGACAGCATGACCTTCTTCTAAGGTGTACTCACCACAGGAATATGCCTCCAAACCAGGGTTATCCTGGGCTCACTCTCCAGTCCTGACACTGTGGAGCCCTGGGGTCCAAGGCAGGAGTCTGCAGAGCCCTACCTTTCCTGCCTGATGCCTCCTTCCAGCCATAGCTCTCCAGCTACCCAGAGCCAGGTTCCAGCAGGACCTGAGCTCAACGATACAAGCCCTGCCCAGAATGACCACCTACTGAAACTGGTGGGTGGCTGGTACTCCCTCACAAGCCCCTCTCATGGCGGTGCAGGAGAAAAGCAAGGGAAGTCTTGTTAGAAGGATGAGAAAGGGGGAGGGTCTTTAACCAAAACAGCGAGGCTGGGGGTTAGAGGAAGGGAGGACCAAGGGCCAAAGCAAGCTGGGTAGAGACCTCTCTGCCTTCAGTTAAGTCTTGACATTAACCTTTTCCTCACAGAAAAGCCACTGTGCTCCCAACTGAGGGCTAACAGTGAGGGTGAGGGTAGAGGGGACTGGAACGTCTTGCATCTTAAAAAGAAACTTCAAGTGTGATTTGCAATTACTGACCCAACTCTCCCAATTCCTCATGCACCAAGTGAGTTCCTTTACCTCCCCCTCCACTGGCCTCACTTTTATAGCTAGCGTCAGAGAGAGGCTGTAAGCCTCAATCCACGCAAAAGGTTTCCACACCGTCAGTGATTTCTATCGGGCGCCTCTTCTTGGACACAGTGAAGTAAGAGATGAGCTTAGGTGGATGGAGTTGAGAAGACACCCTGTATCTCGTCTCTTTTCCCCCCTGCACATTCTCCAATACCCTAGACTGGCTAAAATCCTAAGAGCACTGACGTGTCTTTGGAGAATCACACACGGACCGGGAAGCTGGGCAGGCTCCTCTTGGGCCGTCTGAAGAAACAGAGTTCATAAATTGGAGCCTCAAAAAAGCCCTTCCCTCTACCTCTACAGAAACCAGCAGCAGCTGCCCTCATAGGAGGGTCCATGTTCTCTCTGCTTAAGTGTTGTTGCCTAAGACAGCTATGCAGCCTGGACTAACCAGATTCCATTCTTGGCCCACTCACCTCTGCAGAATAAACGCACAGCTGGGGACGTACCTGAAAAGTTCCTGGAGACAAGCATGGTTGTGAGGATGGCACCCTGTGGAAAGAAGAGAGGTCTGTGAGTTCAAATGCACCTTAGGAAAGGTCAGCCTGGCCTCAGGGAAAGGCAGCTCTTGGCCAGAGCCTAAGGACATGAGTTTCCTGGTGCCCCGACATGACCCTCCTTCACTGTCCAGTCCCGACAGGAGGGGAGCTTCACTGTGGGACCAGGCAGGAGCTACACTGTCAGAAGCCCCAGTTCTGAGCGGCCAGTGATGCAGGAATAAGGCCCACCTTCAGTTTTCTCCGGGCGTTGAACTTGCGTAAGCACTCCACTGTCTCTTGGCGATGCATCATGGATGCCACTGTTGACCGTTGCTGGAAGCCAGACAGACACGCCCGTGAGACTCCCACCACAGACCTCCTGCCCTCTGCCCTTGTCCCCTATCTCCCTTGTCCCCCATCTCCTGAGCACTGAAGGATGTGCCAGGATAGGGTCAAGCACTCTGCTACCCCAGGGCTGACCAGACGAGTTCATGGAAGAGAAAAGGCCTTCAGAACAGAAGTGCCACCGCCACTCAGGGTTATGTAAGGACGATTTGGATGGGAGAACCGCCAATTAATGGTGCTACATGTGGTGCCAGCAGAGCTTCCAGAAGCAGCTGAGGAGGAGAGGGTGTCTGGTGTGATGTGATCCTGGTGCACTGACTGCCTAAGCAACTGAGGCGGGAGGACCTGCTGCAGTCCAGACCGTGCACAGGGGACACAGGCTCCTGCCCTGCAGAGTGCCCACAAGGCCTTCAAAGAGACTGTCTTCCAAAAAGCTGAGAATTACCTCGAAACAGAAATTACCTTTGTTTTCCTGTTTTGTAGCCCTAGGTTGGCCTTGAACTCATGACATTTGGCTTTAGCCTCTCAAGTACTGGCATTAAAGATATGCACCGTCTTTTTCATCATTTTGGAAGGATTTTTTTTTTTTTTCACCCAATGCACTTACTTTTAATTTCCTCGCCCCCTTAAACTGAGTACACTAGGTATGGTCTGCATACCCTTGATGGCTCAGGGTTCTTATGTAAGCATCATTTGCTATGCGATACCATGATCTAATCATGTCCCTGGGGGTTACAGAGAACGACAGGACTGTAAGCAGTGAACCTGTAAAAATGGCCTCCAAGTCAGTACTCCTTCGATTCTTGAGTGCCTAGGCTGAGCTGGTTATCGCCCTATGACTGCTAAATGAGTCAGCCATGTTGAAAGTAAATGCTAGGTTCTATGGCCTAAAGTGTCTACCACCTTGCCTTACCCCTGGCCACTCCCTTTTCTGGTTTCCAAACCAATTTTCTTTACCTTTCCCTACTCTGTGCATGCGTACGTGCATGCGTAAAACTCTCCACACAGAAGTAAGTGGGTACCACACATGCCCTGTTTCTGCTTCAGTTCCACTCCCATGCTGATGATTTTCCCTACCTGTGTCCTAACCCAAGGTTCAGATGTGTCCTTCCTTGAGCCCAGGGTAGACCTCTAACCCTGACTCTGAAACCCCACTCTCCCTTTGCTCTCTCAACTTTCCTTCCTTAATCCATCTCCCTCTGCATTAGATTCTCTTTTGTAATCTTTACATTATAGTCAAACTTCCATCAAACAAAATCTTCAACAACAATAAAAGACCCACTAGAATTGGAGGACACCATATTGTGTGAAATAAGCCAGACGCACATACAAGCATAACTTACTGTTTGTTCCCTTTCATACATGGAAATTTAAAAAAAAAAAAAAAAAGCAAGCAGGTAGCAGGAGGGTGTTCTCGCAGAGGATCCAGGTTCAGTACCCAGCACCCACATGTGGTTCACAACCATCTGTTAACTCCAGGTCCAGGGGATCCAATGCCCTCTTCTGGCCTCCAAGGGCCCCAGGGCCCCATGTGGTACAAATACAAACATGCAGGCAAGACGCTCAAGCACATAAAAACTCTAAAGTAAGTCTTTAAAGGCAAGTATCAGTGATTCCTGGAGCCTGGAAAGAAGGTGTGTGGCGTAGGGGTGTCGAATAGTGCACAGTGTAGACGTGTGCAAATTATCACAATTAACTGCACATTTGTATGTACAAATATGTATTAACACACATAAAACAACAGTTTCCCGAGCCAGGATCTTCCTCTAAGGAATATCAGCCATTAGCTCCTTCACTGCCTGGCTTCCCGGCCTTTCCAGCCTCAGTTATCTGGAGACCAGTGAGCTTCTCTCCCTATCACACTCCACTATCTCTATGAGATAATGAGACCATGGCCTCTCCTCCATGAGCTAGAGGCTCCTTCCTACCCCAGTCGAGGACTCCTCCCGAATCTGGCTGCTGCTGTTCTCACTTAGGCCCACTTGTTTCTCAGTTCCTGTGTCTCCTCTGATTATACAGTCTTCTTCTCAACCTCTCTGCGTGACTCACTTCACTCTCCCTCTCCTTAAATGCTGGTATTTACAAGCCATCTCACTGAAGCAACATGAGCTTACAAGAAGAATCAGTTCAGCACAAGAACAACCTCATGTGTCTTCAACATCCCCTCTGAAGAAACGACAGGCCACATTTCCAACGTCTCCCCTCCACGGCCCCCTCTTTTCCACATTCTTTTTCGGTGATGGGATGGGAACCTAGGGTTTCATGTAAACCAATAAAGTTCTCTACACTAAACCACATGTCCAGACTATACAGCCGCACTTCGTACTGCCCAGGTACCCCAGCTGCTGGATCTTTAACACCACACTCAGTGCCCACAAAACACAGCCTAGTTCTTTTGGGTCCATGAACTGTCCTGCCATCCGCTCACTGACTATTCTCTTGAATTTGACGGCACCACCCACTCCTCCATCTTCCCCCTCAGCTAAGACCTCACCTGGCCTTAAGACAGCTGTGTGCACTTCTTGCCTCTCTGCCTCCAGCCTCAACGATTCCATTTTCTACAGAGCATGCAGTATGATATTAAATGTGAACAGCATGTTCTCTCTAAGGCTCTGCGGCTTAGAATGTAAGCTTAAATCTTTAGGCAGAAGCTGGTGTGACATACAATCTTTTTGGGGGAGTAAGGGGTTGGTTTTTCTAGACAGGGTTTCTCTGAGTAGCCCTGGCAGTCCTGGAACTTTCTCCATAGACCAGGCTGGCCTCAAACTCAGAGATCTGCCTTCCTCTGACTCTGAAGTGCTGGGATCAAAGGCATGTGCCACTGCCCAATGTCATGTGATTTTTTTTTTTTTTTGCCTTATTCTTTTGCAATTCTGGTCATGGTAAACCAAACTACTGAACATTCCTTGCGGGTGACCATCTCCAGTGGCCTCTCACTCTCCGTATTAACCTTTGTCTGCAGGGTAACACCTGGATAGATTGCCTTTTCCAAAGAACCTTCTGTGACCCTGACAGCTGTCAGGGCAGTGGACACTCCTGAATGTGCTTCTCTTTCTGTGGTTTGTCAGATTACAGGCATAGCTGCTTGTTTAAACGCCTGTTTCTCCAAATCTTTGGGGCAGAGACCATGGACCCATTCATCTCTAGGAGCTATCTGTGACCAGCACAAAAGGACATTCAATAAACATGGGAAAGACAAACGTACCACCGTTCAAGATGCCACGCTATCCCAGACCCTTTCCTTTGTCTGGAAATAGCTGTTTTGGCTTGATAGAACCATGAGAGAAAACACAGTGTATTGGCCTATACTGATAGCCTGGGAGGAGGTCCTCGGAACTCAGCTGAGAGCTTCACAAATGAGCTTCAGGAGAGTGTTTCATACTTCAGAAGCCTTTGTTGTCCATTACACTGGGTCCTTGTTAGGCTCACGTATATCCCAAGCATGGTACTTCACACTGAGACATCAGCTGTCTTCCACCATTTCCACCATTGACTACCTCTTCTAATCCAAGAACAGAACCAAATGACGGCCGCACAAGAGTGTGAGAGACAAAGACTCATGAACACGTCTTGACAACCAAGTCCCCTTGATGACATTTATTGACCTTGGACTCCACTGACACACACACACACCCCTTCCCCTGCCCTCCTCGCCTCAATCCTTGTTCAAGGAGTGCAAGGAGTACCCGAGGGCTGCCACCCCCAACGCCCAAGGCCAGGGGAAGACACTTACACAGACCCATGGGTGCTTGAGAGCCTGGTCAGCTGTGATACGCTTTGCAGGGTTTATGGTCAACATCTGGTTGATCAAGTTCTTAGCTTCAGGAGTGACTGTGTCCCATTCTGGTGATGGGAACTGAGGAGCAGGAACAGGGGAAAGGGAGACAGGAAATCTGTGAGCCTTCTACCCTGAAATGTGGTCTGACTTCATTCCAACTCTTATAACTGGGATACTTTGTGGTACCCAAGAGTTGGATAAGGTCCTAGGAATATCCCGGGACCTGTGACAACTTAAAGCCTTGGAGAGGAAGACAGAGTCGTAAGTGTTAGAGCACCAATGCTTCAGATCAGATCAGTGAGGGAAGGGAGCTCTGACATTTCCCGCTTCACCTTTCTCTCCCTACTAAGGAGAAAACAGGCTTTGCGATGTGCCCACGGTACCAAAGCAGTGGAGGAAGCCTCTAAAATTCTCCCTCTGGGATATAACGCACTGCAGCGTTTCTCTACTCTTTGTGGAAAGAGACCAAAGCCTTCACTGAGTTCCTTAATTTTATAGCTAATGGGAGCATTTTTTTTTTTAAATAAAAGTCTGTTCCCTGTATATAAGGTGGCAAGAATTGAGTCCTGTATGCCCATCCTTGGGTCCTCAAAGTCCCCTGACACCCTGTTATCAAATGACAACACTGCTCCCTTGGACAGACCCTTAGGGGCAGGGACTCTGTCCTTTGGGGAGTGACTGCTCAGCTCTCAGAAACCCATCCTTACATCGTAGGCTCCAGCTTTGATCTGCTGATAGAGCTTGTGCTGATCCTCATCCCAGAAGGGAGGGTAGCCCACCAGGAGGATATACAGGATGACCCCTGCGAGATAGAACACACAGGTCACTGGGGTCAGTCGCCTACCCCTGAGGAACCAAGAAAGGCCATGCAGGGCTCAGAACCACCCAGAAAGGCAAAGCCGGGCCAGAGTTAAAGGTGGATGCCAGCTGATAACGCTGTGGCCACTAGTCCCTCCTAATACGCCTCACTGCTTATGTCACCAAGCCACGTCAGAGACTTCTTTAGTCTAGCTCTAAGGTGTGGATGAGTCCTTCACAGTCCAGGAAGTTACTTAGGAAGGAGGGTGTGACAGCATTAGCTCTCCCGAGGGAAGGAGAGCAAGCACCATGATTTCACAGACAGCAGGCACTTGTGGAACCACAAGGAATGAATGGCAATGCCTCTTGCATCACCGGAAGCCGGGGCCCTTAACACCAAAGAGCTGAGGGTGTGGAATGGGCTTACCGCAGGCCCAGATATCCACAGGTTTTCCATAGGGATCTTTCCTCAAGACCTCAGGGGACAAGTAACCTGGGGTGCCAGCAAAACCTGTAGCAGAAGAGAGGGCAGAGCCAAACTGAACCCACTTTCTCTCCCAGTAAGTCCACATCTGTAATTTCCTCCAAAGTCCTTCTGATGCTGGCTGCTTTTACTATATAAGCTCTCAGCACCCAGGCTGCAAAAGATGACAGGCTGGGTTGCGTGCAGTGCCTGGAATCTAAATCAGAGGGCAAGTACTTGTGCCTACCAGGAACTCAAACACCTCCCCAGAGGAAACAAGAATGCAGTGCTGACAGCAGCCAGACCCACTGTACTGAGTCATGAGGGCCAGGAGGGGCCTCGGCGCCCCACCCCCACCCTCCTCCACTTTCTGTAAAGGCCAGGACCATTAAAGGCCTGACTTCTAGTTCTGAACGAGGAAGGCAGACCAGGAAAAGGAGGAAGGGCGGAGGCTGCATTCTCGGAAGACAGGGTCACCCTTACCAAACCAAGCCTGCTGCTCTCCCTGCACTTCGATGGCCAGGCCAAAATCAGCTAGCTTGACCGCAGCACCCTTGCATTTACTCGCCAGCAGCAAGTTCTCGGGCTGCAGAAGGAACAAGGAGAACCTTATGATGCATCCATCCTGGAACCCAAAGGGAGCCTACTCTGGGCTCACAGTGCCACTACCCAGCACCAGCACCAGGTGGCGCCAACGAGTCACAAGTAGGAGGCAAAGGCGGCCAGCCCTGGTGAGTGAGTACCTTCAGGTCCCGGTGGACGATGTCATGCTGGTGGATGTGGTTGACGCTCTCCAGGATCTGATGTATACAGTGGCTGAAAGAACGGCACAAGCAATATCAGTAAGGGCTAAACCGCCTCACCAAGACTGCCCGTGCAGACTACACTCGCCAAAAAGGCAGCCAGAGCCCTGGGCTTTGAATGCTATCTAGCTCAATCTGTTTTGTTTTTATTTTTTAATTGAAAAGCTACCATCGCCTTCTGATGGACAAGGATATTCTGCTACAAGCACAGCATCATATACATCACCCCAAATGCTTATTCTTTTTAGCGAGAACATTTAAAATCGTGTTTTCTAAGTTTTAAAACACTGTCAGGTATAGTTGGCACACGCCTTTAGTCCCAGCACTCAGGAGACAAAGGCATGTGGACCTGAGTGTGAGGCCAGTCTAATCTACAGAGTGAATTCCAGAACAGCCAGGGCTACATAAAGAAACCCCAGTCTTGAAAAAGCCAAACCAAACCAAACCAACCAAACAAACAAAACCTTACTAATCATAATCACCTGCTGTGCTTAAATAAAATGTGGGAATCATTCCTCCTATCTGAGCACCAACTCTCCTTTCTTCACCCGCACCCACCCATCCTGGCTTCTGCTAACCACCATTCCTCTTCACCCCTATGAGATCATCCTTTTCAGATCCTGTATAAGTAAGATCACGTGGTGTTTGTCTTCCTTTGCCTGGCTTGTCTCACTGAACACGACGGCATCCAGACTCACCTATCCTGTCATAAATGACAGAATTTCCCGGCCTTTTTGAGGCTCAGTAGTATACACCAGTCCTTTTTTAATCCATTCATCTGCTAATGGACACTCAGGTTGTCCCATATCCTGGTTATTGTGACTAATGCTGCGATGGACGTGGGTGTACAGACATCGCTTTAACATCCTGATTTTAATTCCACTGGGTATTTACCCAGCAGTGGGATTGCTGGATCATATGGTACTTCTATTTTTAGGTTTTCTGAGAAACATCCATACTGTTTTCCAAAAATGGCTACACTAATTTACAATACCAACAGCGTATAAAGGCCCCTTCTCTTCCTTCCTTCCTTCCCCTTTCCTGTTCTGAAGGACAGTCTTCCTGCTATGTAGCATAAGCTGACCTGCAACCTGCCATGTGACCCAGGCTGGCCTTGAACTCATGATCCTTCAACCTCAGCCTCAGGACTGCTAGGATCATGGATGTGTGCCACGGCACTGAGCTAAGAGCTCTCCTCCCTCCTCACCAACTCTCTCCACAGGGAGGGAAAGTGAAGCCCAGGTAAAGTTATGTGGGTTTTCCAAAGTAAGCCTTGAGGCAAAGCCTAGAATTTGTTTTCTAGGGATTAAAAGAAGATACTATTTCTAAGGAAGGTGAGAACCTCTAACCCCTTCCTTCTTTCTTCATACGCAAACTGTTTCTTAGAGGAGGAGCTTATGCTAACTTGGCAAGACAGCACCGGTGAGCACAAGCCTTCACCTGTTCAAACATTTACTGAGTGATTCTGAGGGCGCTTTCTTGTCCTAAGATATTAACTGCTTTAAAGTTTTGCATCTAGTAGGGATACAAGACAAGCACATAGATTCCTTCCAGAAGTAATATATTTAAGAGGGCTCTAAACAGGATGTCTACATAGCATCTCTGATGATCTTGCTCCAAACTACATTCCTGTTTATTAAAGCAGACTGTCCACCTCGCATACTCCCTTGCTAGTCCCACAGTCAAATTCCTGGCAGCAGGTGTGAGCACTCCAGAGCAATGGTTTCCACTCACTTGGAGGGTGGGTGTGCCCTCTAGGAGACATCTGACAATAAATTCTGGTCGGCACAGCTTGGAAAGGGGGCTCTGCCAGAGCTCTGCCAAGTGGCATGCTTCTTAGTTCTCTGTGTGCATAGGAGAGACCTTCATAACAAAACAACTATCTGTGCTCAAGGTCGGTACCGTTGAGGCAGAAGAACGCTGGTTCATGCCCAGTCAGCAGCCTCCACAAGGTGTACGGTGCAGACCTGCAGAAGATCCAGGTGTGCCAGCCTACACAGCCTGCACCACTTACAGCTTGTTTCTATGAAATCTGGTACTGAGGCCCCTACGAGAGTTAAAGGGTCAATGGATGTGCGTCAGTCATCAGACCTGAAGACTGAGGTTCAGGGTCTCCTACACCACAGAGCCCAGCAGTTTGCCAGAGGAACTTTTAAGACTGAGCTTTGGGGGCTGGAGAGATGGCTCAGTGGTTAAGAGCACTGGCTGCTCTTCCAGAGGTCTTGAGTTCAATTCCCAGCAACCACATGGTGGCTCACAACCATCTGTAATGGGATCCGATGCCCTCTTCTGGTGTGTCTGAAGACAGCTATAGTACACTCATATAAATAAAATAAATTTAAAAACAACAAAAAAAAAAAAACAAAAAAAAAAAAAAACAAAAAGAAAAAAAAAAACAAAAAAACGATGGAGCTTGGGAGGCGAGTCTCCACAGAAATGTATAATTAGAACAGAGCCCAGCTAGCAGGGAGAGCCTTCTGGCCAAAAATGGCAAAAGTGCGAAGTGTCCCAGCAGAGCCAGGCCAAGCCCACTGGTACAGTCCTCCCCCCACCAAGCTCCGGGAGCTATCGCTACCTCCTCCCACCCACAGCCTGGTCCTCCCCTGCTGGCACTGGAAGGCATCTCTGCACTTGAGAAGTTTTCCCCAGGCTGAGGCATCTGAAGTTGATCAGCAAACAGAGGTTGTTCAGGGCTGAGAAGTTTGTGAGGAAGCCGCACTCCCCTCCCTCTAGAGGCAGCCTGAGCCAGAGAAGCCTTAGGCAGGACGGCAACAACCAGGCTGAGAAGGGGAAGGGAGAAGGTGGGCAAAGCAGGCCATGCTGGCATCTGAGGACCCCAGCGATGCAGGTGGACTGTGCTGTCCCACGGAAGCCACGTCCTCATGCTGAGCTGGTCATGGTGGTGAGGTGACAAAGGGACAAAGTGACAAAGGTGGACAAAAACGACGCCGCTCTGTCTCTGATCTCTAGGCCCTAAGTGAAGACCTTGTACACACTAGAATGTGTCAAGAGAAGGGAGAGGCACAGAGAGGGCCACTGGGCATGCTTGTGAGTACATAACAGGGGGGTGTTGGGGTAACAGGATAAAGTCGACCTAAAAGAGGCTTTGAAAGAAATAAATCTAGGCGTGTTGAATATTTAACCTTTGATACTATGAACAGAATGCAGCCCTACCACATCTTTACAGGCTCTTGTTCAGACAAGAGTCCAAAGACTATCCAAATCTCACTCACACACACACACACACACACACACACACACACACACACACACAAAAATTGATTGCCAGGACTTATTTCAATCCTAACTCAAAGGGCTTCATTCAAACAACCAAGATTCCTCTCACCTGGCATCAGCTTCGCTGTAGTATTCTCTGGCCACGATGTCTTCAAACAACTCCCCTCCCGTAACACTGTAACCAACAGAAGACACGGTCAGAGGAGGCAGGGCTTATTGGCCAACCGCAGCATCTAGCAGGTAGCAGTCATCCCAACTCCCCACGTACATGTTCACCCTTCAATGGCACAGGGTTTCTCCATGGGCTAACATGGGCTTTCCCCTCCTTCCTGACAGTTCTGGTTCCATAACCTAATAGAATCACTAGCACTCAGAGAATGAGGAAGATGTGGGGATCCAAGAAAAATATTCTAACTACCAAGGTCAGAGCTTTCCTTCCGTAAGACCACTGTGGACACTGTCTATGGCAGTGCAAAGGCAGACCCTACTGCAAGAGCTGAAGGATACGAGACCACAGATATAGAAGTTCAACTGTGACGATACTGAACGGGGCTTTCTAGGAGGTAAAGAGCCACTCTTAAGACATTACAGAACAGCCAAAGTGGAAGAGACAAACAGAACACGGTTCGTGACTCCTAAAAGCTATTTCCAACTTCCCAGAATTTTTAAGGACACACAGAGAGTCATTATTTTATTTCTCCAATAAGGGAAACACACCAAGAAACAAACATCTGCACAAGTTATGCACAGAACAGAAGAGAGAAGCAAGGCCACCCTGGGGCTCAGGCTCTAGGAGACAGTGAGTGACAGTGAGATGGCGAGGGGAGTGGCTTTGGCCAGGCACACCCATCCCCACAGAAACTTCACCAGTCCTTTCCTCAAGCAATGGAAAGGAGCCCTCAGCAGAGGCTGAAGGCCCTGTTCAGCCTTTCCCAAGCTTTCATTCATCCTCAGCCAGCTGGAGAGAAAGGTCCCCATACCCTCAGAAAGTGGCACTTACAGGTCAAACACGAGGTAGTGAAACCCTTCTTCAGAAATACTGTCATGGAGACGCACTGTAAGAGAGGAGATGGGAACAGAGATTAGCAGAAAAGAACTCAGAACTCCTCTTCTCTGTAGCAACCCCACCTGGCCCCATCTTGTCAGCTTCCTAGGGCTTTTGAAGATGCAGCGGAGAAAAGTGCCAATGTGCCTAGTACCCCGTGGGCCACAGGTACACAGCCACGGCCCTGCAGACCGAGGCCGGGAGATAGAAGCTTCGTGCTCAGAAAATCAGATGGAGAAAAGCAAGAGCCTCTTGAGGAGCTAGTCCCATAGAAGGTGCACCTAAGACACGATGTGTGGCACAGGAATAGACACAGACGAGATGGGAGAGCCCAGGAGCTCTTTCAGAGGAGCAAGTGGGAGTAGGATGATGAAGGGATTTGGGAAAAGGTAGAACCCATCAGAAAGGCATGTGGAGCAGGCCACACACATCCTCAGGCAACCAGTACAGCAACTGCTTTGAGACAGGGTTGGTTTATACAACCTCACACTCAATATGCAGTTGAGGACAACTTTGAAATTGTGATGCTCCAGCCTCTATCTCTCAAATGCTAGAATTACATAGATTTGTCACCACACCTAGTTAATGTAGTGCTGGGTGATCCAGGACTTCATGTATATAGGCGAACACTACCCACTGGGCCACACTACCCACTGGGCCACACTACCCACTGAGCCACACTACCCACTGAGCCACATTTTGTTCTTCCATATACACTCTCCCTTGCTTCATTTTTGAGACAGAATCGCACTATATAGCCCTGGCTGGCCTGGAACTTGTGATGAAGACTGGCCGCAAACTGAGATCTGCCTGCCTCTGCCTTTTACAGCTTGGGGATTAAAGGGGCAGTAGCCCTTATTTATTTTTAAGATAGAATATGGCTATGCAGCCTAGTTGGCCTAGAGCTCATGTCAATCCTTCTATCTTATTGTCTGGAACACCAGGACTACAGGCATGTATCAACATGCCCAGTCATAATACCGTCTATTCAATGTATACTGTGTGCCAGCCTTGGGGTAGATTTATGTCATACGCTAACGATTCTATACGCATATCTTGAGCAATACAGTGCGCCAGATCCTAGGCCAGGTGATGGCACTTGGGAAGGACAGAGCGTGGAAGGAGTTTATTACGCAGCCATGAGACGACTGCTACTTCTACCTTACAGTACAGAACCAGAGCGGCTTGGGCTTCAGGGTTCTCGGCAAAGGTTTAACAGTTACTAACTGGTGGGCCCCAGACTCCAAAAGCTCGTCCACTCAACTTCACCTGTAAGATATGTGGCCAGCCCACACAGGCAGCAAAGCAGCAGGGCCAAGAAGAGAGTACTCCCAGATGTGCCCACCACAGTGCTACAGATGTGTCTGTCCAAGAGGGCAGCAGGCAGAGGGCGGCTCAGTTCACCAAGGGCAAGGAGTGGCTGGCAAACGCCTGCCTCTATGGCTCTTGGGCAGAAGGCCAACCTGATGTCTTCTGAGGTCTTCTCTCCAGCTCTGACTACAAAGCTACCCCTGGGTTAGATGACAACCCTGAGATCACTCTAACACAATCAGGATCTGTGTTGGCTACCTATGTGGGAGTTCTCATCTCTCCCCTCAGCCAATCTCTTCCTATAGGGAAAGTCTGGTTTCGAAGGACTCCCTTCGAGTCTTTGACCTCCGCTCCTGTCCTCAGCAGTAGGAGCACCTTCCAGAGCATTTCAGGAACTGCCTGACACCAAAGCAACTGGTGAGGTGCCTGGGCAGGAAAAATCATGGTGCCACTTCCCTGGCAGGCCCACACTGCTGCCCTTCCCAGTGCCAAAGCACCCCTAAGGGCTGGGGCACTTCCTGTGTCCCCTTCAACCGAGGAAGCAAGAGCAGCCAGAAAGCAAAATACCAACTCAGCTGCCACCAGGTACTGAACACAGTCCTTTCTCACACGAGGAATGAGGGCTCAGTGGCCTGCCAGGCCGGGATCCAGGGCTAACAGCCGCACTGCCCATCCTGTCGATCTTATCTGGTTCTGCAAACCTCCTCACTTCTCTAGCGTGCAGAGGACAGGGGAGGGCTTTTAGGATGAGGGCACCACAGTTAGATCACCTGCTGCCTTCCCACCCACTGAACCCAGGCTGGGTCAAGCTCCCCAAAGCCTTCCTCCTTCCCCCTCATTTCACTTCTCTGGTCTCAGTCAGTGCCTCATCCTCAGTCCTGCTGCGGCTGCTCCCTTGCTACCAAAAGGACTTTCCATTTAATTAAAAAAAATTGTTATTAAAAAGCATTAAAGTGTGTAACACAAATAATCCCCCGCAAATCAGCTGTCCCAGAAGCAAGACCGGCTTCATTAGGGAGCTGACGAACAGTGGCAAGGAGCTGAGCTGACAGGACAGCAGGTAGGATGCTAACAGCCACTCCCTAGGGAGCAGGTGCCCTGCCCTGCTGGGCTTGGCCTTGAGCCTTGGGGTTGGCCTCACCTGGACAATCTCCTCCCAATACTCCATCCCCACCCCTCCCAGCACTGCAGGTCTAGGAGCAGGGCATACAGACCCAGGCCGTTGCCCTTCGGGAGGAAGGCCACACACAGTGCAGGTGGGCGGGGATTAGCAGAGGAGCAGGAAGCTAATCCCTCCAGGCCACCCTGCCCCAGAGGTTCCGCCATAAGCCCTGGGCACAACAGCCGCCAAGCCAAGACAAGGGGGCTCTGAAGGACGCTGCTACCTTTCTTCTTTTTTAATTTGTAAAGAAAATTAATAGGAACTAAGGATGAGGAAGAGAAAATTAGCTGTGCCATGTTAAATTAAAATTAAAACGGCTATGATTTAATTAAGCTATGTGCCAACCACTGTGTTACTTTTTTTTTCTTTTTTTTCCGGAGCTGGGGACTGAACCCAGGGCCTTGCACTTGCTAGGCAAGCGCTCTACCACTGAGCTAAATCCCCAAACCCCACTGTGTTACTTTTAAGACAGCATCTCGTGTAACCAAGGCAGGCCTTGGTAGCTGAGGGTAACCTTGAACTTCTGACCCTTCTGCCTTCACTTCCTCCTGAGCACTGGGATCACGGCATGCACAGCTACACCTTACCTTGTTTATGCAGTGCTAAGGATTGAACCCAGGGTCCTGTTTATGCAGTGCTAAGGATTGAACCCAGGGTCCTGTTCATAACTGGCAAGAGCTGTGCCAACAGAGCTACATTCTCAACCCATGTGAAGTACTTTATGGGAGGACTTTACTGAACCCCCACTTTAACTCCACCACGATTTAACTGTCATGACATCCCCACCAAAGGGAGAGGAAAGAGGCAAAAAACAGTTCAAAGTCACACTACCTAGCAGAACTCGAAGCCACAAACTTGGCAAACTAATATCAAGGTCCTTTCTATCACAGAACAGCATTTTGTCCATCCTCTAGGGTAAAGCAGTCACATTCTGTCCCTGCCAGCTCTACAGGCTGGGACAGCTCTAATTGACCCCGCATATTCATTAGTTGGCTACCCTGACGCAGACAGACACTGCTGTGAAGAGAAGCCAGGCCCCACCACTAGGGAGCTCACCCCACAAAGACGACGGTCTAACTGACAAGTACACAAATATGTAACTAACTACATAAATGACACTTTGGACACATGGAATAGTGTCATCAGACACCCAGCCCATTTCATAGTAATTACAATACACAAAGACCAAGATGGCCAAACCAAGTCTACAGACAGGAAGGTATGGGAGAAGAAATCACAACTCAGTTCAGCAATAAACCTAACCACTATACTCTAAAATCACTGGGGAAAAGGACAGACTTACAGAAGGTTTACTTAACGTTTTACATTCTCCTGGACCAAGAAATCCACATCCCAAATTCTGTGAGTGGCCATTTCCAATTCCTCAAAAACCACCAACAACCTGCCATATTTACTTTGAAAGTCTTTTTCAAAACAATAACAAAAACAATACTGAAAAAGCATCTGTTGAAAATGTCTATAACTGGGGCTAGAAAGATGGCTCGGCAGTTAAGAGTGCTACAGCTCTTACAGAGGACCCGGGTTTGGTTCTCACACCCACCCTGGGCAGCTCACGACTGCCTGTAACTCTGCCTCCAGGGGTATGCAATACCTCATTCACCTGCATTCACACCACCCATGCATGCACGCACACACATACAAATTTAAAATGAAAATAAGGCATGCTTGTCAAATGTTCTCAATAATAACACAGCAGGAATTAGCTGCTACTACACGGATCTCAGACAGAACTAAGTCTGTCCCTCAAAGGTTAGCCTTCCCAACAAGAGGAAAGATTAAGCAAAGAGCTCAGTCACAATGTTTCTTTTTTCTTTGTAATTGCTTTTGCTACATTTACTACGGGTGGAAAGGGTCCTGCGCCCAAGGTTTACTGCAGCCAGGCTTGAATAATTTAACAGCTGAGCTGGGGCAAGGGGGGTGGGGGTGGGGGGCTGGGATTCAGAATCTCTGCCTGCGTGTTTATGCATCCATGTCCCAGTATCTCCCTTTCAGAATCCTCTGCTGACTCCATGAAGGGACACAAGCACAAAGCAGGCAGGCACCTAGGGGTTAAATAATTTGCTAGTGACAGCTTCTAAATAGGAAGTCAGAATCCAAATCCAGTGAACCTGACTGCGGAAGTCACAAACTGATGGACCACAGACCAAAGCATGAGCATCACCTGGAGACCTTGAAGCTGGAAGAAATCTCAGCCTCCCCTCCCCCGCCCCCACCCGCCAAGACCTAATGAATCAGGATCTGAATTTTGACATGATCCCTGGCTGATTCATAAGCACATAAAAGTTTGAGAAGTGCTGCTTTAAACCACAAACGCTGTGATCGAAACTGCTGGAGCAGCTCAGCACGAAAGAAGACAGAGTCTATTCATTAGAGGAATTTAGAACAGAGAGCAAGCAGATCACAGGTAGCACGCACTCCACTCAGACTTCAGACTCTCAGCACTAGCCAGCTCCTGGGCCTAACTCATAACTGGCCACTCTCCCAGCACTCTCAGAGTTCAACAGTGTACCCCACACCCAAACAGCTACTGTTGGCTTGTTTTTAATGAATTCTACTTTTTAATAACAGTGTGGGTTCATATACCCCTGACTCCCATGCACAGAGTTTCCTTGTGAACATCCCACACCAGAATGTGTTACCGCCGATGGACCTACCATGACGCATCGTTACCCAGAACCCACAGTTTACATCAGGGTTCACTCTCCCGACAAGTTCTAACTCAGCACAGAATATGAACGAGGGGGAAAACTGGGGCTGCCTGGCTCCTCCACCGAATGCTCACGAATCTCAATGTTACCAAGTCTGACAAGAGCCAGAGGCAGATCGGATCTCCGCTCTGGACCTTTTTAACTGTGCGACTACTGGGTAGGATTGCATGTCTGTCTCCCTCTGCATGGAGCTTAAAAGGCCAGAGCTAAAAGGCCTGACATAGCAGTGGAGAGAGGAACAGTGAATTAAGGTCACAATTAGTCTCCTCTCAGCCACAAGCCAGGTTTGGATCCGTGGCAACCCATGACTCCTGGACCCAGAGTCCAGCCGCACCTCCAGGAGTCCTGGTTCCCACCAGAAACCAGCGAGTTCAGCCAGACAATGTTCTCAGAGTACAGTCCTGGCTTGCCCTTCTTTCTGCCCACTCTTAACCCTGGAATTGGTCTTCAGACCAAAAATGGAGGAACACTTTTTGGCAATCTGAAAAGTCGCCAAGTGACTCTACCATGCCTGCTTTTCCTGGGTGTTACAGCTTGACAATAGTTTAGACACAAGGAATGTATGGCCCCTCCCTCTACCTCTACTCTGAGGTAAGTGCAGGGGGAAAAGGTGTTACACCACGCAAAGTGAGAGGCCACAGACTACAGAAACGTACTTCTATAAATAATAAAGGGAAGGCTAGAAACTTTTTAGGCTAGGCCTCTTGTCACCCTTGTTGACCTCTCAGTTGTCCCTTTTAAATTCTCACTTTCTCATGGTCAACCCAACGTGTTCTGGATGAAGCACAGGTAAGTCAGCCTCCTCTCTCTCTGACCCCAGTCCCTCTGTTCTCCTCCACACAATTCATCATTGTTACCCTACTGATCACAAAAAACACAAAGGGAAGTTACGACCTGAGTAGTAGTAGCTTTACTTGGTTTTGGTTCTGTTCTGTCTGACGAGGTCTCGTTCTACGGCTCAGTGGGTCTGGAGCTCATTATCCTTTTGTTGTTTTGTTTGTTTGTTTTAATTATTATATTAAGAATAATGGATCTATGACACCCTGGCCTCAAATTCATAGAGATCTGCTTGCCTCTGCCCCCTAAGTACTGGAATTAAAGGTGCATGCTACCTCTCCCAATGGTGAGCAGTGGGTAGCTTTAGAGCTAAGCCTTTGGGTTCAACGTGTGAAATCTCATTTGTAAATATTTGCAAGTAATAAAAATACCATTTACACCACCAATCTAGCCAAGTTTTGTGATGAACACGCCTCATTTCGTGACCGTTTTTTTTTTTTTCCTAGTGTTTCTCTCTGTTGCCCTCTATCCAAGGCAGCATACTGGTGCCTCCTGCATTTTTTCAAGTGAAAGTCTCCCTCAAAGGCTGTCCAGCAGCTCAGGCAGCTCTCGGGTCATGGCTAAGGACACTGGTGCTGTGAGACACGCGGCGGCAGGTGAAGCAGCACACCGGCCATGCCAATCAGCTTCAGGTGCAATCTGAGTGCTGACTGTGATCTATAAAGCCTGGAATGGCTGGAGTTCTGGTTACCTGAGGGCTGCTCTTCTCTCAGTGGGCTGGAGCTCCACCTCAGCTCTTCCACATAAAGGCTCACACTAAGCCCTGGGATCTGGGAATCGAGGGGCTGGGTAGCTCTAGAGGCAGCATCAAGCTTCTTCAGCATTTAGCCTCTCAGCCCTAGCCACCAAGAGCTAAGCAGGCAGCCTCCGGGGCACTGTGGGAGCCTTGATATTGAGGCCAAGCCTGAGGAGAACACGTGTTGTCTTTTGTGATGATTCAGGGGTTTTAGGAAAACCTAGGAGATGCTCCCTGCCTCAAGTCAACACTGGGGTTTCTACTCAAACACTGCAGTCAGCCCAGATTCTGCCCCTTCTCTAAGGAGCAACAGATCAGGGCCAACACTTTTGGCAAAGACTGTTTCAGCTGATCAATGTAAAACCCAGCCAGAGTGGGCAATGGTAGGCGATGTCTCTTCAGGCTTTAGAACAACCAACAATGTGCTCTTGTACCCCAGCCAGGGTGGGAGCGGGGAGAGACCCTCTCAAGTTTTTCTCCTTCCTCATCTGAGCAGCCCTTGGCACTCCTTCTCCAGAGGAGCCAAGCAGGCAGGCAATGTGCTACCCTGGCCCTACGGAACACAAACAGGAGTGCCATGGAAACCCCCAGAGTGCGCAGGACACTTCCAGAGGACAAAACTCTTTTAGGTTCAGGAACAAAATCCTGAGCCTTTCACGAAGGCTACGGATGACCTCTGGTGAGGGACACTGGCAGACTGGTAGCCCGGAACCTCACACACTGTGAGGACTTTGAATTTCTGCCCAAGGACGGAAGGAGAAAAGAGTCTGAAACATTTAAAGACCTCACCCCCCATCCCTGAGACAGCACCATAGCCAAGGAAGCACCCAGGTCTCAGGACAGACCCCTGTAATTCTGAGACATGGCACCATCCTACTCAGACACCAGGAGAAGCTCCAGAGGCAATTCCACAAGCACAAAGCCAGCCTCTGCCCTCCCTGCCTTCTACGGAATGCTCTGCCGGACACTCACCGATGTTTGGATGTTTCAGAAGTCGGCATATCCGGGCCTCTCGTTCTAGTTTCTGATGATCTAAAGGAGACAAAAGCAAACAAAAGTCATTAGCCATCTGTTCTAGCTCTGATTACCTAGCTATTCATATTCCTGTCTTAGGCACCATCTAGGTGTTTCTGACCATTTGTTAAATTAACAGAGCAAGTCATCGGAAATCTGGACACAGTTGTTGTGATTGCCCATTCCTGGTGAAGAAATGAGACTAGGGGTGGGAGTTAAGCACCTTAAACCAGTGAGTGGCACATTAGAATTTAAACCTAGGTCTTAGGGGTTGGGGATTTAGCTCAAGGGTAGAGCACTTGCCTAGCAAGTGCAAGCCCTGGGTTTGGTCTTCAGCTCAAAAAAAAAAAAAAAAAAAAAAAAAGTTAAATCTCGATCTTTCGCTAAACCTTGGTCTCCTTCCTCTACAACAGACATTTCACTGCGTTAGGGTAATAAGAATTTAGGTGGAGGGTGTAGCACATGCCTTTAACCTCAGCCTTTAGGAGGCAGAGGCAGGGAGATGTCTGAGTAAACTGGTCTGGTCTACAGAGTTGTTCTGAGTACCAACAGACCCCCCTCATCCCAGGGGGAAATTTGAACTCAATTTAAGTACATAAAACTCCAGACAGTACCAAACACTTCACAAAAGCACTGCCAAGGTGGGTATGGTAACCATGTCTGTAGCTCCTGGGATCAGGAAGTAGAGACAGGAGGAGTGCCAGTTCACGGCTAGGCAAGGCTACATACTCAGACGGTAGACTGGGGGATAGAGTTTACTGTTACAGAATTTGTCCAAGCATGGACAAGGGCCTGGGCTCAGTCCTTAGCGTTATAAAAATAAACAGAGCCCACAGCTGGAGCAGGTGTTTGTGCACACCTGTAATCCCAGTCCTTCAGAGGTGGAGGCAGAAGACGAAGTCCAAGGAACAAACAGAGGCGGGGAAAGCACTGAGGCACCATAACGGCTGATCAATCTGATAACCAAGCAGGCCACTAAGTGACTAACGGGCAAGTAGCGTATGCTGTGTGGATATGCGGATGAGTCATGTCCTGAGTGGGATGGAGAAGGATGGCAAGAAATTTGATCGTGTTACTCAGACAACACGCAATTTAAAATTTATTAGCTGCTTATTTCTGGAATCTTCCAGAAATTTGGATCATAGTTGATCATAGGTAACTGCAACTAGAAAGGCAAACCAAGGACACAGGAAGGCCACGCCGAGGTGTGCTGGGCCTGATGTGTAGCAGTCACCGTGCAAGCTCCACATGGATTCTCTCATGTGGCCCTGATAACAACCCTAAACACGGTGATGCTGACGGTGACCGTGTGGGTGACCAAGGCACCGATGAATTAAAGTAACAGCAAAGACAGGGTCAGCAACTGGTTCTAAAGCTCTTGCCACCAAGCCTGACCACCCGAGGGATCCCTGGAGCCCACACAGTAGGAGAGAACCAACTCCCACAATTATTCTCTTCTCCACAACCACACACACACTTTGGCATAGGCACTGTGCACATGTGTATGTGCACGCACAAGTAAGTGTAGTAGAAATATTTTAAAATGAAGCAGCAGCAGTGGGAGGGACTGAAGAAAGGCACTCAGGTGTGTCTTCATCCGAGTCAGACAGTGGTAGGAGACTGGCATGACTGGGATGGGATGCCCATTCTACGGGAAGAGAAAGGGACACACATTTCGCTCCTCTTCAGGGTATTCTTAGGTCTAAGTGCAGAGAAGCCAAGTCCCAAAGCAACGTGTAGCCAAGATTACTGTTTCAAGGAAATGACCGGAATCTGTTGAGACCTCAGATCTAAGTGAGCTGATATCTTCCACAGGAAGCCAGAGCTCCAGGAAGCAGTGCTGCCCAGCGAGGAGGCCTAGCAGTCTCCCCACTTGGCCTCCTCTCTCTACCTGCTAGAACTTGACCAAAGTCATGTCTTTCATAAGGCCTTCCCCCTCTCCTGGGCAGGATGCGATTTCTTCTCTCATAACCATCTCCCCCGTTCTTCCACTGCACCTCTCAGGCTTCTCCCATCATACCTCACCACTGCTATCTTCTGGTGGGGTTCGTGGCTCTAAGCTGTCCTTGCCAGAGGTCTTTATGTAAACAGAGGCTCAATAAGAGCAGGACCACAGTGTCAGCAGTAACAACTGTCACTCGATAAACTTTACTGAATGCCAGGCAGAGTCAGGGATGTGGGACAGTTCATCCCAACAGAAACTCTGAGAGGAAGGGATCTGTTTTGCTCCATTACATAAATAAGGAAACGGAGGCATAAAAAGAGAAAGTAACAGAAAGCTGAGGGTGAGGAGGCTTCGACCACTCATTCCCCACTGCTCTGTAGTCTAGGCTGGCCCCAAACTCACTGCACAGCCAAACCCTTTATCTTCGTGCCTCTGCCTCTTGAGTGCTAAGATTATAGTTGTATACTACACACACGGTTTGTGCAGCACTGGGGGTTGAACTCGTGGCTCGAACAAGCTAGAAAACCCCTACCAGCTGAGCTACCCCCATAGCCCTCTCACTTTCTTGATAGGGACTTCTTCCTATGTTACCTCTACTCTCTACAGCAAAGTGTCACTTTAACCTGTAACCCACTCAATGGCCCTACCAGGTAGTGGGTATGATTATTCCTTATTTGTTTTTGCTTTTTTCAAGACAGGGTTTCTCTGTGTAGCCCTGGATGTCCTGGAACTCACTCTATATAGGCCAGGCTGGCCTGGAACTCAGAGATCAGGTAACCTCTGCCTCGGGAGTGCTGGAATCAAAGGTATTCGCCAGATTTTTTAGAAGGTTAAACTAAGGCCCAGAGAGGTTAAGTCACCCGAGGTTCAACAGTCAACAGGAAGAAGGGCATCAAATGCCAGCCTGTCACTGTGAGAGACTGCAAAGGTGGCAGAGTGGAGGGGACTCCCTTACAATCAATGTCTTCCAGTCACCCTCAGCTTCATCCTGAACCTCCCCTCTAGAAACAGCTCTGCTTCGTAAGAGGTAGGGACAGGCAGACATTAGTCCCTGCTTCGCAGCTAATCCATCCCAGCTGCCCAAGATCTGGGTCAGGCCTTTCTTCCCACCTTCAGGTTCAGCATGGCCAAGGACCAGGATTTAGCCAGGAGAACCCTGGATAATTCTCAATGTCCAACACTTCTTGGTATCCCTTGGTGCCAGGGAGAAAGACATTCCTTGGTCCCTGGTAGAACAGCACAGCTGCAGACTTCCACCAACTCCAACACTCAAGGAAGCAGCAATAGACCTGCTTGGTGGGGGTGTATCTGCTCCTCCCATATCTGGACATATGACAGGGCAAACCACATTTTCTCCCAGCCCCAGTCTTGAGACCAAGTCATCAAGAAAGCCAACTGCACCAGGTGCAGACCCACCCACCCACCCAATCTCTGACCACTCAGATCACCACCCTTGACCCACAGCTCTTGGGCAGGTGTGGGAGAACAGCATCTTGTAAGGCGGAGGTGGCAGCTGAGGGAAGGCCCAGAAGATTAATGTTTATCTCTTCTCTTAAGTCTCTTACTGTTTTAATGGTTACAGCCCCACAACAGCGGCAGCACTAAAAATAAGGTCGGATGCTATGGCTTTACCAGTGACTCAGAGCAGGGCGAAGACAAGAGGTTCTTGGCTCCTTAAGGGGGCTTGCCCAGGGTCCAGAGAACACATCTTCCCACTTAGTTCAAGCCTACTTCCCAAGGAGCCAAGCCTCACGCTCTTGGCAAGACTCATGGCTTCTTGGAACCCCAGAGCTGTGCTCGGTCTTTGCTTTGGGTCTAAGCCACAAGGTAGAGCAATTAACACATTGGGTTTGGAAGGCTACCACTCCACTAACTTATTAAACGGCCTGAGTCTCATTCATGCCTTCGAAAAGTATTTACTGAGTCCTTCAGTAAATACTTGACAGGTAGTGTTCTAAAGGCCAGGAGAAATGGTGGGGACACAGACTCAAGAAACTCACTAGACATGAAGTTAGCGCTAGGCAGACATGCTGGGGCGGGGTGGGGGGAGGGCACAGAGAAGAAAGGCCTAAATTTAAGTAAGGTGCAGGGGAAACCTCAGCAAGATGACTAAAACCCAAAGGAGGCAAATGAGCCAATCACCTTTCGGACAGGATTCAACCCTTCCATCCATCCATCCATCCATCCATCCATCCATCCATCCATCCATCCATCCATCCACCTACCCATCCATCCATCCATCCATCCACCCACCCACCCACCTATCCATCCATCCATCCATCCACCCACCCACCCATCCATCCATCCACCCACCCACCTATTCATCCATCCATCCATCCATCCATCCATCCATCCATCCATCCATCCATCCATCCATCTATCCAATCATCCATCCATCCATCCATCCATCCACCTACCCACCCATCCATCCACCTACCCACCTACCTACCCACCCATCCATCCACCTACCCACCCACCTACCCATCCATCCATCCATCCATCCATCCATCCACCTATCCATCCATCCATCCATCCACCCACCCACCTACCTATCCACCCACCCACCTATCCACACACCCACTCACCCATCCACCCACCCACCCATTCATCCAATCATTTTTTTTTAATTAAAGGGTATTTTTTGCTTTTATTTTTAAGATACATTTATTTATTTTATGTATGGGAATTACTCTCTTCAGACACACCAGAAGAGAGCATCAGATCCCATTACAGATGGTTTTGAGCCACCATGTGGTTGCTGGGAATTGAACTCAGGACCTCTGGAAGAGCAGCCAGTGCTCTTAACTGCTGAGCCATCTCTCCAGCCCCCATCCAATCATTTATGGTGAGATGGTCTGTCCTTAAACTTGGTATGTAACCAAAACTGTCCTTGATCTTCTGACCCCTCTGTTCCTGCCTGTTAGGTACGACCACACCTCATTTATATGCCTAGGATCTAATCTATGACCTCATACTTGCTCCATATGTACCCCACTGACTGAGCCACAACCCCAGTCTGTAGTTTCACATTTCTTGAACAGAAAGAGCAATAACTGAGGTTTAAAAGAGGTGACATGGTAGAGTGCTTAGCACACTCTTTTCCAAGGGTCTGGTGATAAACAGGAAACAGGGCTCTTGAACTTGCATGTGCTTTTCTTCTCTTTTCCCTTTGTCCATTGTGTGTGTGTGTGTGTGTGTGTGTGTGTGTGTGTGTGTGTGTGTCCCCACCCTAGTGTGTACATGTGTACATACACATGGGCATATGTATACATTTTTGCATGTGAAACATGCATATGAAGGCAACACACACACACACACACACACACACACACACACACACACACACCCCTACACCTACCCATCACACAAGATTTCTGTGTAGCCCTGGCATGACAATGGAACTCACTCTGTAGACCAGGCTGGTCTTGAACTCATAATTCTGGGATTAAAGGCATCCCTCCCCTACCCCCCCAACCCCTGTTACTTTTTTTATTTACACTAATCCAGGATCTCTCAATCAAATCTTCCAAAGCTCATAGGTTTGGCTAGTTTTGCCAGCTAGCTAGCTTGTTCTGGGGATTCTCTATCTCTGTCTTCCGAGGCTAGAATTACAGGTGGGCCACCATACCAGCTCAGCATTTATGCGAATTCTTGGAGATTCGAACTCTCGCCCTCACCCATGCTTGCATGACAAACACTTTAACTACTTTAACTACGGAGCCATTTCCCCAGCTCCTGTGCTCATCTATACTGCCAGTTTCCACAAGAGTCAGGCCCACTCTCACCTCCTGGGCAGACACTGAATCTGAACGCACCAACAGAACCCTCTGACTTCTCAGGATTCCCATGAAATCCTCCATTGCCACCCAGACGTGAAGCCTGTGCAAGTCTGCAGTCTGCAGATGAAGACAGGCAAGAGGGGGCACTCAGAGATCGAGCCAGCCCAGGAGTGCTTGACCACAAGATACCTCCTCTTCCTCAGTCTTGCTAGCTATGGCATCTTGCCATCCCCGAGCTCTCTGCTCAGTGAGCCATGTGGTTTCTGCCTACCACAGTCTTTTACACCATGGCAGCCTGACCTCTCTGGTGGTCACATCTCATCTCTTTCTCCCCACACCTCCTATTGTAGAGTCTCCTCGGGACCGGTGAGAACACAAGTGCTCTACACTAGCAGGAAAAGAAAATTATTTGTAGAGTGCCTTTCTTGAACACAGCATCCTCGACATTAAAAGGGGTGAAGCCATTGAGCTTGCCTGGTCCACATGGTGGGACCAGGCCTAGGCTTGGCCTATCAAAGGAAGGACAAACCAGCAGGTACTCTTGCCACAAAGCCAGCCTCCTTCCCTTCCTCAATGACTACTTCAGGGTAACTTGGATCTTCCCTAGCTGGCCCTCTTCTCACCCACCTTTCTGTAAGACTCCTCCTACCCCACAGCCCAGCCCCCCCTTCCTGTTTGACAACAGCCACTTCCCCGCTTTGCACAGGGCCACTTCCTGCCTGCCTGTGTGCTATTGCCATGGAGACCCACCCTGCAGGCCTTCAGCCTAGCTACAACCACAGACAGCCCTCTTGCAAGGTTTCCCCCTTAATTGCAGAGGTAGGTAGCGTCAGGATCAGAAAGCAGAAGCAGCCTTTTTAGGAGCCTGTCCCAGCCTTGCTTGAGCTTTTCCCCAGCAGTCAGCCTAAGGCAGAGCCAGGCCCTGGGAAACAGGGATAACTGGAAACACTGCCTCTTCAGCCTTCTGCCCAGGTCCTCAGTCCAGGACACCAGTTTCACAGGCAGGGCAGTAGGAGTGACCGGATACAGCAAGAAGAGCAGAATGGTTATCAGACAGTAAGGCAGCGAGCGGCACACAGAACTTCTCTGCCTCCTCTCTCCTGCCCAAGAGAAGCCTACTCCAAGTACATTTGCCTTCGTTTCTCAAGGATTAGAAGACCAAGAGCACTGGTCATGGACCTACACACTGATTTAGCAACATTTCTCTAAAACCACAGAAGCTGCACCAGCTTCAGATAAGAGGTCTGTTATCACACACACACACACAACCTTCTGCACGTAGGAAAGGACACATGGTCATATTACGGCTACAAGGACTCTTCCTGAGTTCCAATCTCAATGACATCTTTCCCTTTCCCTCTGCACCTCTGTGCCTGTGACCTCGACATCGGTTGTGAGAAGCCCCTGGCAGCCCCACTGGTTTCTGACCGTAGGTAGAGGTGGTCTCCTAATGCCTTCGAAAAGCGTATAACAGAACTAACTAATGGTTATGAATACAGGGGAACAGTACCTGAAATATACCCATGTCACCCCTCTGGCTGTCCCTGACAGCACACATACAAATACCCTGCCTCTAGCTTTAACACAAATGGCTTTAATCAGACAACAGAAAGTCCAGAGCCTCAACATGGCCTCTGGCTCTTAAGACAAGGAAAGGCTAACCAAGGAGGGAAAGGCAAGAGGCACCAAGACGTGGCCTAAAGTTCAAGCTCCAAGCCAGCTTTGATGGACAAAATCCCCATGGGGTCACTGGCAAGCCCCAAGAAGGCAAGGCTCTGCCTGTGGACACTCTGGCTACTTTTAAGGGTCAAAACGGGGTCAGCTCCATGCCCCTAGTGAGTGCCCCTAGCCTTTGCCCACTGTTTTGGTGACATTTCCTTCATGGTAACCAGCCCCAAGTAAAACATCCCAGGAAGCAGCCCCTAAAAATAGCTCCTCCCAGGGCAGCAGCAAGGGAGGGGGAGGGGAAAGAGAGGGAGGAGAAAAGAGGGGAGCAGATGGGAATCTGCTGCTGCTGACGGTGATAGGGCCCAGGAAGTAGAAATGATGATGTGTGTGAGGGGAGCGGCTTACAAGTGCCCCAACCAGAGCCCAAAAAGATGTGGATACAGAAGACTGAGGCAACGGGGTGAGGTTTCCTCTGCTGGGCTTAGAGGTGTCTGTGGTGCTGGAGGCAGAGAGGACGGGAGTTCAAGGTCATCTTTGACTATACAGCAAGTTTGAGACCGACCTGGTCCTTGAGACCTGTCCAGATGTCCAGAGAGAGACAGACAGACAGACAGACAGACAGAGATGCTGACAGACATGGCGAGTGCGCACGCAGAGCAAAGCAGGGAGGGTTGCTATAACTCAAGGGGATTCAAAGACCATACAGTTTAAAGACCCAAAGATCTGAACATCAGGAAAACTGTATGGATCTAAAGTTCAAAACAAACCCTGAACAAATCTTTTATGCTTTGGTTTCCACAAGGCAACATCTGTCTGGGTCTGTGCAGGTGACAAAGACCTCTACAGAGGCACTCAAGAAGTGCAAAGTGCCCACCTCTTTCTGTCAGCACCCTCTGGCACCCATGGGATCAGCCTCTGTCTGCCAAAGCTGTTCAGAAAGTAGCTAGCACTAGACGGGGAGTGGGAGGTGACCATACCAACCCCTCTCCCGGCTCCAGCCTCTGAAGAATGGGGCGGTCACTCCCTCTAGGGTGTCAGCACAGCTTCTGACAAGGATATGATGACAAACAGGAAGAAGCCAAGGTCCTCTTTTACAGAACGGGACACATTTTAACCTGCATCCCCATCCAACACAGTTACCCCAGTTCCATCTGGGAAGGTTGGACAAGGTGACAGGTCACTGTTCTAGAACAGTTCCTCACCTCTCGTCCTGACTGTAGGGATGAAGTAACCAAGCAGAACCTTGGCATAGAGGTAGGACCTCCACCCTACTCCCCCCGGCACGGCAGGACAGCATCCAGAGGCGCATAGAGGTAGGACCTCCACCCTACTCCCCCCGCACGGCAGGACAGCATCCAGAGGCGCATAGAGGTAGGACCTCCACCCTACTCCCCCGCACGGCAGGACAGCATCCAGAGGCGCATAGAGGTAGGACCTCCACCCTACTCCCCCGCACGGCAGGACAGCATCCAGAGGCGCATAGAGGTAGGACCTCCACCCTACTCCCCCGCACGGCAGGACAGCATCCAGAGGCGCGCACATATATATATATATACATATACATATACATATACATATATATATATATATATATATATATATGCAGAAAGCCATTTCTCTGTGTCTAAAAATCCCCCTATTTTATCCTCAACTGAAAAGTCTGTTTTTACGCAGAGCCTCCGAAATCTCTCCTCGAATCCCAGAGGTCCGGGACACCTTCTAACTGTTCTCTTTCCAGTCCCACCATCCTGATCATCTCCTCCCCTCCCCTCGCCCAGATCCTTAACAGGAAAATCTTACTTGGAGATACCACAGGGGACACAAATGTCATGGGGGCTACTCAGGCCAACACCAAGGGGGTGGGGACTTTCAGCTGGCGCCGGTCAAGGGGATCCCATTTCAGTCCCCGGGGCCAGCTGGACTCAGAAAGGGACAGTCTTTGCCCAACATACCACACAACATCAGATACTCAGCCTGCCACGGCCTCAGACACAAAGTGACACCCCAAACGGGGATAACAGACTGAGGCCCCTAATCACAGAGCAGCTTATTTGCACAGATGGCCATGGGACAGCTGAGACCACCTGAGATGCCACATGGAGAGGGCTGGGCAAAGGTGTTCGTGGTGAATCCAGGAGATGCCACTGGTGGTGGTGGTGGTGGTGCTGCTGCTGCTGCTGTGCTGTGATTTTATCTATGGTGTTTGTTTTGAGACAGGGTTGGCCTTGAACTTGTGGCAATCATCCTGTCTCAGTCTCTAGAGTACTGGGAAAACTGGCCTGTGCCACCATCTACTGATATCTTAAAGAGTGGCTCACAGGTTACCTGAAGCACATGTTAAAAATGCAGATGCTGGGGACCCCCCGCCTCTCAAAGCAGAATTTCTGTGGATAGAAGCCAGGGAGCTGCTGTTTTAACCAGTACTCAAAGAGAGCTTCATTGGCACTGAAATTGAAAGTCACTCCTGAGAGGAAGTCCCAGAAGGGGTCCTATAAGGCCATTAGTGACAAGAAAAGAGGAATCATAAACTAAACTGCTTTATGCCCCTCCAATCATAAGTCTTTATCCTTATCTGTTCTCTCCAAAGCAGCCTAGCCACTGAATCAAAATGGGGGAACCCATGTCAGCCAGGGACCAAGTGCTCCAGAAACTTGACTCTGAGTTCCCTGGGAGCCAAACCCCAAAAGCAACCACAACTGGCTGCCTAGCCCTCTTCATTCATTCCCCGATATACATGCTTGCTGTGTTAACAGTGACTTTGCCCGGGCCTGCCTACACAAAAGTGAAGCAAAAATAAAGTCTCTCCCTTCACCTCTCAAGTCCTCAAGAGAGGAAGACTTCTCTTATACTTAGTTTCAGCAGAAATCTCTGGACGTGAATGTGTAGACAAAGCAATAAACAATGTGGCAAATGCTGTAACAGATTTCACAGCACTGTTTCTGGTAGCATCCCTCCTAAGGCCAAGGGCATTACTCCAGTATCAATTTCAGTCAACGGATCTGGAATCCAGATAAATAATCCAAATACAGAGGTTTCTTGTGGTGCTCCAAGGAAGCTACACAGAAGTCAGAAAGGACAGTTTGCTGCCCTTCAACTGGAGCAATATGGAGGATGTGCTTTGGATACAAGCAAAGAGAGCAGGATATAAAATGTTATGCTCTACGAGGTGAAAATCTGTATGCATATGAATAAAGATAAGAAGGGAATATGAAGATTTAAAAATAAAAAAAAAGACATAAGGGCTCAGGCTCTTTTAGGGGGGTGCTCTTAAATCTTAAAATAACATTTTGCCGTCACCTGGCCCACTAGATCCTGCATCCAAGCCTATTTTAAATGCCTCCTTCAGCCTAGTAGAGCTAAGCTAGAACCATGGGTTCTCCTGTACAAGTCCCAAGTCCCTACCCATCACTGCACTGAAGCAAGAGCAATGGTGTTGCATAGCTGTCAGTGCTTATGTGGATAGGCCTGCAGATAAAAACCAACCGGACGCTCACTGCACACCTGTATGAGCAGACTACCTGATAACTCAGCCACCACTGTTGACCTCAGAGGCCACAATGACAAGAAAGTGCTGCCCACAAGAAAGCTTCCTACCCAGATCTGACACCCAGAACACTAAGTCGCTTCTCTAGGGCCTCTTGGCCATCTCATTATGGATAACAGGGAAAAGCAGCTCTCTACCCTTTCTTGCCTTTCAGCAACAAAGAAAATCACGGAGAAAGCAAATCCTCAAGGAATCCCAGCGAACACAGCAAGTCTCTTCAGACCTTCCCATAGGTGACCCTAGTGGGGCAATGACATTCCCAAACACAGAAATCCAACACCTGCAGAGCCCTAGACAGACAGACAGCAGCAAGTGAAACCCAGCCCAGCTACAGCGCCTTTATAAAATATACAGCGTAAACTGAGAGGCTACAAAGAAGCCATGGTTTTCACTCCTGAACCCATAGGTACCAGCCCGGTGTGGACCTTGACCCAGCCCCTATGGCAACACCCACGGACCAGCAGACCATCTCTAATAGTACAGCCTCCCACTCTCCCACCTCCAAAGAGCAATGGCACCTCTACATTCCTGACCCCTCTTTTTGGCATCTGAGCACATCCACGAGCCTCTGTCCCAAAGTTAACCTGGTACATAAGCCAAAGTTTCAGTCTTGGCATAACCATCTCTCAAGTGGGGGAGTTGCTGCCTGACACACGCGATCTTATTCTAGAATTCTCAAGTTGAAAAGAAAAGCAGAGAAATCAAATCTCATCCAGTTCAGGAGAGGAAAGAACACCAAGATACCAGTTTGGAAAGACAGGATGAAGCAGAAAGGCTATGAGGAAGGGAAAGAAAGGGTAAGTCTGAGTGGCTACAGAAGCAGCAGAAGATGAGTTGGTCGCTCCAGCCACCGTAGCGGCTACCTTCAGGTCCCCAGCCTTCAGCGTTCAGCTTCCTATGCATTTCTCACTCCTGGACCAGTAGGCACTGATGAGGAGCAAAGCAAGGAGCTGCACCATCCGCTGGAGACACCAGATGTCAGCCACATTTCTGCTACACCAGGGCTAGGCTGTGTGGGCACAGGGAGAGACCCATCTTCACCTCATTCCTGCCTGCCTCTTCCATTCTTAGTCAGAGCATGTCTGCCAGAGAACCCAACTACTGTTGTCCCCACCCCCGTCCCAGAGGAGGAGGAGGGCATCTGACCACCCACATATCTCTATGGCAACCACTGCTTTGGACTCGAGGTACCCAGTGGAAAGAAGACAAGTCAACTTTACAGCCAATGTACACGAACAGTATGAGACAGGAGATACAGCCGAAGGGAGACACCCAGGCCAGGAGGCGGACACAGCCCCATGGAACAGGTCCCAGAACAACTGCCATCAGGACAGAAGCCCACTGTCCTCTCTTTGGATTTCTAGAGCTTCTGGGTGCTTGGAACATCTATTACCTTGCCCTAGCGATGCCCACAACATTATTGGCCAAAGACCACATCTTCCCGAGGGCATCTGTCGGGCTCCTAATATATTTATGGGAGTCCTTCGGCCCAGCCCTAATTCCTTTCTCTGAGTCCAATAACCTCTGTCGCTGTGCTGTACCCTGAAGCTCTCCAGAATCTGACCTCTGTATCAACCAGACCAAGTCACCTGACGTGAACACCACTGGGTCTACACTTATCGGATGAGGAAGTTTGGCGAGCGCCCAATACCAGCTTCAGAGACGTACATCTGAAGTGTTAAAGACAGGTCCCTGGCTTGCCAGTCTCAGGTACTCGAGACTCTCACAAGCGAGGCTCTAGGGCCTACACGGTAGATTCCCTGTACACCGAGGCAACACTGAGGCAGCACTGCGGCTCCTGCTCAGACCAGACCACTGAGACTGAGAGACCGGGAGGCATCATCGCACTCTGCCCAGGACAGACTGCATCTGCTGCTTCACCATCAGGTTTGTAATTTGATCAAAAAAAGGAATCAAGTTCATCTGGCAAGATTTGTTCCCAGAAGTCCTCGCCAGGAGCAGCCTCCCTTGATGTTTACGATTTCCTTCCCTTGGGAGTCTGTTCTGCCGCCTGGTGGGCAGGGGAGGCTAGATTCATCAAAACTGCTCCTTTACTGCATCTCCACCCTAAGTTACCACCACGGGCACAAGGGCCAGGGCAAGCCTGCAGTAGCCAGCACTGCCCTAAAGAGAGGGGTTTGAAGTACCCTAAATTAAGAGCGATCCATATACAGCCTTCTCAGTTCTCCACTGAGAACTTGAACTTCCTCAAAGGTTCCTTTGGGGACCACTCCAACTACCCACATCTCTTACTCTTTTTTTTTTTTCCCTTCCCTCCCTGAGCACTTCCAATTCTCTCACACCTCCTCGTCTGGCTTCTAAGTCCACCCACCTTGAAATTCCAACTCTATTTCTTAGTGCTAAAACACATACTCCCCCCACCTCCCGGGGCACCTGCCGAAATCCCATCTCTGTAGGGATCCTCAAAGAGAGCCCCAGACGGGGCGAACACACTCACCTCGGGCAGACAACTTCTTGGTATTGATGATTTTTGCTGCATACTCCTGCGTCGACGTTTTCTTCACGCACCTCCGGACCACCGAGAAGGCACCCCTGGAGGGAATAAGGGGGAAAGAACTGGAACACTGAGCCAAGCAAAGTGACACACACGTTACTTCAGACGAGGACAGCCATGCTCCCACCACCACACTTGTAGTGACAACCGACAGCTAATGTAAGAATGGTAAGGCGGGCCCCACGGCCCTAAACAGATGTGAGTGGAGCACCGCCTGGCTCCCACCAGGTCATCTAGTTCCTGGGCAAAGCAACAGCCTTCAGACTGGTGGGCGATGCTTCAAGTGCACACCTGCTGCATCTCACTGATTGCCTTGTGGTTCCCAGCAAAGGCAACCGGGAGAGAGAAGGAACAGGGGAGACCTTGTGTCTTCTCTCAGCAGAAATAACTGAAAGTAGGGAGAGGGGAGATTAAATAGAAGGTACGATTTCCTGAGAAATTTCCCTTAAGCCTGGGAGAAAGTGAGGCTCAGGATGCGCTAAACTGGCTTAACCCCACAGCATCCCATCTCAACTGACAGCAGGGAAAAAGAGGAAAGACAGCTCTGATTCTGACAACAGTGACTCCCCTTCCCCGTGCTGTTTTCCCTCTACGTGACCCGCCAAATGGGCTGCAATCTCGGGCTCTGGAAATATCTAAGGGGGCGGGCAGAGCGGGGGCTGCAGTGGCCAGGCTCTGCACCGCGGGTGGGGGTGGCGGGGACCCGGGCTGCGGGGGACCCGGGCTGCGGCGGCCGCGGCCAGCTCAGTGCGGAGGGGAGGGGGATGCTGCGGCTGCGGCGCACGGCTCCTGGGACCACTGCAGGGGTGGGGGGAGGGGCCGGGGGTGCCGCAGCACTGCCCAGCAGCGAGGCTGGGATCCTGGAAGCCGCACTAGCGGGGGGGCGGGGCCCGGCACTAAACATCTCCCCACACCCGGGCACCGCAGCGGGGCTGGAACTGCAGAGCCGGGGAGGGTCCTCAGTGCCAGGCGCGTGGGAACTGGGGAGCCGACGCGGAGTGGGCTCCTGAGCTGTGTGGGGAGGGGGCGGTGGGCAGCCGGGATCGAGGGAGGGGAGCGTCTGAAGGGTGCAGGAGGGGCGGGGCTGGAAGGCGCCCCGGAGCAGTCCCGGGGCTGCAGTTCCCGCGGCAGCGCCGGGTGCAGCAGCCTGGCAGCTGCTGCAGGGCGCGGAGGGGGCTGCGGGACCGGGAACCCAGGGCCGAGGGGCCCCGAGGCAGCACGCGGGAAAAGCTGGGGGTGGGGCGGGTCGAGGGGGCGCTGCAGCGGCCGGTGCAGGGCCGGGGGGGCGGGGCGAGAAGCCGCAGAGCGCCGGGACGCCTGGGCTGGGGTTGGGGGCCGCCGCGCGTGGCGGGTGGGCCGTACTTGCCGAGCTCCTCGAAAAGCTGGTAGTCGTCGGTGAAGCGGGTGCAGGTGGCGGTGGTGGCCATACTGGCGGGCGGGCGGACGCGGCGGTGCACAGTCACCGCCGCCCGGCCGAGGGAGCAAGAGGAGGAGACGGGGCTGAGCCCGGCAGCACCGCGAGACTTTACTGGAGAGAGCGAGGGAGGGAGGGACACCCCCGCGCCCGCCCGCCGGCCCCGCCCCCAAGCCCCGCTGGCCCCAGCCCCGCCCCGGGGGAGGGGCCTCCCGCCGTCGGCCCCGCCCCGCCCTGCCCCGGGAGCCGCCCGAGCTGGGCGCCCTGCACCCGAGGGTTAGGGACTCCGGCGTCCCCTCTCCCGGCCTCCCACTGGGACCGACCGAACTGAAAGACTCCTCCGGCGGGCTCCTCCAGGGCGGACCCTGCGCGAGCTCAGGAACGAATGTGTGAAAGTGGCTTTTGAGTAGTGTTGGGTCTGGACCACCGAGGTCTGGGGAGAGGCCCCACACGTGGGTCCCAAGCCTGCAGCCTGCATCGAGCCGGAAAATGCCAAGGTCAAAGAGCGTGTGTGAGACTGTACACTCGGGAGATGCCCCCAGACTGCAGAGCCAGCTGCCACAAGCCTTCCCTCAGGGTGCCGACACTCTAGACTAGTGCAGGAATCAAGGGCATCGTTAAGAAAAAACAAAACCACAAAACCTTCAGCTGCGGTTTTATCAGGAGAGCCAAGCCATGGGGCAAGATATTTGCTTGCTCTTCTTTCTTTCCACTTATTTACTTCGTATGTGTGTGCCTGTGGCCCTATGGTTGCCACAGCGCACGTGTGGAGGTCAGAGGACAACTCGGGGAGTTAGTTCTCTTCTTGTTTCACTACACTGGGGGATGGAACTCAGATAGTCAGGCTTAGCACAAGCGTCTTTACTCGCCGAGCTGTCTTGTGAGCCTGTGTGATGCTCTCCTGCATCCCGGTCTTAAGAGATAAATGTTCTTTCCTAGGTCAGTAATAAAAGATAAAAGTGAGGAGGTCTTGAAAAAGCTTTGTGCATTGGTGGCTTAAAGCAAGAGATGAAATCACGTTCGTTTTCTTGTGGGGCGTCCTGTACTTTTATTTTCTGTCACTTTACCACATTTTGTAATGATACATTTGCAGGTATGGGTGCTAGCACACATTATGCTGAGAACTCTTGGATCATACCACCTGGCTCAATGTCTGACAACTCACTGACTTCAAGGCATTAGGCAAACCATGAAATCTGTCTGGGCCTTATTTGGGGACTGGAAATAATAGTATATACTTCGTAGGGCTGTGAACATTCACTGGGTTAAATCGCATCTGGTTCTTAAGTAATCCTCAGTATCTTACTAAAACATTGTGTGTGGCTAGTTAGTATATTTCTTCCCTCCAAACTGTGCCCTCCAATGGAACCCCTGAGTACTCAGCTTCAGACTCGTTGTTTCTGGAACGGCCCTGTCTCCAATATCAAGTTCCTGGGACACAGTCAAGTTAAAAACTGTCTCTGGAGGAGAAACATGCTGGGCAAGTTCCCGATGTGCCCCGGCAGCTGTACCCCAAGTCAGGCCATTCCCAACTGGGCAGAGTGGAGCTCAGCCAATTGCTGCCTCTCAGACTTGATTACAGCAGGATATCCACTGGGAATCCTGCCTCCTCTGTCAGCAGGCTGGTGCTGCCAGGGGAGGCAGCTGAGAGGTATCCTGGCCTCCCAAGCTTCCCTTTGGAGGGGCGGGAAGAGCAAGGCTTACCCTTGAGCACAGGTAGCAAAATGGGGTGGATTGGAGAATAGGGGGAAGTGGGGTCCAAGAAGAAAGCTTTAACTGATTACCTGGGAGGGGAGAAGAGCCAAGGAAAGAGCTGAGATGACAAGAGCAGTGTGTCTCCACCCTTCCACATGGCAACAGGAAGTTAAGTCTAGAGGACAGGACCACTTCCTACCTCAAAGCAGCAGGTTCCAAGTTTCACAGCCCGGTAGTGGTAAGGAGGTTGTAAAATCAGGGATGCCAGTAAGTCTTTAGTTTCTCCTCCTACCCTTGTGGCAGAAGGGGCTGCCAGCTGTGCTCAGAAACAGAGGCAGTGGATCAGTGTTACATCACTGTGCTCTCCTGAGTGCTCGAGGCAACTTGGTTCCTGACCTCCAGACGCTGATACCTGAAACTCACAGATTCATTAACGTGAGGTGAGGTGAGGCGTGGAGAGGTCACAAGCACGGACTAGGGATAAAATGGGATCTCCTAGGAATACCCTAGGGGGAAATGTTGAAGCAGGACTATAATCTGACTGGCCCTACGTGCCTGCTGTGGCAGTTTGCCATCCCACCCAAGGGTCAGGGATCTACCCTGGATGCTTCAGGATAACCATAGGAAGCACTGTGCGTCTCTGGCTGAGAAGGAAAAAGACGTAGGAAAATACTGGGTGAAATCTTGGAAATGACTCATATCACCATGTAAATGGAGCCACCCAGTTTTTCAACAAATGTTCATCCACTACCTCCTATCTGCTCGTCTCTGCCTTTTAGTAGAATAGCCTAATAAAGTGGAGATTGATAATTTATACAAGTAGAAGCCTCCATTTTTTTTTCCCCGCAGCTCTACCTTGCTCCTTGCTCCCCTCCGATAGGAATAGGGCAAACCTCTGCTGTATCCACTCCATCAGCTTGGAGCCTAGAGACACTTCTGTGCGCTCACATGAGCACATCCTCACACACGCCCTTCTTGGTCCCCATTGCCGTGGTACCCACACAACCTCCAGCTACCTCACAGCAATTAGAGGGACGATGTGCACAAATAATCAGGCGCTCGCTAGCTCCCTGCGCATCAGTATCTATGGCAACCTCGTGGGGTCCACGGGCTGCGCTGTTCTGGTTGTAGCCAGTCCCCTGGGCAGCACCAGCACTCAGGCGGTGCTCAGAGCTCCCGGAACGGTAAACAACACAGGAAATTGATGCCTTAATAATCACCAGAGGTACCCCACTGGGTGGTACCCCTCCCTCGTTCTGATCTTCCGTCTTGAAGCTGCTGAAAATTACATATTGCCCCCCTGAATGACATATACTTCCCTCCCTAATTTGGAATGTGATTTTAGAGCATGTGAGAACACTTACTCTTCCAGTCTGAGAAAAACAGGGCAGTTGGGAGTGAGGTATTTAATTGAAAGGGGAAGCAGGTGTGCTGTCACGCACCTGTAACCACAAGATGGTGACTAGTTTAAGAGCAGCCTAGTGAGCTCTAGGCCAGTCAGGGCTGTACAGTGAGACGTCGCCTCAAAAAAGCCAAATAAATAAACAAAAGTAAGCGCAAGGGAGATGATACCGTTGAAATCAAAGAATAGTTGCTTGCAAGTTGGGAGATGTTGTAAAATCAATGCTAGGAGAATTAAGTCGGCCTGTGTCCTTAGGGTGCAGGGGGCTTAGTCCATAGTACTCTAAGTACTAGGGATTAGATGGCCTCGCTCTGGCTTGCACACATATATGTGCATATGTATGTAAATACATGTGTAGAGTGTGCCCCATCATTTTCATCACCACCACCACCATCACCATTATTACTTGGTTTTTCCAGAGAGGGTTCCTCTCTGTAGTCCTGGCTGTCCTGGAACTCTGTCGGCCAGGCTCTCCTCAAACTCAGAGGTCCGCCTGCCTCTGCCTCCCCCCACCCCCGCCCCCGGAGCTGGGGACCGAACCCAGGGCCTTGCATTTGCTAGGCAAGCGCTCTACCACTGAGCTAAATCCCCAACCCCCTGCCTCTGCCTCCTAAGTGCTGGGATTGAAGGTACCACCACCTGGTTATTATTATTATTTTATTTAATGTGTACGGGGTTTTGCCTGCGTGTCTGTGTGCTACATGCATGTCTAGTGTCCTCTAAGGCCAGAAGAGGGGGTCAGAACCTCTGGAACTGGCGTTCCAGATAGTTATGAGCCACCATACTGGTGCTGGGAATTAAACCTAGTCCTCTGGAAGAACAGTCAGTGCTCTTTAACAGTGGAACCATTCCTTGTGAGTAACTCTTGGTCACAATAAAAAAAAAAAAGTTTACAATCTTCTGGACCTGTAGCTTCTCTGAGCCCTTCCAGTTCTGGAAGAGTCTGAGGAGGCGATAAGACCATGCATGAGCCCTCTTTAAGGATCGCTGAAAGAATTAAGCAGTGGTGGAGCATTTGAAAACTATGAACATGATGTGATAATCCGGATGGGGAAGCCTCAATAAAAATGAAAACCTTTAAGGGGTTGTGGATTTAGCTCAGTGGTAGAGCGCTTGCCTAGCAAACGCAAGGCCCTGGGTTCGGTCCCCAGCTCCAAAAAAAAGAAAAAGAAAGAAAAAAAAAATGAAAACCTTTAAGACAACCCCCAACTCTGGAGTAGGCAGTGTCCTTGTCCCTGGAGGCCACACCAAGGGAGTGGGCTTAGCAGACAGTGCACTCAGTGAACAGTGCTCCCAGACAAGTGAGTGTTTGGGGTGAGGGTATGTCCCCATCCCTCTACTGGCAGTTGAAAGGGGGCTAAGAAATACAAGGAAACACAAGGGAGACGACAGCAGTAGGACTCTTTAAGGGGGAGCCGAAGGCTGAGTTCCAAAGATTTGGGTAAAGGGGACAGAGAGTTTTGAGTGAGACTCTGAGGCTGTTTGAAGTGGGAGCCGCGGCATGGATGTGAGGATGTGAGGTGGTGTCTGAGGCACCAGGTTGAAAGGCTGAGCTCGGAAATTTGGTGAGTTATAAGAACGTGTAATGTGAGCAGCCGAGTTTTCTGGACTGCGGAGTCTCCCAATGGGAGAGTAAGTACTTGTGTGCAAAGCTCTGAGTTCATCCCAGGGAGAAATAAGAAAGAACTCCCTTTCATCTTCTAGACAAGAGGACAAGAGGGTAGTGTAGCCCTGTCTTCCCCTCCCCAGGTCCTCTGCTTCTTGTCCCCTCTGCCGTCCCCTTTTAGACTAGGTGTTCACTGAAGGCAGGAAGTATCTAATCGTTCTCATTAAACTCTCAGCACCTGGCATTGGACAGGCGCTCATTAAATATTTGTGAAATGAATAAAGGAAGGGGGTGGGGTGAGGATAAGATACTTGGAGAGAAAGCTGGAGCACAGCAGAGAGGTAATAGCGCCTCATTAGAAGCTAAAGGTGCTGAGCCACCAACCACGACTGCACTAACCCTGCTGGACAGGAAGACTGGCATGTGCCGCCCCCTGGTGGAGGCCCACCAGTAGCTGCGGCTGTTAAGTGTGGTAAGGAAGATGAGCCATTTCTCTAGCTAAGACTTTGAGGGAGAAGCTGTTTCTTATTAGGCACATCCACTATGCATTCTGCACATGCTATAACATATATGTATACCTCACCACTCCCCTGTGAGTTCCAGAAGCTGCATATTACTTCATCTTACAGAAGGGGAAGTCGAAGCCTGCAAAAGTGAAATAGGTTGCCCAAGGGCAATAGCTACTGGAGGGACAGTCAAGATAAAGACTGACTACTGAAAGCCAGTCAATAGGAAGAATGTGTGAAAAAAAAAGCCAGGCTTTGGTGGCACACATCTTTAATCCTAGCATTTGGGAGGCAGAGGCAGGCGGATTTCTGAGTTCCAGGACAGCCTGGTCTGCAGAGCTAGGACCAGTTCCGGGACAGCTAGAGCTACACAAAGAAAGCCAATAGGGATGATTCATGTGGTGTAAACTGAAACCTTAAACTCAATGTGAACTTAGCTTCAATGTGTGTGCTGTGTCCAGACTTTACTCAGAGGTTGGATCCATCCACTCATCCACCCATCCTCCTATCCATCCACCCATCCACCCATCCACCCACTCACCTATCCATCCATCCATCCATCCATCCATCCACATCTCCATCCATCCACCCATCCATCCACCCATCCACCCATCCAGTCATCCATCCACCTCTCCATCCATCCATCTATCCATCCATCCATCCATCCAATCATCCATCTATCCACATCTCCATCCATCCACCCATCCACCCATCCTTCTATCCATCCACCCATCCACCCACTCACCTATCCATCCATCCATCCATCCATCCATCCATCCATCCACATCTCCATCCATCCACCCATCCATCCACCCATCCACCCATCCAGTCATCCATCCACCTCTCCATCCATCCATCTATCCATCCATCCATCCATCCATCCAATCATCCATCCATCCACATCTCCATCCATACACAATCCATCCATCCACCCATCCATCCATCCATCCACCCATCCACCCATCCAGTCATCCATCCACCTCTCCATCCATCCACACATCCATCCATCCATCTATCCATCCATCCATCCAATCATCTATCCATCCATTCACTCATCCATCCATCCACACATCCACACATTATCCACCCACCTCTCCATCCATCCACACATCCATCCACTCACCCATCCATCCAGCCACTGTCTACCTCTCCATCCATCCATCCATCCATCCACCCTCCATCCATTTGACTGAACACTTTCCTCTGCTCTTCTCACTTGGAGCACAGGAAAGAACAATCCAGCAAAATCCCTGCCTTTGTGGAGTTTACACTTTTATAGGACGGCAATGAACCAAGAAAAGTAACTCCGGACTCGGTTCTGCTGCTGAGAAAAATAAAATGAACTTATGGTGTTAGACACCTGGGTTTGGTTCGGGTATCCACAAGTCCACAAGCTCACAACTGCCTTTAACTCTAGTTCCAAGGAGTTTAACATGCTCAGGCTTCCAAGGGCACTGCAAGCACACATTGCACATAAACTCACACACACACACACACACACACACACACACACACACACACACATTTTAAAAACTGTCGGTATATTTATTTGAGGAGTAGAAAGGAGACTCTGTTGCAGAGTGGGCAAGAGAGAGGAGGTGGGGAAAGCACCTTACGGGCTCTTTTACATCTGACCTTGTGTTTCTTCAGAGCCTAAAACTCCGTAGCTCCCAGGGGCCACGCGGTAGACTGCTTCTATGCTCACCCACACAAGAGACCTGCAAATCCAGCACAAGGTGAGAAGATCCCTCCACCAAGGGCAAACATAACTGTAGGCCTGAAGCTGGGCATTATGCTGTTTATGGCTAGCACAAAGGAGGGTGGTAGACACAGGTTCAGAAACTATTGTCACCATCGCAGCACTTCAGAGTCTCCGAGGGCGATATGGCCCCAGAGTGGATAGACTGTGTCCCCTCAAGTTCACTGACAACTGTCTCCCTGCTTTTGCTTCAATTCTAACTACCATAGAAGACAGAAAGATGGCTCAGAAATAGACCCTCCCTTAAAGAAGATTTACTAATCAGAAGCAAGAGAAATTAACAAACAGAATATAAGAAAATAGTTACCACCGGCAACCTCCAGGGCTTTGAAGAATGGCTGTCTGAGATGGCTTCTATCTGCACCACATCTCTGTAATGACAGTCCCCAAAGCACCACTTCTTCCAAAGCACTTGGGACAAGTACAACTTTAGACCTGTTTCTGTGACTCCAGGACTCATGAGGTCAGTATCTGCTTCTGTTTAACCCTAGTTCCTGCAGAGGGAGCAATAGCTTAATAAAAGCCCAGACTCTATCTAAAAGCTAAGCACTTTGGGACTTTTAATAGCAAGTAATTCGGATAAACATACTTGAAGTAGGAAGAAATAGAAGGAGAAGGATGTTAATTGTTAGAGTTGGAATAGAGGGAACATTGCCAGGAGAAAAGACGGCATAGATCAGGTGCTAAAAGAAACGCCAAGGATGCTTGGGAAACTGGGTAGTCAGGCTGAACCCAGAACGCTTGTGTGTATCCCTACCCTGGTTTTCGTTTTGTTTTGCTTTAAGAGATGGGTCTCACTAAGTTGCCCTGACTGGCCTTAAACACACTCAATAGCCCAGAGAAGTCTCGAACTTGACTTCCTTCTGCTTTAGCCTCCTGTGTAGCTAGGATCATAGTCCTGTACCACCAGACCTTAGCCAACATCTTGTATTGCCTCTGGATTTGATTAATTTGGATTTAGAGCTCGTTGGATTTGAATGGATACACGAGGGGCTGGAGAGATGACTCGGCGGTTAAGAGCATGAACTGCACTTCCAGAGGTCCTGAGTTCAAATCCCAGCAACCACATGGTGGCTCAGAACCACCTGTAATGAGATCTGATGCCCTCTTCTGTCTGAAGACAGCTACAGTGAACTTATATGTAATAAATAAGATCTAAAACAAAACAAAACAAAACAAAACAAAACCTCTGAATGGCTACACGACATTCAAGTGTAAATGTCCGATGGTCAATTTGGCATTCTAGGCCTGGGATCTTGGCGCCTCAGGACCTTCCTTAGAGTCCAGAAACTTAGACCCTACCTTTCTCCCTTGCCTCTGAGCCCATCGAGAGCCGGATACTCTTTACTTTAATTCTTATATTTCTATTCATCGCTTCGTCATATATTTTAGTCTCTTTTTTTTTTCTTTGTGGGGCTAGAGAGATGGCTCAGCGCTGAGGAGCACTTGCTTGCTGCTCTCCTGGACGACTTGGGTTTATTTCCCAGCACCCATGCGATGGCTCTCAGTCATATGTAATTGAAGATCCAAGGGATCTAGCGCCCTCTACTGACTGTCTGGCCTCTTCGGTCAGGCATCAGGCATACACACATACACACACACACACACACACACACACACACACACACACACACATATACACACATACTACACACACACACATACACGGTACACAGTTATGCATGCAGATAAAACATCCATACACATAAAATAAATAAATAAATTAATTAATTAATAGAATTTTTAATTAAAAATATTGCTGGGCTGGAGAGATGGCTCAGTGGTTAAGAGCACTGACTTGCTCTTCCAGAGGTCCTGAGTTCAATTCCCAGCAACCACATGGTGGCTCACAACCATCTGTAATGAGATCTGATGCCCTCTTCTGGTGTGTCTGAAGACAGCAACAGTGTACTCATATGATAAATACATCTTTAAAAAAAATATTGCTGTTTTTAATTCCCTTTCTTTCTCCTCCTTTCTTCTTTTTTGTTTTTCTGTTTGTCTGAGACAGGATCTCACTTCAGACTGGCCTTGAACTTGAGGCCATTCTCTTGTCTCCTAGAGTTAGATTACAGATGCGAGCCACCCTACCCAGTTAATTGTATTTTCAAGAAAGTATTTTAAATTTTATATATTATTAGTGTGTGGAGGGCACGTGTGTACCCATGGCGTATACACGGGGAGTCACAAGACAACGTCTGTGAAGTTGGTTCCTCCTTCCCCTTTTACAGGGTTCTGGGAACTGAACTCAGGTCCTTAGAGTTATACACAAGCACTTTACCTACTGACCCATCTCGCTGACCCACAATGGAGGCTTCTTATCTGTTTGTTTGTGGGTTTTGTTGTTATTGTTGTTGGCAGTTTTCAGTATGGAGTTGCTTTTTGTGTGTATATATTTACTTATTTCTCAGATATTATCCTAGTCTTTATAGCAAACTATAGTCTATATAGTTTTATTACCCCCATTTTAAGGGGACTGAAACAGAGGGCAAAGTGTTTGAAACTGGCCTTGGTTACAAAGAAATCACAAGACTGAGTCTAGCCTGTGCTACAGAGGCCCTGTCTCGAAAAACCAAAACCAACACCAACCAGACAAAAATAAAAACAAACAAAAACCCCACACCCTAAAGCATAGAGCGCACTCTTGGCTTTTCTAATCTGCCTTTGATGTGGCTGGCGGCCATAATGAGCTCATTTTACTGCTGTTGAGACGAAGTGTCCATACACACCTGGGGTAGACCTTAAACTCATGATCCCCCTGCTTCAGCTTCTCACATGCTAAGAATACAAAAGCAACCCACCATGTCTGTTTTGTAAGCTAACTTAAAAACTGTTATAGTTCATTTTATTTTGAGGCCAAATGTGGTAGCTCTACTTTTTATCCCAGCACTTAGAAGACCGAGACAGGAGGATTGCTGGGAGTTTCAGAGCAATATGAGCTACTTAGCAAGTTACCATCTCAAGCAAAGAAACAAAAACTGAAAAAAAAATTATTTTTTTTTTTAGCTCTCTCACTATGATCATAGGTTCCTTAAGGGCAAGGCTCCCTCACTCCTGATAGCTTTCAACAGAGCACAATGTACTGTACGTGATGCAAGGCTTTGAATAATTAATTTGTTGAATGGATGGCCTATTATTCTGATAGGGTCCGCTTATCTTGCTGGTGGTATGATTTGACTGTTCTTTATCGTCCGGTCCCCCCATCCCCCAATCCTCCTCCCAACCTCCCTAATTCTCCCAACCTCCCCAACTCCCACCCCCCAACTCCCCACCCCAACCCCCGCTCCGCCCATCCAAGAACAGAGAGAACAGAGACCCTGCCTCCCTCCACAGAGGTAAGGAAGCTAGGCTCTTTTATGAAAGCGCAGTGACTCTGTTGTCCACTAGAGGTCGCTTTATGCCTGATTTCAGAGAGCCAGCAAGACTGCAGACTTAACTCAGCTGACCTCCGCCTAAAGAGTCTTTTACAAAGCCACCTTCTCCTAGGTTCCATGGCCCAGAGATTGTCTATGGATGCCTCCAGCTCCAATTTATTCCACTCAGATTCTTGAACCAAAGTTGCCAACGGCAGCCGGAGTGCAGGCAACTTCTAGTCGCCCCTCCGTCATGCAAAAAGTTCACGAATCTACTGACATATACACTGAACAATGCGGTGTGCTAGACTCTGACGCGAGTTTGTGAATAACCCAAACTCTCGCTGCACCCCTAATCCCCGCCGCAGCTCGCTCGCAGGCTCTACCCGGGAACGCAGGCAACCCTCTAATTGCTACATTGCGAGATAAGCTGCTGACAGGGTTTCTGTCCCACAGTTGGTTCTCACTGGGTCTCATTTCACTGTAGATTATTTTATGGAACATCGGGCTTTAGAGAAACAAAATAAAATCCAGAGGCGGGTTTGTCCACAGTTGGAAAAATCAGTGCAGGGCATGTGTTGTTCTGGAGATAAACGGATTTCCAGGGTCTCCTGGCAGGTCTGAGGGTTTGTAATGGACACCGGAGATGAGAAGCACCAGTCCCTCTCAGTGTATTCCCTCTTCTCTTTTCTTCAAATGGTTTGGGTGGTTTTCTTGGGAAAGGGAGGACATTTTCGAGATGTTGCGGTGCAGCCCAGCCTGCCTGGTGTCTTTCCTGTTTTTTTTTTCTTTTCATTTTTATTTATTATTATTTTTTAATTGCAGTGCTAGCGTTTTGAACCCACATACGTGCAAGGCAAGCATCCTACCACTGAGATACATTCCTAACCCCTGCTTCCCTCTGCCCCCCTTTTTTTTTTTTTTGCTCTTTCCCCTCAGATTGTATGTCAACCTATGTATCTCGGAGGCAAGCTCTCTCACCCAGAAGCCTGAGGTCAAGGAAGTCAGAGTAGAACTGGGAAGAAAAGATAGAGAAACACAAATTGCAAAAGGCAGTCGCGATATGTTTAGGACAGATGTCTGGGGGGCTAAAAGGTCCTCCCTTCCTCCTTCCTTCCTTCCTTTCTTCCTTCCTTCTTCCCTCCCTTCCTTCCTTCCTTCTGGAGAATTCCAAGATGAACCCTCAACTCACCCTGTGGGCTTTCTCTGTAAGGGGTGCTCTCAAGGAGACAGAGGAGGGTAAAACTCTCTCGGTGCTTAGTGGTCATTCTTTTGAGCTTGGACAAGGGGCTCTAAGGACCAGGTGCTCGACATTCCTGAGAAGCACTTCTGAGTCAGAGCCCCAGAAACAGCTGAGGCAGCTTTGGGCTGCAGTCTTGGCTCTCTCTCCTCTCTTTCTATCCAAAAGCAACTCTCTCCCTAGCTATTTGGATGTGACCAGAAACCCAAGCAAAGACCCGAGGTAGGAGCGTGGCTCAGCCGAAGTCTATAAAACGGATTTGGTCTCTGCATCCCGTCTAGAGGTGCAGCTGTGTGGTAAAGGCTTGTCTGTATCCAGGGACCTCTGTAGTAGGAAGTCCAAGGGGTTGGTGGAAACAGCCTAGTGCCCACAGGTCCTAACTCCCAAAGTAGCTATTGTTGGGCTGCCTCTGGGAAGGGGGGTCATAATTAAGACTTGGCTTGAGTTGAGACAGCATCATTCCCTGGGAAACCTGCCAGCGCCTCCTCACTGCCTGGGCGTGGGGCCCGGGACATGCCACAGCAATGCCAGAGAGCTGACTCAGGGAGGAGGCATGGAGGGGAACAGAAAAACCCTTCCTACCCATCAGCCAAGAGCGGAGACAAGGCACGCTGGGATAGCCCTGCAGTGCCAGACCAGACCACCAACAAGTTTCGTGTCGGGTCGGCTCTTAGGAATATAGTCTCACGAAGCTCCATACTGCTTCGGGTCACCAACGGACAGCAAGTGGCTGGCCCCTGGTCTCTTAGTTCCCGTCTTCGTGCAAGGATGCGCCGTTCTAGGTTGCTCCGGTGATGGATTCAGGCCTGTTCGGATCACTTTTAGAAGGCTGTAAGCTTGGGCAAGACACTTACTCTAGTGAGACTAAGATTCTTTGTTTTTCAGATGGATGCTTCACAGGGCTGCAGCAAGGATCCAATGAGATAATGTCTACAAGGGCACCCGGTGTAGTTAAAACACGCATTTCCGGGGGCTGGAGAGATGGCTCAGTGGTTAAGAGCACTGACTGGTCTTCCAGAGGTCCTGAGTTCAATTCCCAGCAACCACATGGTGGCTCACAACCATCTGTAATGAGATCTGATGCCCTCTAATGACGTGTCTGAAGACAGCTACAGTGTACTCATATATAATAAATAAATCTTAAAAAAAACCAAAAACACATTTCCAATAGGGTATCTTTATGGACATGGTTAATCCTGACACAGGGATTGTAACCTCTGAACCCTAAAATCTTCCTCTTTGCTTTTTTTTTTTTTTTTTTTAATCTCAGCAAGATGCTCTGGGGCAAGTGTTGAAATCCCGATCCAGTCCCGGGTGCAGAAGCCTCGACCGAGGCAGCTTCTTGGTGCTGCTGTGCACCGAGGGCCGCCCTGAGCTGCTACTCCAGCCCCAGCTCTGCTAAACCGGTTCTTTCCCTTTTAGTCAGACGCCTGCAGTTCGGTTTGCCTGCAGCGATGACAAAGGAACCGAAGATAGCCCCAGCTCTACAGCAGCGCTGGAGACTGGGCTTGGGCAGAGTGCGTGGCCCGTCACCCACAGGCCTGTCTGGGCGTCCCAGCCGGGTGCAGCCCTGACCCCTTAGGGTCTTGTCTGCCTTTCCTTTCTGCAGTCCTCGGATGACAATGTCTCCTGTCAGCACTCTGGGTGGTGGTGAGCTGGATGACTGCCTGGAAAGCTGTCTTGGCTAGAAGGTCCGTGCGAGGGAGACTATGTTCCTTCTACCAGTGTGGCCCCCTTGCTCCCTTGGACCCCCTCTTTATGCCAAGAGGCCAGGTAAGCCTTGCTAAGGGCGCGGAGAGCAGCAGCTGTTGTGGCCTCGTTGGAAGCGCTGGCACGAGTACCAGGAAAGTGTGATTTTGACGACCCAGCCGCCAGCTGGCCCTGGCATGTCACGGTGGCTACAGAACCAGTTTGGCATGCAGCTATTTGGGTGCCTCCCTGTGGGTCATTGTGCCTGAGATTTCCCAAGGGACTTACCCAGGGAGGAATGGTGCCTGCCGAGGCCAGACTGATAGGGAAAAGTCTGCAGCAGGGGCCACGGGAAGGAACTGCCGTTCTAGAAGCTTCACTCTGAGCTCTGCTCTCAGTCCTCTTATCCAAGCAGCCATTTCCAGGTAGCACGAGTCTTATCCTCAGGACATTCTCATCCAGCTTCAACACTTACCCAGGTACACATGGTGATATGAGACACATGGTACACATGGTATACATGGTATACATGGATCACATGGTGATATGAGACACATGGTACACATGGTATACACGGTATACATGGTACAAAAGGAGCACATGGTACACATGGTACACATGGTACACATGGTGCACATGGTACACATGGTACACATGGTAACATGGTACAAAAGGAGCACATGGTGTACATGGTACATACACATGGTACACATGATACACTTAATACACATGATATACATATGGTGCACATGGAGCACATGGTACATATGCTACAGATGGTGCACATGGTACATATGGTGCACACAATACTCATCATACACATGATATAAATGGTACACAGGGTACACATGGTGCACATGGAACACATGGTACAAAAGGAACACATGGTGCACATGGTTGGTGCACATGGTACACATGGTACATACACACAGTACACATAATGTGCTCAGTAACATGATATACACACGGTACACATAGAGTACATGGTACACATGCTATACCTGGTACACATGGTACATATGGTACATATGATATATGTGATACACATGGGGCACGTGGGGCACACAATACACATGGAGCACATGATACACCTGATATACTGATACACGTATGATACACATGATACACATGGTACATGTTGTGTACATGGTACATACTGTATATGTGGTACACATGGCACACATGGTACACACTGTACACATGGTGCACATGGCACACATGTTCTTTCATGGGAGTAGGAGCCGTCTGTAAGACAATGATTTAGTTTAGATCAGAATCCTGACTGATGGCCCATGAACTGTTTTACTCTTGTACTCTATGTGTGTAGAAGTCTCCTAATGCAAAGCCCAGGCTGTCATGGGACTCACTGTGTTGTCCAGGTGGGCTTGAGCTCCTTACAGTCCTCTCGCCTCAGCCTCCCTAGTGTTAGGACAATAGGCGAAGCACGTGATGAGAACTAACTTTCTTTCTTTCTTTCTTTCTTTCTTTCTTTCTTTCTTTCTTTCTTCCTTCCTTCCTCCCTTCCTCCCTTCCTTCCTTCCTGTCTGTCTTCCTTCCTGTCTGTCTTCCTTCCTTCTTCCCTCCTCCCTTCATTCTTTTCTTGTTTTTGTTTTTCAAGACAGAGTTACTCTGAGTAACAGCCCTGACTGTCCTGGAACTTGCTGTGTAGACCAGGCTGGCCTCAAACTCACAGAGATCTGCCTGTGACTGCCTCTCAAGTGCGTGCACCACCATGCCTGGCAATAACATGAACAGTTTTGGGTTTTTTTTGGTTCTTTTTTTCGGAGCTGGGGACCGAACCCAGGGCCTTGCGCTTCCTAGGTAAGCACTCTACCACTGAGCTAAATCCCCAGCCCCACATGAACAGTTTTTAACTAGGAAGTTTTAACTTCAAAACAACAACAACAGCAACAACAACACAGCACCCAGATTTCGGGCTGGTGGGATCGCTCAGTGGGTCAAGGCCTTCCCACCAAACAGCTAAGTTTGATTTCCAGGACCCACGTTGTAACTCTTTATAACTCAGGTTCCATTTGCTTGCTTGCTTGCTTGTTTGCTTGTCATGGGGACTGAACCCATTATATTGAACTCAGTAGACAAGGACTCTGCTATTGAGCTACATCGGAATTCCCAACATTTGTTAGTGTTTCGCATTCTTAGGTCTTTTCCAGAAGTGGAGTCTGCACCAAGACATCAGTGTCAAGGCGTTTGTTTATTTGGAGGTAAATCCTAGGAATCTGCAGTAAGGGTGTGGGAAATAAGACTGGCAGGGAAAGGAGGAAGTTGATACAGGTTGTAAGAGTTACCAAGAGGTTGCCATCTTGTAACTTAAATCTGGGAACTCTGGGATGTGTAGATTATGCTGCTCAATGTTATCTCATCCAAGAGACAAAGGCACGCGAGTATCCATCAGACTCACCAGTCACTGATGGGTGGTCATTCCTGTATAAGAGAGAAAGGAGACCATTTAACCTGTTGTGCAGAAGTAGAGTGGTCTCTGGAGCCCAGAGAAAGCTGGAACAATAATGAAGACCCAGGCATAGTAGTGTGTACTTCTGTCAGCACTTAGGAAGCTGAGGCAGGAGGATTGCATGATTAAGTCTACCCTGGGCAACCTAGCAAAACCTTATGACAAAACCAAACCAAGCCAAACCAAACCAAGCCAAGCCAAACCAAACCAACAACAACACAGTAAAAAAATGGTCAGGGATATTAGCTCAAAGTTAGAGAATTTGCCTGGTCTCTGTGAGACCCTGGGTTCAATTCCACTTGGCAATAGATAAGAGTTGAGTAGAAGTTGCCTCGTGACACAAGTCGCCCTCCCTTTTGCCCTGCTCTTCTGCACTTCCCTCCTGGCATTGTCTGGTTCAGCACTGTGGATCTGGCAGGTGCGACCACTGGCCCTCATATACGCTTGGGTACTTTATAAGACACATGGGTCCTGCTTTCAAATATTTTGTTTTTCATTCTGCATCTCGAAGGATAACTAGTCCTATTATTCCAAGTAGGACTCATTGATCCTCCCACTTCTCTGGTCCTGTACTGAGTCCTTGGAGCCTCAGCTTGCGCTCCCACCGTGCTGTTACGTGAAACTCAGGTTGTGTCATTTAGGCTACAGAATCATTCCCAAAGTATAAAGAGAAATAAGTTTTCTCTTTTATTTCTGCAGGGACTCATGTAGCCCAGGTTTGCCTGACACTCTATCCTCCTAGCTCAGCCTCCCTCGTGTAAGGATTATAGGTAAATACTACCATGGCCAAGTATGCTAAACTCTCAAAAATAATTCTGGAAAGAAAAAAAAAGGAATACTTTTCTAATTTTTTGTTATTAGTTTTTGTTTTGCTTTGCTTTTTGAGTCAAGGTCCCCTGTTTGAAATCTTTCTGTGGCCAAAGATGACCTTGAACTCCCGATTTCCCTGTCTCCATCTTTCTTGTGCAGGGACCGTAGGCATATGTCACCCATATACGGCTTAATTTCACAAAGTTTATCTCAGATTGGTTTTAAAACTTACCATCACTCCCACAAATACATATAAACACAGCTGGAAATCCATCTTATTGTCTGTCCGCAGAAGGGAAGCTTCCGGAAGGATAAAGGACACTCTTCGTTCTTATCATTTTGTAAAGCACTTCCACTCTGGTTGGACTGTGACAGTTCCAGAAACTAAAGCAATTCCCCAAACCTAGCAACATTCCAGAGATAACAGAGTGCATAGTAAGTGCTCAATGAATATTAAGTACTTGGATGGATGATGATGGATGAAGGGTGGTTGATAAACATAGCAGGGATGATCAAAACTATAAGGACCAGATTTTTTGCAAGTGGCTGATGGCCATCCTAACTTACTTATCTCCTAGGGTTGGGGAGACGAATGAGGGACAGGGGGTAGTGAGACTGTTCTTTGAAGGTCCTCTTCTTTTAAAGATCCCTTTAAACATGTTAAACTCCACGTTCTCCTGTCTTCTCACCAAGGTCACTGGATTGGAGCCTTCCCTGAAGAAGCACAGCTGTTTCTGAGTCACTCCACGGAACTACGCTTTTGCCTCAGGCCTCAGACGGTGCTGCATCTCGGCTTGAGTTCCTACCCCAGAACAAAGCCTGACCCAACCTCCTGCGTGACTTTGTTGCTGTTCACCCTCAGTTCTCACTCAAAACTTCAGCTCTACTCCCAACCTTGAATTTGACCACCATTGCTGGAACTCCCTCCACAGACCAGGCTGGCCCGGAACTCAGAGATTTGCCTGCCTCTGTCTCTTGCATAATGGGATTAAAAGTGTGCACACCACGTCCTGCTTGGTTTCCATCTTGACTTAGCCTTGGCTTACCTTACCCAGATACAGCCTTATTTCTGATGCTGAGGACACTGTACTAAGCGTTAGCCAGGGTGACACCAGTTTGTAAAGCACCTCCATTTTGGTTGGGCAGTGGGAGTTCTGGAATCTAAGGCAATTTGATTTCCAGAGTTAGAGTAAACTGTTTTTCTAGATGCTTTGAGTCCCAGTACTGGCCACCCAGGAAAGAGGTTAGCCATTATCTGGCAGTGTCTAATTTACCACTCCCTGTTAACCGAAAGAAATGACCAACTGGGGCTGGAGAGATGGCTCAGTGGTTAGGAGCACTGACTGCTCTTCCTGAGTTCCATTCCCATCAACCCCATGGTGGCTCACAACCATCTGCAATGAGAACTGATGCCCTTTTCTGGTGTGTCTGAAGACAGTTACAGTGTACTTATATAAATAAAATAAAGTAATTAATTAAAAAAGAAATGACCAACCGAGGGCCAAACCAGGAAGATTTTAATCTCCTCTTCACCTCTTGTTTTCTGTGAAAGCTGTAGGAAGAGCCTGCCACTCTGTTGTGTGGGTCTAGCCTCTCCTCAGAGTACCTGCCCTGCTCCTGACTGCCTGTCCATCTGTGGCATCAGTAACTCTTCTAATAGACCTCTTAACCCAAAGGAAAAGTCTGCCTCAATGTCCGCTTTGAACTCCAAACTCGAAAACTTTCACTAATTTGTGTTTGTTTCCTTCTTTCATTAATTTGGAAACAGGCACACATATTCAAGGCTGGCCTCAAACTCACTTGCAGTGTAGCCAAGGATGCCCCTGATCTTCTGATCCTCCTGCCTCTACCTCCTCAGTGCTGGCATTACAGGTACACAGCCTCATGTTTATGTTGGTGGCCATTGTCCCAGAGGGATCCATGCATGCCAGGTGAGCTCTCTGCTAACTAAATAGAGTACACCCCTAGTCCAGCAATAGAGCATTTCGACGTGTAATCTCACTTACCACTTAAAACTATATAACCACCCCCTGTTCTACAAGCGAGATAATAAGACTTATTGTAAAAAGAAAATGTTATGCAATTCCAGAGTCCTGAAATTCACCCGGTAGACTAGGCTGGCCTCGAACTCAGAGATCTGCCTGCCTCTTGCCTCTGCCTCTGCCTCTGCCTCTGCCTCTGCCTCTGCCTCTGCCTCTGCCTCTGCCTCTGCCTCTGCCTCTGCCTCTGCCTCTCTGCCTCTGCCTCTGCAGTGCTGAGATTAAAGCCATGCACCACCACTGCCCAGCTCTCTTCAACTTTTGACAGGAAGCTGCTCAGGGTCTGGATCTTTTTCCAGGTGTATTTCCAGTCAAGCATGGTGGCACACACCCCTAATTCCAGCTCTCCGGCAACAAAAGCAAGGGGATTACTGCAAGTTTGAGACTAATCTGGTAGCCTGGTTACACAGTGAAATATTGTCTCAAGTTCTCCCACCCTCACCCCTGGGTGTGCATGCCAAACACACACACACACACATACACACACACACACACACACACACACACACACACACACTGGAATAAGTAAATAAATATGTAAAAACAATTAAGAGCGACAAGGCTAGGGCACAGCTCAATTGGCAGGGTTCACACCCAGCAACCAGGAAACCAGCATCTCACATATGGGGTGTTGTGATGTGTGCCTACACCCCAGCACTTGGGAGACGGAGGCAGGGTGGTCAGAAATTAAAGGTCCTCCTGAGCTACATGTAGTTCGAGGCTAGTCTGGCCAAAGATGCTGTTTTAAAAATAAAGAGGAAATACAGTGACATATGGAGAAAGGAAAAGGGGCAGAGCTTGTGGTCTGATTTACAGGTGAATCTTAAGATGGATTTTTCCTCTGCAGGCACGTGAATTTCCGAGTTCTTAGCCCTCAGCAGACATGTGATGGGACACTTGTAGGATCTTAGGCCACTGCACAGTGGTCGGCCCACACTTGCCTTCTGAGGCTTCCTGTCTGCCTTTAAGGCTGACAGACACCGCAGTGAGTCAGTCCTACGAACGCCTTGACTCATTTTTGACCTAAATTTGGTGATCAAATACAATACTCCAGAATTTGGCATTGTGGCTTAAAAGTATGGTGGAAACATGGTTGGACTGTGTGTGTGTGTGTGTGTGTGTGTGTGTGTGTGTGTGTGTGTGTGTGTGTTTGGCATGCACACATGGGGATGAGGGTGGGAGAAGTTGAGACAGGAATTCACTGTGTAACCAGGCTACCAGCTTAGTCTCAAACTCGCAGCAATCCCCCCGCCTTTGTTGCCTGAGAGCTGGAATTAGGGGTGTGTGTCACCATGCTTGGCTGGGAACACAGCTGGTAAAAGATCCAGACCCTGAGCAGCTTCCTGTCACCTCATTCTGTTTCCTTGTGAAAGTTGACAAGAATGACATTTAAGTTAGCAAGAGAATTGGGAATGTAACTCACTCAGAAGAGTGTTGACCAACACCAGCTATCCCAACACCTTGTAAACTGGGTGTCGGTTTGTAATCCCAGCACTTCGAAGGTAGAAACAGGAGGAATTTCAGGATAGGACAGCCTCAGCTACACAGCATGTTCTGGGCTAGCCCAGCATTCTTGAGATTCTGCTTCTCAGTGAACCAATCAATCAACTAATTGAAAGACTTGGATTTAACTTCTGAGTCACCGCCTGCTGCCTGTGCAACCCACGTCCAGTCCCCTGACCTCTCTCAGTGTGTGGTTCTGCAGCTATAAATCAGAGCTCCAGAACTCCCTAGCGCTGTGTGGGACTCGGTTACACACAAAGTGCTCAGCAGTACGGATGCTCAAGAAAAAAGTCTGAAAGTCGAAGTCATTTTATTTCATTTTGCATTGCTTCTGTCTGAACTTAGGGACTCAAACTCAGGAGGCAAGCACTCCACCCCCGAGAAGCACACCACAGCACCTGTCAGTTTCCCCCTTCCACAGTGTGGGGCCTGGGGATCGAATTCAGGTTGGTAGCCTTACCATTGACCCATCTTGCCAGCCTCTCAGCCTTATCTCTTTACAGACCTTCATTTGAGTCGACTCTTTGTCTTTTATGCCTGACCTCATACTTTATCCCTTTGTATTTGGGACAGGTTTCTTGGTCTCCATCCCAAGTTATGTTTCTGAGTCTTTGCTGATGGTGTCTCTTGTCTTGAGTCCTTACGTCTCATTCTGGGAGCCTGGTGGACGCTCCTGCTGTGTACTTTTATTTGTTTGTTTTTGGTTTTTTGATGGTAGGATAGATAATATATCATTTGAATCATGTTTGTTTGTTTATTCTGTAATGATATATGAGAAGAACAAAAAGTTTCTTTTTAGCCAGATGGCGTGGCTCAGGACTGAGGAAACTGAGCCAGGAGGATGGTGAGTTAGAGGCCAGCCTGGAGCGCTCTATGAGACCATCCAAAGATAATGGTTTTAACCTTTAAACCATTTGTAAAACGTTATCCAATTTTAAAAATGAATCACTTTGAGGGTCATGGGACAACATGTCACTGTATGTGTGGAGGTCAGAGGATATCTTACGGGAGTCAGCTCTCTCTTTCTAGCCTGAGGTCCTGGGGATTAGATTCAGGTATGGTAGCGAGTGCCTCTACCCGCTGAGCCATCTCACTGGCCCCTTTAAACCATTTTAATTGTACACAGTGGGATGGCTCAGTGGTTAATGCCCTTGCTGCCCAGCATGGCCACCTGTGTTTGATATCGTGAGTGCATATTGTGGCATAAAAGTGCCACTCAAACATGAAATAAATAAAATAAATAAATATACAAAAGCCAATGTACATGTCATTGGCATTAAATGCAAGCAATTATCCCCATTCTATAGTCATAGAGCATCTTCACCATAGAAAATAGAAGGTCATAAATAATAATCATCTTCCCACCCCACCCCTGCCACAGCGCCATCTTACCGACTATACATTTGTTTACTCATGGTATCTCGTAACGAGCAGAATCATGGGTCTGGTTTATTTCACTTAAGGCAATGCTTTTGGAAGTCGGCTATACTGTAGTACCCTTACACATTTCCTATATCAGGTGACATGATATTCCATGCATGTGTATGTCCGATTTTGCCTAGCCCTTCTGTCCTTAGACGTTTTGGTTGCTTCTGCTTTTCGGCCACTTGGAATAGTACTGCTGTGAGTGTGTCTGTCTGAATCGCTGATTTCAGCTCTTCTGGGTGAATATGTTCTCTTATATGGTAATTCTAGGGTTAGCTTTCTGAGGGCCCATAAAACCGCTTCCTACAGTGACTACACCACTTCCCACCCACCGATGAGGCACAGGAATCCCGTGTCTCGCTGTCTTCACTAACACTTATTTTCCTTTCATATATGTGTATATGTGCTGTGAAGATGTTCATGTGACTGCATACACAGGCGTGTGCACAAGCATGTTGGGGTACACGTGTGTGGGGTGCATGTGGAGGCCAGAGTTCTATTTCAGGGGTCTTCCTTTTCTGTTCTTTACCGTATGCTTCGAGGCAGGTCTCTCACTGACCCTGGAGCTCTTCCATTGGGCTAGGCTGGTTGGTGACTACGCTGGTCTCGCACTCCCTCTCAGTGCTGGGGTTAAAGATCTGCTTTTTATGTGGCCTAAGGATCCAAACTCAGATTTCATGCAGGTACTACACTGACTAAGCCATCATTTCCCTCCCCACCACTTTCTTAGAAAACAATGGCCCTTCTAGGGTTAGGGATAGACCTCCATTAGTGGAAGCTCAGCTAGGGTGCATAGGCCCTGGGTGTCATTCTCAACGCTGCATAAACAGGGTGTGATGGCTGGAATAAGAATGACTCCCATAAAATAGGATAAACTTTATGGGTGGACTTGAGGCAGAGGCACGGATGGGAATGGGAGAATCAGGTGGGGAGGGGGAGGAGAAACAGGGTTGAGAGAGGGAATGTGGGGAGAGACAGCTAGAATTAAGATGCATTTGAAGGGCGGTATGGAGATCTAGTGCGGTAGAAACCTTCTAAAATATGCGAAGGCAAGCCTCATGGAGTCTCCAAACAATAGGGAGGTGGGGTCCCAACTGGCCATCTCTTGTCACCAAATGAAAACTTCCAGTACTAGGGCTTGGTTACAGCCAATTAAGTTGTTGGACAAAGTGGGTCCCGTGGAAATCCCCAGGCTGTTGCCAAGACAATAGATTGCTCTCCACAAACTGACATCGAGGACCCATGGCTGAAGACAACCACTGAACATGAAGAGGTCACGCTGGTGCCTACTTGGAACCTTCTCCCCTACACTCTACTATCTTTGGTTTGGGAAGGTACTCTGTGGGCCGCCAAAAGAGAAATGTTAAACACAAACATCTATAATGGTCTACTGCCTGCAGAAGATGCTAGGACAGTAGTCGCACAAAACTTATGGGAGTCGACAACCAAGGTCTGATGTGACATAAGGCCCACTCGCAAGATGGAACCCATATCTGACGCGGCTTGGTGACCAAGAAACAGGGACTAAAGAGCTTAGAGACACGAGGTAAAGTCAAATACTACTGATCAGGGGAAAAGTAACAATGAAATGACTACTAGCGATGTTCTGCTGTACTCATAGATCACTGCCTGTTCAGCCATCATCAAAGGAACTTCCTCCTGCAGAAAAAATACAGAGACCCACAGCCAGACACTATACACACAGAGAGGCCTTGGAACACACAGCCCTCAATAAGATGTCGCCATCAAATCCCTCCAGTCAGAGCTCAGGGAACCCCACGGAAGAGGGAGCAGAAAGAGAGTAAGAGCCGGAGAGAGTGGAGGACACCTGGAGAATAAGGCCCCCTGAATCAGCGGAGCAAAGCTATGAACCCACAGAGACTGAAGCAGCACAGACACTGTGTGGGTCCGCACCAGGTCCTCTGTGTATACGTTACAGCTGTCAGTTTAGTATTTTTATGGAATTCCCGGTATTTATAGGTGCGAATGAGAGAGCCTCTGATTCCTGTGCCTTCTCTTGGGGCTCTTTTCCTTCTGTTGGTCTGCCTTGTCTAACTCTGATGTTTTGTTTTGTTTTGTTTTTTAATTTATTATATTTTATGTTTTGCTGTTATCTCTTAGAAGCCTGTTCCTTTTCTAATGAGAGACATAAAGGGAGTAGATCTGGATGGGATGGGATGCCGGGAGGAACTGGGAGGGTAGATGGAGAGGAAATTGTAATCAGGATATATTGTATGAGAACTTATTTTCAATAGAAGGGGAAAAGTGCCAACAGGCAAAACTGGGGCAGAAAGGCCCCCATTGGCTCATATACTTGAATGCTTAGTCATCAGGGACAACAGTATTGGAAAAGATTAGAAGGATTAGGAGGTGCAGCCTTGTTGGAGAAAGTGTGTCACTGGTGGTGGGCGTTGAGGTTTCAAAAGCCCATGTCAAGCCCATATCTGCCTTCAGATCAGGATGTAGATCTCAGCTACTTCTCCAGCACCAAGTACCTCACTGTGCTGATAACGGACTAAGCCTCTGACGCTGTAAGCAAACCCTCAATTAAAAGCTTTCTCTTCAGAGTTGCTGCGGTCATGGTGTCTCTTCGCAGAAATAGAACAGTGACTAAGGAACAGGATATGGTGGTATAGGCGTTCAGTCCTTTCATTAGGGAGGTCTGAAGCAGGAAAGTCAGGTCTTCCTCAACTACAAAATGCGTTTGAACCAGGTGCATCTCAAAGAAACACTACCTTTCTAATGTGTGCATGAGCTTTTGAAACACAGTGCATCAGAAATCTGAGTGTTTTATAGACTCCTGGGATCTGCTTCTCCTTCGAGAGACCCCACTGGGCTCTCCTTCCCAGCTTTGAGAGCTCCCTGTGGCATTGAAACCACCATGACATACAGGCATCCAACATGCTTCTCTCCTGCATTTTTTGGTCTGCTTTCTAGGCTTTGAAGAGCAGCCTGTATTAGTTAGGGTTCTGTAGAAGAGCAAAACTTATAGAATGAATATATATATTATATAGTATTTTATTATATTATATAATTTATAATAAAATAATATAAATATAAATATGCATATAGGAGATTTATTAGAATGGCTGGCTTGCAGGCTGTGGTCCAGCTAATCAAACAATGGCTGGCTATGAACAGAAAATCCAAGCATGCAGAAGTTGTTGAGCCCACGTGGTTGGAAGTCTCAGCTGATCTTCAGTAGATGTTGGAATTCCTGAGGAAGTAGGCTCTCATGCCAGTGAAGGAATGGACTTGCTGGTAGGGTGAGAGCAAGGAGGCAAAGAGCAAAAGCTTCCTCTTCCACATCTTTATAAAGGCTGAAGAAAGAGTGGTTTGATTCAAGGTCTTCCCTTCCTCAAGATCCAGATTAGAAATTGATCTTTCTACTTCAGATTAAGCAAAAATCCCTCACTGGTTTGCCGTCCATTTTTGGGTTATAGTTAACTCTAGATGTGGGCAAGTTGAGAACCCAGAGCAGCCCTTTATATAAATATATAGCTATATATAGAGAGTAGGACTTTGGGAAGGATAAAGTCAATTTATTTAGGCCAACAATTCTCTGAGCTTCTCCTTTTTATGTATTTTTCCAAGCTAGAAGGAACTGTGCTAATTCCATGAGGACCATTTCTGGCTCTGACCTACCACTGACCTCAGAACTAGAATGGCATCCAGAGCCTTGGGCAAAATAATTTCTGAGTCCCATCAGAACCCAGGGGGAACATGTTATATTCCTTTGCAACTGCCCCTGAGCTATTTGAATCAGGCTTCTCTCTAGCCCCTTCCTTTGCCAAGACTCATAGTTGGTGACTTAGGTCTTCAGGATGGATGGACGCTGGGTGTGGTGATTCACCTCCTGCATGATCTTCATGACTCCTCAAGGGGAACTTGGAGACCTGGAATTTTGGTCAGAATTCTCCATTCATATTCCCAGAACCTAGACTCTCTGGAGCAATCTTTGTTTATATTGTTTAATGCTTACATCTTCTCTGTGGGTTTCTGATGTCAGGAGTAGGGTGTGTTAAACTGGTCTCTCATGTACACGTCGACCCTGGGATCCCAGGGGCTTCATACATCCGGGGCATTGTGCTAGCTTGGGCCTTATTTCTTTGTTTAATAGTACACAGTGTGGCACAGTGGTAGAGATCTTGCCTTGTATTACCTGAGGCTCACCTCTACCACCTCAGAAAAGAAGAGAGACATGGTTCCTTTAGTCCACCTCTGTCTTCTGCAGCAGCAGGTGGGGGAAAAAGTTCTTTCTGCATTGCACAAAAAGGAAAACGAGGGGAAGTGACTCAGCTAGGCTCACGATTCCGTCCACCATAGAATGGCGTTCCTTTCCTCCCGAAGCACAGTCTTCGCCAAGACAGTCATCCTTCCTTAGGGAAGGCTTCAGCTTAGGCTCTAGTCCCGAGTCGAGAGGTACGAGGTGGGTAGTGAGGCCCCCTCATCCCAACCTGCAGGATGCAGACCACGAGATGGAGCCTTTAAAGGAGATACTCACGACTTAAAGTCAAAACCTGACTCGGAAGTCCCTAGAAGTCCAAGGTTTACTCAGATTTCCTTATAAGGTTTTGTTTTTTTGTGGATCAGAAGATAAGCCTGGGGTCTTACACGCACTAGGCAGATGCTCCAACATAACTGCATGCTGTCAAGCCATTATCTGTTGTTGTTTTTTAAGACTGTTTCTAATCTGACCTCATCCCACCTACTAATATTTATTCCTCATTACTGCCCAGTGTAAACTGTCCTTAATCAGGCTAGACTTCTCTCTCTCTCTCTCTCTCTCTCTCTCTCTCTCTCTCTCTCTCTCTCTCTCCCTCCCTCCCCTTCTCTGTGTGTGTCTCTGTCTTCTGTCTGTGTCTCTGTCTTTGTGTGTCTCTGTCTCTCTCTCTCTGTGTCTCTGTCTCTCTCTGTCTCTCTGTGTGTCTCTGTCTCTGTGTGTCTCTGTCTTCTGTCTGTGTCTCTGTGTGTCTCTGTCTCTGTGTGTCTCTGTCCCTCTCTGTGTCTCTGTCTCTGTCACACACACACACACACACACACACACACACACACACACACACACACGCCACACACTGAAACACATCCCAGGTTTGACTACGCCCGCCACCATTCTTCCAGTCGTCGCTTGGGATTTCCTTTTCCCTGCCTACCGCCTACCACCAATTCCAACCCAATGCAGCATTTTAATTAAAAAAAAAACTTGTGTTTATTTTATGTGTATTGGTGTTTTGCCTGCACGTATGTCTGTATGAGGATGTGTGGAGTTTCAAGGCAGTTGCGACCTACCATGTGGGTGCTAGGAATTGAACCCAGGTCCTCTGGAGAAGCAGTCAGTGCTCTTAACCTCTAAGCCATCTCTCCATCCAACAGGGTTGCTTTTAAGATTTGTTTAGGTCCAAGAAATCTCTGCCTTTAGTGTCTCGGTTCTTTAAGTTTTACTACATTTATAGCTGATAGTCAGAAAACTTAAGGATTAAAAGCTTATAAAAATTATGGCTAAAGTGTATACTAGGTCGGGTGGTTCATATTCTGCAATTCCAACTCTGTAGAGGTAGGGACAGGAGGACCATGCATTCAAGGTCAGCCTGAACCATATAAGAAGGCCCATATTTCAAAACAAACAAACAAACAAATATAGGGTAAGATTTGCTATCTTAGTCATTTTTTTGTTATTCATTCGTTTGTTCCTTCCTTCCCTCTCTCCCTCCCTCCCTTCCTCCCTCCCTCCCTCCCTCCCTTCCTAGGCAGGCAGGCTTGCTGAGTGGCCAAGCTGGTCTCATACATCCAGGTTGGCCTCTTATAATATTTCTGCCTCAACTTCACCATCATGCCTAAATTTTTTTTCTCTTTTTTTCTGAGACAGGGTTTCTCCATGTACCTCTGGCTGTTCTGGAACTTACCCTGTAGACCAGGCTGGCCTCGAACTCAAAGAGAGATCTATCTGTCTCTGCCTCTCAAGTGCTGAGATTAAAGGTGTGTGCCACCACACCTCGCTCATGACTAGATTTTTTTGAAAATAATTTGTTTTTATGTGCATTGGTGTTATGCCTCCGTGAGTGTCTGTGTATGTCTAGGTGAGATCTTGGAGTTACAGACAGTTGTGAGCTGCCATGTGGGCACTGGGAATTGAACCAGGGTCCTTTGGAAGTGTAGTCAGTCCCTCCAACCTCTGCCATCTCTCCAGTCCCTCATGCCTAGATGTTTTAATGCCTTTTAAATGTACAGTTTAGTAGTAGTGTTAAATATATTCACAGTTGTGGGGTGGACACGGGTGCTATCCAGACCTTTTCCATTTTGCAAAACTGAAACTCTATACATAGTAATTCCTCATTTTCACTTCTCTTAGCCTCAGGAAATTATTAATCTACTTTTAGTCTCTGAACTTGATTATTCTAGGTATCATGTACAACTGGAATCTTAAGTAATTTGCCTTTTCGTGACTGGTTTGTTCCACTTATAAAACCTTCAAGGTTTGCCTACTTTGTAGCATGTGTGATGGGACGACAGGATTTCTTTCTGTTTTGAGATGTAATAAAAGTCATTTATCGGGGTGAGTGTGTAAGACGCTTTATTTATTCATGCATATGTTGGCGGACATTCCATCAACAGTGGCTTCCACCACGGCCATCGTGACTAACTAACGCTACTACGAGTATTGGTGTTCGGTTATCTCCTCAGGATTCTGTCTTCAGTCTTGTAGGAAGTAGGATCTTTTGGATCATGTGCTCGTTCTAGTTTCCCGAATCCTACTATTAATGCACGTGAATTCCCAGTTCTCCACATCGTCACACACTTACCTTCTTTTTAAAACAGTCCTCTTCGTCCTCGACTGTTTTTTTCCTTTTTTTTTTTTTTTTTTTTTCCCGGAGCTGGGGACCGAACCCAGGGCCTTGAGCTTGCTAGACAAGTGCTCTACCACTGAGCTAAATCCCCAACCCCCATCCTTGACTGTTTTAAACCATTTCCTGTAAGTTTGTTGTCTTAGATAGATGCCAGCATTCTTTTCTTTAATTGAGACGGGCTTTCATGTACCCCAGGCTGGCCACAGACTTAGAAATAACCTTGGACTTGATTTTTGGTTTATGTTGTATTTTGGGTAGAACTTAGGGAGTCATATGTGTCAGGAGAGTCCTCTACCAAGTGGATTACATCCATCCTCAGCGCCGGATTTCGACATTTGCCCAAAGAGTGAGCTTGTCTTGCTCTTCTGTGGGCCCTCAGAGGGTAATCTGGGCTAGCACCCTCTATGTACTTTAAAGTGCCTTTTGGTTCCGTAAACCAAAATGGAACATTTGAGTTAAGTTTTGTTACTTTATTTTTAGAAGTTGGGGTGTAGAATTTACAAATAGGACCTGCTCATGTGCAGACTGCTGCATCATGGAACAGAAGATCCACAGAGGACCAGCGTCACTGCTGCCTTCCATTCGACTAAAGAGATAGAATGCTCACCCCACAAGCTGTTAGGTTTATTTCTGCTGGAGTAGAAAAGGTGCAATGTAATTCAGATGAACTCAGAAGACACTGGACCTGGGGGATAGCTAAGTAAGCAGAGGTCAATGGCCAGCACAAAAAAACAAAAACAGAAACAAAACAAAACAAAAACAAGCCCTCCCGGCAGATGGAGCGACTCCTGTACTGAGCCGGGCAGAGGGCTCAAAGGCTGGGTGTCATCCTGCTGGTCAGCGTGGGGAGCGCTGGTAGGAGTCAGATGGAGCCCACTGGCCAGCCAGTCTAGCCAGCTAATGAGCTCCGGTTCCGGTTCCGGTTCCGGTTCCGGTTCCGGTTCCGGTTCCGGTTCCGGTTCCGGTTCCGTGAAGAGATGCTGTTCTCAGAACAAGCAGGCAAACAGGGCTGAGTGAGACAGCTGGCTTGTCGTGTTGAGGCTCCTCACCCCCCTCCCCCGACTTCGCTCACTGGGACCCTCAAGGTAGAAGGAGACACGTGATCCCCATCCTCCCGAATTATCCTTTGACCCCCCCACATGTACACAGTAGCATGCACACATAAATGATGTTTCTAACCATTATAACAATATAAATGTGTAAAAAGTTTTAAAAATCGAGAGACAGGGGGTTGGGGATTTAGCTCAGTGGTAGAGCGCTTGCCTAGCAAGTACAAGGCCCTGAAGCTCAAGGCCCTGGGTTCGGTCCCCAGCTCTGAAAAAAAAGAAAAACAAAACAACAACAACAAAAAAAAAAAAATTGAGAGACAGCTTAGTAATTAAGAGCGTGTGCTGCTTTTCAAGAGGGCCTGAGGTCAGTTCCCAGCATCCGCATCTGGCAACTCAAAACCAACTGTGACTCCAACTCCAGGAGGATCCAACACCTCTGATTTCATTGCCTGTGTTCTCACATGCATACACACACACACACATACACACACACACACACACACAAACAGACACACAGACACACACACATGCATACGCAGACACACAGACACACACACAGATACACACAGACACACAGACACACACACATGCATACACAAACAGACACACAGACACACACAGACACACACAGATACACAGACACACACACAGATACACACAGACACACAGACACACACACATGCATACACAAACAGACACACAGACACACAGACACACACAGATACACAGACACACACACAGATACACACAGACACACACACATGCATACACAGACACACAGACACACACAGACACACACAGATACACAGACACACAGACACACACAGACACACACAGATACACACAGACACACAGACACACATGCACATACAAACAGACACACAGACACACACAGACACACACACTCACACACACAGTCACACAATACACTCACACACAGATACACAGACACACAGACACACACTCATACACACTCACACACACTCATACACACACACTCACACACACATTCACTCACACACACAGATATACACGCAGACATACAGACATATACACACACTCACACACACACTCATACACACATACACAGACACAGACACACACACAGAATCACACACAGACACACAGACACACACACATGCACACAGAAACACACACAGACACACAGACACACACACAGAAACACACACAGACACACAGACACACACAGACACACACACAGATAAACACACAGACACACAGACACACATGCACACGCAAACAGACACACAGACACACACACAGACACACACAGATAAACACACAGACACACAGACACACATGCACACGCAAACAGACACACAGACACACACACTCATACACACACTCACACACACAGATATACACGCAGACATACAGACATATACACACACACTCACACACACACACACACACACTTAAAAATAATGAAAGTAATCGTTAAAGGCCAGGAGTGGTGTTGTCTGTCCCTAGTCCCAGCACTTGGGAGGCAGAGGCAGGTGTATCTAGTTCAAGGCCAGTCTGGTCTGCATAGCAAGTTCCAGGTCAGCTAGGGCTACATAGAGAAACCCTGTCTCAGGAAAAAAAAAAAAGCAAGAAAGCAAGAAAGAAAAATGAAAGGAAGGAAGAAAAAAGAAAGGAAGAAAGGAAGGAAAAAGGAAATAAAACATGGCTCTGTGACATAGCGTATAATCCCAGAACTTGGTGGGTAAAGGCAGAGGAATCTTCCAACATTACATAGAAAGTTTGAGGCCAGCCTGGGTTAGAGAGCTCATTGTAACCAACTAATCAACATGCCAACAACATCAAATAGTGCTAGAAGTTACAACGAAGTGAATAAAATCTGACCTTAAGGAGTAAAAAGAGGTGCAGTACAGGAATGAGGAGGAAATGGGACACACAGAGCAGTCCTGGGAAACTGAGGACTCTTCAGCTCTCTTTGTTCTGACATACGCCATTTCTCCATTTCTCCTAAGGTCATAGGGGAGTCAATTTCTCATCTGTGTCTGTGCTTCCCACCCCCTTCATTTTAATTAATTAATTTAATGCAGAGGGGCACATGAATGTCACGATCAGAGGACATGGGTCCCAGGGGTCAACCTAAGGCTGTTAGGATTGGCAGCATGTGCCTTTAAATGCTGGGCCCTCTCGCCTGCCCCGCTGGTCCCTCAAGCATTTTTTTTTTAATCCCTTTTGGTCTTTCCATGGAAAAGTCCGTCTAGCTGCTATCCACTTGGCACGCTTGTAAAATGAAGTGATCGCTGGGAATCTTTTAAAAACCACAAGTTCAAAAGTGCTGGAGCGATTAACTTCCTGAGACTAGTTTTTTGAAAAAGTTGCCTCAGGGCGGCTTGGTTGACCCAGGCTCGGAAGCGTACATCCCCTTCCTTGATTCATCCGTGTGGAAAACACTGCTCACAGGTCTGAGGGGCAGCTCTGGCCTTCCCCCATTTTTGTGGTCTCCAGGTCAAGGGGTGTGGCTTGAGTGGAAGTCCCTCGAGATACGAACTCCCAGAGGTGGGGTGAAGCAGGGTGGGTAAACCAATACAAATAAAGTAAAATTCCCTAGACATGCAATGGCATATTAGGGAAATACCATTTTTTCCAGGACTGTTCGGTCTTTAGAGTCCCCCAAGAAGCATAGAAAACGGGAAGATACATAGGTGTCTATCTAATGGGTTCGAATCTTCAAGACCAAACTGAAAGTCGATAGTTTGTAGACTTTCAAGCCAGGTGGTTTTGATGAACAGAGCAGCTGCGTGAACATAGTACTGAGGGATGTTCATTATTTTGGTTACTAGGCAACTTATCCAACAAGCTGGCTTGGGAGGAGGGGCTAAAAAGACAACACTATCATAGTAATTATCAACTCAGGCTTCGGGGCTCAGTGGTACAGCTCTCTTGCCTACCGTAATCAAGCCCCTGGGTTCCATCCTTAGGGTGCAAAAACAAAGCACCAAAAAACTCTCAGGCTTTCCTGGCGAGAAACCTGGGTCTGACCTGTCAGGAACTGACTGTAGGATTTTGAGCGGGTTTTTCAGCCTCTTAGAGCCTCACTTTTGTTAACCGAGAGAGAAGTGGAGATGCTAGTGTTATCTTCCTCACTGAGGATTGAGTCAGGCATACAGAACTTAGTCCAGTGCCTCATAAACCACCATCACCACCACCACCGCCACCAACACCGCCAGCGACAGCAAAAATGCTCTGGAAATGGGTGCTGTTGATATTTTCCCCACACAGGAGTCCAACCGTGTTTGTCCTCGGATGTAAACATGGGTAAGTAGGGCTTGTGAAAAAGGAAGAGAGATGGTTCCAGAAATGTACACGTACAAGTACAGCCACAAGATCCAATGACCACTCGTCTGACTAGACCCAGAAGGCACAACTGTGGCTGGCGATATTAAAAAAAAAAGGAAGAATATTTTCATCAGAGTCTGGCTCGAGCTGGATAGCAGGAACCAAAGCAGACAGGGCTCGGACAGCTGGGGCTTTGCTGGGTGCCATCATGGGTTTGAAGTAGAACATTCATGGGTTAGGTGCTGCTGAACGCCTCTAACCCTAACATCTGTGGAGGTAGCTGGGGAATCAGGATTTCAAAACCAGCCTCAGCTACATAACAAGTTCAAGGCCACAAGCGGGCTATGTGAGCCAAATAAAAACAAGCAGCAGTGAAAGGCAGGACGTTCCCCCACAGGAGGACAAACACCTGCCCTCCTTAGTCAGACTTCCTACAGACTGAATAGGACACGGTCTTAGCATGTCCCAAGCCTGCAATTAGCCAAGTCTGAACGGGGGAACCAGCTCTACTGTTGATCTACAGTGTGTCCTTGGGAGCGTGTTTGAACTCGTGTCTCTCAGTTTTATTAACCGTAAGATGATAGCACTTTCTCTAGAGAACACTGTTGAGGATTTTGTTGTTTTATTATTGTTTTTCTTTTCCTTTCTTCCCAGACAGGGTTTCTCTGTGTAGCCCTGGCTGTCCTGGAACTCACTCTGTAGACCAGGCTGGCCTTGAACTCAGAGTTCTGCCTGCTTCTGCCTCCTGAGTACTGGGATTAAAGGTGTGCACCACCGATGCCCAGCTGCAGTGTTCAGGTTTTAAAAGCAAATATCATACAATTAACTTTAGTTATTACCTATCTTTTACATTTTAATTTTTTTTTTTTTTTTTGTAATGTTACCCAGGCTGGTGTTGAATTCTTAGGCCACTGCACCTGGAGATTATAAAATCCTCTTGAAGAACACAGGCTTCCCTTTTTCTTGTTCCTGCCACACTCCCACAATCATTGCCCCCAGACTAAGGAAGGAACATGAACAGTCTGCCCATGCAATTATCCACATCCTGTTTCTCCCAACTGTGCTGATGTTTTCCCGGGTCTCCTCTCTGTCTCTCTGTCTCTCTGTCTCTGTCTCTGTCTCTGTCTCTGTCTCTGTCTCTCTCTCTGTCTCTCTCTCTCTCTCTCTCTCTCTCTCTCTCTCTCTCTCTGTGTACACTTGTGCACTCCTCTTTCTGTTTGCACAGGTGTCCATGCATTCTCCCAAACCTTCCTCAGAGGCTGGTCTGATTGATCTCTGTCACAGCTTGGGGAAAAGGAACCTTTTCTGCAGGTGGACAGGGTAGACAAAGGCACTGAGAGCAGACGCAGAGGAAGGAAGGAAGAAGGCAGGAAGGAAGGAGGTGAGGATCCAGAACAGGGGAGAGGGTGGAAATGTGTCATGAGGTTCCTCAAAATCTGTAAGTTATGAATCTCATTTTTCAGTGAATGACCTCTGGTGATTCACTTCCTTTTATTAGCTGCTGCTCTCCTCTCTGTGCCATGAAGGGAGATGCTTGCACTTTCTTTAAGTTAGTGAGAACACACAGAATCCAGTTTGAGGGAGCCATGAAAGCATACCTCATCCGGCCTGTGAATGCTATATTGCTTTTCTTCAGAACAAGACTTCTTAGCAGTTCAGCTCAAATCTGAACACATTTCCCTAAGACTGGCTTCTTGACAATTTCCAGTAGACCCAGCAGTTTCTCATTTCCTCTTTGAACCTTTTCTCTAGGGTACGTCCTTAGCTTCCTCTGAAGCATCCATTTCCGTCCAGTATGGTAACCTGAGAACTAACGGGTAGCTATGGAACAGGAGGCTGGAGAGACCTTTCCTGGAGAGACACAGCCTCCAGGTTGTTTGGAAAGTTATATCAATACCCTTTAAAAATCTAGTTAGGGGGCTGATGAGATGGTTCAGCGGTTAAAAGCATTGCACGATCTTTTTTTTTTTTTTTTTCTTTTTTCTTTTTTTCGGAGCTGGGGACCGAACCCAGGGCCTTGCGCTTGCTAGGCAAGTGCTCTACCACTGAGCCAAATCCCCAACCCCCGCATTGCACGATCTTACAGAGAACCCAGGTTCAATTCCCAGCACCTACATGGCAGCTCACAACTGTCTGTAACTCCTGTTCCAGGGGATCTGACCCCCTCACACACAGAGAGGTGCAATCAAGACACTAATGGACATACAGTAAAATAAATTAAAGACATCTTATTAGATTTATTAACTTTATTTTACGTGTATGTATGTGCATAGTGTGCCCGGCGCTCTAGGAGATCAGAAGAGGGCTTTGGATTCCCTGGAATGGGAGCTATGGCTGGTTGTTAACCACCACGGACGGTGGGAAATTGAAGCCCAGTCCTTTTCAAGAGCAACAAGTGCTCTTATTTACTGACCCATCACTCCAGCCTCCCCCCCCCCCCAGTAGGGTGATACATTTCTACTTTTCTGTGTTTGAATTAGGGACAAACGAAATTTGGCCAGGGCTCAAGCATTTCATGCAGAAGTCTGAGATAGTTGGTCTGAGTGTAATTGCAAATCGGATCAGGGCCCCGAAAGAACAAGGAAGTTCAGGGAGTCATAAACCGAATGTAAACGAGCCAAGCTGACCTGTGCGTTTCTGTGTTATTGACGACATCGTGTAACCCCAGAGTTCAGCCCTTGAGTGCTTTGCTTTCCATGAGTAAGGACACAAATATGTGCCTTCCCTCCACCCCTTTCCTCTGGCCGTTAGGGACCCAGTGGCTCTACCACCTCCCCTATCACGTCCCAGGTCCCGACGCAGTTAGCATCACCTTTACCCCTGAACACATAGTGGGACTCGGGAGGGGCCTCAGACTGAAGGATACAATGTGATCGATTTCATGGCCTGTTCCCCAAACCGCCGAGGGGTCTGCTCGCCAACATGTCAGGAAGGAGGTTTTAAAAAAAAGGTTTCATGCTGCAAAGAGTCGCAGATGAGGGGGGTGAGTGGGAGTGAGGGGTGCGGGGGTGAGCAACACATGCAGCTGTCTTTCCCAGCTGCCCAGTTGCTAGGAACTGTGAGCCAAGGACACAGCATTCCCACTTAACTGGAATCCTGAGACAGACTCCAGCGTGACCTGGTCTTTTGGACCAAGATGGACAAGCAAAGGAGGGAAGCACTCTAGATAGGAAATTCATTTTTCTGTTTTTTAGCACCTGGTACTGTATTGGCACATAGTAGCCCTTTTGCTACTTAATGTAGGTAGCTAATGGATGGATGAATAGATGGATGGATAAATGGATGGATGGATGTGTGGATGGATGGATGAATGGATGGATGGATGGATGAATGGATGGATGGATGGATGGATGAATACTTTTCACACATAGGCATGACTTCCTCCAATCTCCAAAATAGGAGCAGGCGGCTACCAATGCTGTTTCATTTTGCGGATGGGAGAACCAAAGAGTTAAGTGCCTAGTTTAAAATCATTCCACTACAGTACCATACTGAATGTTCTTAGTATAGCAACCCAAGAATATATCCCATGACTCAACACGAACTTCCTTCTGAACCCAGCTAGTCAGAAAATAGCCTTTAAGGGCTAGGCATGATAGTACAGGCTTATAATCCTAGCCCTTGGGAAGTGCAGACTAGAGTGAGTTTAAGGCCAGCCTGGGCTACGTAAAACCCTGTCTCAAAAACCTAAGCCAATGGTTAGTTAGACATAGTAGCACATGCCTTTAATTGGATCTCTGAATCCAAGGCCAGCCTGGTCTACATAGAGAGTCCCAGGACATCTAGGGCTACATAAAGAAACTCTGTCTCAAACAAGACAGACAGACAGACGGACAGACAGACAAAAACCCCAAACAAACAAACAACAAACAAACAAACAAAAAACTAAACTAAAACAAAAGCTTTCAGGGCTCATTTCCCTGGATAAAGAAGCCAGGCTAGGTTTAGACACTGTTCAGTGTGCAGTCGTACTCCGGCATCTCCTGCCCTTTTATAAATCGAGCCTACAAAAGAGCCCCATCCCTTGGTCTATGCTGCCGCATCTGATTCAGGAGGTCTGCGCTCCTGAGATAGAGGCGCCAGTGTTGTTGACTTCCCACTTTGGAGTCAGGAAAATAACGAAATCATATGCATTTGCTTCCTTATTTCTCTCTCAACAGAAACTTCTTAGACCACAAAAGAAGTTCCTGGAATTCAGGCAAGCAAGTAACATGCACAGCATGGCAATCGAGAGAGAGAGAGAGAGAGAGAGAGAGAGAGAGAGAGAGAGAGAAGAGGAGAGGAAGAGGGAGAGAGGAAGAGAGAGGAAGAGAGAGAGAGAGGAAGAGAGAGAAAGAGAGAGAGAGGAAGAGGAAGAGGAAGAGGAAGGGAAGAGAGAGAGGAAGAGAGAGAGAGAGAGAGAGAGAGAGAGAGAGAGAGAGAGTTAGTTTCTGGAAGGAGGTGTCCAGGATAGAAAAGCCTGAGGCAAATGCCTGGGCTGGAATACTTTATACCACCCATCTGAACATCTTAATTACCTGACCTCTCTTTTCACAGCATTCTGCTGCTTTATGGAGACTGTGTGACCAGTGTCCAGGAGAGAGACACGGGAGAGAGAACTGGATGCTACATCGGCACACACTAACCATGTATCCTTTTGCCATAGTTTCTTTACACATTTCCTTACATGCCCTATAAGAATACAATTCCAGTCTACATCATAGGGCAGCTCTGAATTGGAAGATGAATGATGCATCTGAAAACTCTTTTTTTTTCCTAAAGATTTATTTATTTATTATATATAAGTACACTGTAGCTGTCTTCAGACACACCAGAAGAGGGCATCGGATCTCATTATAGATGGTTGTGAGCCACCATATGGTTGCTGGGAATTGAACTCAGGTCCTCTGGAAGAGCAGTCAGTTCTCTTAACCACTGAGTCATCTTTTCAGCCCCCCTGAAAATTCTTTAAGCACAAGATAGAAATACCAGACAAAAAGGATATAAGCCTGTACTATTGAGAGAAAGGGGGGGGGGAGAGAGAGAGAGAGCGAGCAATGTAACAATCAAACTCACTTGCCTTGTATTTCCCACATAATTTTACAACCTAAGCTAACCCAGAGCTTGATCTTCAGTTATGCGCTTTGCCATGCATTAACCCAGATAATGCCTAGCAAGGTTGAAAGCAGCAAATACAGAAGTTAAAAGTAACTTCCTAAAATCTACCATAAAGTGCAAGAGAAACTATTTATGGATATTGATTGATAGGCAATATTTGTTATCTGGTAGTTGGGATCCGTTGGAACCAGTGACTTCATTCCTTGTAGAACTCTGTTAAAGATTTTGCAAAATATCCATTGCCTCCCCATGGGATGCTTTCTGTGCTGTTCAATACATACATAGCAAAGCCTGTTGTTAGGGACGCACAGACACCACTCACACACAGAGACATACACAATGCACACTGACAGACAGACATCACTCACCCATGCAGCTCACACAACAGACAGACACGCATAGGGATGGTCACAGGTTCACGAGACAGCTTTCAGGCAGACACAAATGCAGATTCATGCAACAGTCGTAAGACACAGCGATCATGAGGTAGAGGATTCAAATTTAGACTTGCTCGTGATTAGAAGACTCCAAGGGGAAGTGCTTTTATATCTTTATGTCTTTTATATTTATATCTTTCCTTAATGCGACACCGATGCGTTATTAGTAACTTGGAGTTAGTCACTAATGTGTATAACACATACACACACACACACACACACATACAGAGAGAGAGAGAGAGAGAGAGAGAGAGAGAGAGAGAGGAGTGCACCCTTTCAGTATGTCCCAACGTCCTCTGTTCCTGTTCTCTGTTCTGCATTCACTGATTCACTCCTAATAAAGCACCTCTGTAGTTAACACACATAACAAATGACCAGGGAGGGGCGGATATCTGAGATGTGTTCTTTGCCCCCCAAAAGTTGAAAGTCTAACACAGACTGCACCAAAAATAATCGGAGATTTCAGAGAGTCCAAAGACTAGCCAGGAGAAAGGCAGCTCTGTGGAGAGTTGGAGGCACTAGGACTGTTCACCCAGGTAAAGATGTGGCAGAGGAAGGAGGAAGAGGGCTATCACACTGCATAGCGGGTCTGTTTGTCCGGGAGGAAATGAGGTCATCCTGCTCTCAAAGAATCAGCATGACAGCCTCCAGCCAAGTAATTCGGAGTCATGAGAGCTGTTGGGGGAGCAATGTGAATCACGACAGCCTGCTGGGAATTTCTTAATAAGTAGAGTTTCGGGGTAAATCCTCAGGCTGTAACATCTCTGTTTACATTCTGATCACGTTTGTTTACAATTAGTGGCTTCTCAAACATAAACGTAACTGGCCACAGTCTTCTAAAGGAAGTAGCAAGTTGTCCCCGAAACCTATGGAATCTCTGACTCAGGGTCCTAAGGGTCGCTGGCAGCTCAGCTGCACAGGAAAACGAATTCTGAAGAACAATGGTCACCTGCCTACCCAAAGCTGGGTAGTTAACGTATACTTTCCCTCTCCAGAGGATGGCATTCTGGGCCTCTGGCTGGGGTAAAGTCAAGCAGCCTCCTCCTTCCTACCTCCTGGCATTCTTTTACAAGGCCCAGGTTGGCAGTAAAATGTTACAAACAGGCTGAGGCTTACGGAAATAAAGCAAAGTTTGGGCGCTAATGACTCGGTCACCTCTTCTATGGAAGGAGCAACAAAAATGACCACCAGTCCTTGTCTCTGGGGCACATGTAAAGGTGACTTAACCTTGGAATCCTTCCTGTGCACTTCCTACTATGCCTGAGGGGTGTGTGTGTGTGTGCACACGTGTGCACGTGTGCATGTGTGCGTGTGTGCGAGAGTACTTTGTCCTCAAGATGTGCAGGACTCATTTACACATGACCTGTCTTTAGGTGAGCCTATTTTATTAGATTAAAAAGTTGTTTTTTTTTTTTTTTTTTTTTTTTTTTTTTTTTGGTTCTTTTTTTCGGAGCTGGGGACCGAACCCAGGGCCTTGTGCTTCCTAGGTAAGCGCTCTACCACTGAGCTAAATCCCCAGCCCCAAAAGTTGTTTTTTTTTTATCTTAACGTAATAATGCCCTATGATGATGATGTAACATGTGGGGGTACAAATGCCTTTACGGTGTATGATTGGCAGCAGGAGAGACGGCTCAGCTGTTAAAGGCTAGGCTCACCACCAAAGATAAAATGTGTAATTATCTTTTTACAATGGCTGATACGGGGACGTGTTTAAAGTTTTTAAAGCAGTGTGAAATAGCATTCAGTGAAAAATAAACGTTCCTTTCACCTTGTCCCCCAGACCCACAGTCCCTCTACTAAAAGAGGAGAGCAGACACTCCCACCATTGTTTATAGCCCACATTAACGAGGTTTGACCACTCCCTTGCCTTTTGTTTCTATCCTGCCACAATTTACTGTTCACACTAAGACTCCTGATTGAGCACTGATTGCTCTTCCAGAGGTCCTGAGTTCAATTCTCAGCAACCACACGGTGGCTCACAACCATCTGTAATGGGATCCGATGCCCTCTTCTGGTGTGTCTGAAGACAGCTATAGTGTACTCATATACATACAATAAATAAATCTTAAAGACTCCCCCTCCCTTGATTGTTTATCTTTGTTTGTGTGCAACCATAGTTCCACTGAGATCTGCACTCGGTCCTGTTCTGAGCTGCTCCTTGGTAGTATTCTTCCCCAGACAAATACATTTATTATAGGAATTTTTCAAAAGACCCATTGACACTTCAACCAGCCAATAGCAGCTGGTGTCCTAAGACTTTGCTCCTACAATCCTATCAGATAGTAACCTTTATTGTTTTTTTTTAAATCATAATTATTTTTGAGGATTTCACTATGTAAATTAGGATGGGCTTGAACTTACAGAGATCCACTTGCCTCTTCCTCCCTAGTGTTTGGATTGAAGGGTATGCCATTATGTCTGGCCCATGCCATAATTTTTTTTTTTTTCGGAGCTGGGGACCAAACCCAGGACCTTGCGCTTGCTAGGCAAGCGCTCTACCACTGAGCTAAATCCCCAACCCCCCATGCCATAATTTCTAAAACCATCTTTCAAAGACTAGCCTTAAACCAAGCAGCAAGTCTGAATAAAATCTGACCTTTGCGTCTCACCCTCTGATGACACCCTTAACACTCCCTGACTACAAACTTCACTTTTGTCTTCTGATTCACTGGTTGTGTTAGTAATATTTGGGGACTCAGCATTTGACATGTGGGAACCTTTGTGAGTAGGTTAGGAACTGTGAATTATACACCTCTAAAGACATCTGAATCAATGTCGTAGGCAGGTAGGGGGTCAAAGATGGACAGGTTGGAGAAGAACTGATTAAACCACTAAGGAAGAGGCTTGAGGTCAGCAAGCCCATGTCTGGAGCGCCGTCACCACGCTACATTGGGGCCACACTAGGTGAATGAAAGAATGGAAGAATGCACAAGCTGCTGGGTCCCTCAGTCTAGACTGCGTTAGTTTGGTCAGCTGGAAATCCCATGACTTCGTCAAAGTCGGGAAGCAAGCGCTGTCCAGTTGCGGTGGGATGTAGGAAAAGGAAAAGAAGGGAGAGAGCGCCGCCCTCCACCAAACCTGGGCGGGGCCCGGGCCCGGGCGGGCCCTATTAAAGAGCGAGCAGCGCGGAGCAGTGAGTGGAGCCTCAGAGCACCGTCTGTCATCAATCCAGTCCTTGCGTGTCTGCCGGCGCCCTTCCGCTGCAGTCACCGGTGAGTGCTGTTGGTCTGAAGCAAGGCTGGCGGGATGAGGCAGCCAGGGTCCCTGCATGCCTTCCCTTCCCCCTACCTCGGTTGGCTGAACTGTGGGCAAGGTCACTCACTACTCCAGCCCTTTGCTCCCCTCTACAGAGAGGGTCGGTGCTGTTGTGCAGGTTCAGAGCCCCAGACGCGAGAGACTGCCTGACCTGGGGAGCTTGGTCCCTGTTGGCGCGCCCCGCAGGGGATCTGAAGTGTCTTCCCTTGACCTGTAGTAACTCTGCCACCTTCAAGCTGCTCTTCTTGCCCTGACTTCTCCTTCCTTTGCAGAACTGCTGTCTAGAGAGAGCCCAGCGTCAGTACCATGAGAGTCTGGCTTGCGAGCCTGTTCCTCTGCGCCTTGGTGGCGCACTCTGAAGTGAGTGGTCTCGCTGCTTTGGCAGCTTAGGAAGGGGCTCGCAGGACCCCTTAAGCAGCATCGGGACAAAAGAGGGGATGCACGGGGAGCTTAGGCATCAAGACAGGTTTAGGCTTTCACAGGAAATGGGAAATGTGTCAGCGGAGGGCTTGGGCACCCCAAGAGGTTTGCACTTTCTGGCAAGGGAGGTGGTAGCCACGGGGAGTGCCTTAGCCCAAGGCACTTGGTTTGTGTGAGGTTTGCTTGAGTCAATCCATGTCTGGGTACTGGAAACCCATGGCCTTCATTTGTAGGACTGGCTAGTAATAAACAGAATGGGGAGAGACAGACAGGGGTGGGAGAATGGGGCGTGGGGGTCAGGACCTGTTTATCCTGAACCCAGACTCCCTAGAGCATGTCACCTCTGATGACCCCTACCTTCTCTTTCAGGGTGGCAGTGAACTTGGAGCTTCTGATGAATGTGAGTATCTGCTTCCTTGCACAATAGCTGGCTGCACAGACATCCTGGAGAAACCTTAGAGACCTGTCCCTGCTCAGAGGCTGCCCCCCACCCTGCTCAGAGGCTGGCTCCCCCTTGATCCTTGTTTACCCTTTCTTTGCATTTGCTAGCAAACTGTGGCTGTCAGAACGGAGGAGTATGTGTGTCCTACAAGTACTTCTCCAGCATTCGAAGATGCAGCTGCCCAAAGAAATTCAAAGGGGAGCACTGTGAGATAGGTATGGGGGAGTTTGGAAGCTGGGGTGGGGAGGGGCAGGGTGGAGGACCAGAGATCTCGGAACAGGGAGAGATGGGTGGGGTGCAGAAGCAGGGAGAAGCTGGGTTTGGTGGTATAGGTCTGTGAGCCCAGCACTTAGGGGGACACTGAAGCTTAGTTGTTAAAAACACTGGCTGCTCTTCTATATAGTTTGATTTTTAGCACCCACAGTAGTGGGTTACAGCCATTTGCACCCTCAGTCCCAGGGGATCCGATGCCCTCTTCTGGCCTCTTCTGGCCTCTTCCAGTCCCAGTCATGTACAAGGTGCACAGATATACATGCAGGAAAAACACTTATACACATAAAATAAGCAAATAAATAAATTAAAACAGGCAGCAGAAGTTGGGACACACACACACACACACACACACACACACACACACACACTCGCACGCAGAGTCTCATGAAGCAGTGGCCATACAAGTGTGAAGAAAGGGTGGATCGGGTGGATCTTCCTAATGTCACCTGACAGGTCCAAAACTATGTCACCTCTGAAATGCCTGTCCAAACCTCCTCCTTCTTCTAATACTCTGTACTCCTCAAATTATTTCTAGATACATCAAAAACCTGCTATCATGGAAATGGTCAATCTTACCGAGGAAAGGCCAATACTGACACCAAAGGCCGGCCCTGCCTGGCCTGGAATTCACCCGCTGTCCTTCAGCAAACCTACAATGCTCACAGATCCGATGCTCTTAGCCTAGGCCTGGGGAAACACAATTACTGCAGGTAGGTGATGACTGAGTACCAGGAATCCTTCCCAGGGGCGACAGGGAGTTGGCTCAGCAGTTAAGAGCACAGGTTGCTTTTCCAGAGCACCTAGGTTCCATTCCCAGCATCCACAGGGCAGCTCATGACGGTCTTTAACACCAGTTCTAGAGGACCCAGTGCCCTTTTCTGGCCTCATTGGGCAGGCATGCACTGGCATAAATACAGGGAAACACTTATACAAGTTAAAAACAACGTCCCTCCCTCTGCCGTGGCCTCTTAGAGACCTAGGTCAGCAGCACCTGGTACACTGAGACGGGAATGCTGGCCCAAGAATCCAGACCTCTGGTTGAGCCTTTGCTGGAAGGGAGGATGCAGGGAAGACAGTCTGGGTTGGAATGACCTTCCCAATCCCCTGTGTTACCAGGAACCCCGACAACCAGAGGCGACCCTGGTGCTATGTGCAAATTGGCCTAAAGCAGTTTGTCCAAGAATGCATGGTGCAGGACTGCTCTCTCAGTGAGTATCACCGGCTGCTTGTGACAACGGTGTGGACACACACACAAAGAGACAAGAGTTGTCACCACAGGAGGGATGAGAAGTGAGGTTTGCCCCGGAGATCTTCATCTTTGCTGTCTCTCCCCCAAACATGTATCTCTCTCCTTTCTAGGCAAAAAGCCTTCTTCTACTGTAGACCAACAAGGGTTCCAGTGTGGCCAGAAGGCTCTAAGGCCCCGCTTCAAGATCGTTGGGGGAGAATTCACTGTCGTTGAGAACCAGCCCTGGTTTGCAGCCATCTACCTGAAGAATAAGGGAGGAAGCCCTCCCTCCTTTAAATGTGGTGGGAGCCTCATCAGTCCTTGCTGGGTGGCCAGCGCCACACACTGCTTCGTGTACGTTCATCCCTTTGTCTCTTCACTCTGACCCTCCCGGCCCACCCCAAGAACGTCCCTTTCTCCTTCCCTATGGAAGACTGCACTGTCACTCTCCTGCTGAGCTTCTGTCTGTGCAGCTTGTGGTCTTAGGGCTTCGAGGCCTCTGAGGTGGGGTGGAGAAAGTGACGGGACTTTGAGACCAGGCTGATGAGTCTCGTCTCTCACAGGAATCAGCCAAAGAAGGAAGAGTACGTTGTCTACCTGGGTCAGTCGAAGCGGAACTCCTATAACCCCGGAGAGATGAAGTTTGAGGTGGAGCAGCTCATCTTGCACGAAGACTTCAGCGACGAAACTCTGGCCTTCCATAATGACATAGGTGAGCTCAGTTACCAGCAAGGCGACGGTTTTCAAGAGGCTAACGTGGTGGTGGTGGGAATTGCTGGGGGACCTTGAGGTCCTGGATTTATATGACGAGACAGGTGGGGAAGAGTTGAGAGGGAAACACAAGAGAAACTGAGGGGTGTGGCGCTCCTCTGTGGAGACCTTGCGTTTCCCAAGCAGGTAGATTCTTCTAAGTGAAAAGAACCCTACTGGCATACGGCTGAGGCTGGCGATGCCCTGTTTGTGCAGTGCTGTTTCTCTCCATACCACAATGGAGAATTTGAAAAGCACAGCCTCGCCTGGATCTCAGCTCAGCTCCCTCAGCAGGAAACGACCTGTTCAGTTGTACATGGTGGACTTTGTTGCCTGAACGTGTCATCCGTAGACCTTCTTGGATGCTCCATGACTCCCGTGTCATGAGAATAGATCAGTACCTGGCATTCTTCAGGGGAGAGGGGATGACTACCTGACCTTTGACCTTTCCCTTCCCCAGCCTTGCTGAAGATACGTACCAGCACGGGCCAATGCGCACAGCCATCCAGGACCATACAGACCATCTGCCTGCCCCCGAGGTTTGGTGATGCTCCGTTTGGTTCAGACTGTGAGATCACTGGCTTCGGACAAGAGAGTGCCAGTAAGCGACAGCTGAAGCTGACTGAGGGGGTCTGTGGGAGTGTTATGGTCCAGAGCAAACACAGCAGACTATCAAAGGAAGACAGCGGAGACTGGGAGCACTGTGGAGGGATAGAGTAGGAGGTGATGAGCAACCAAGTCAAACAGGGTGTGAACAATTGTGGGTAGAGTTAAAGGCTCAGATCGGAGAATAAACAAGGGCCTTCCATGGCCAGGGTCTGGTTTTTCTCTTCCCCCTTGCAGAGAGTCTCATTTGTAGACACCACTTAATGCAAACCTCTGTTTCTTCCGCCTAGCTGACTATTTCTATCCGAAGGACCTGAAAATGTCAGTTGTAAAGATTATTTCTCACGAACAGTGCAAGCAGCCTCACTACTATGGCTCTGAAATTAATTATAAAATGCTGTGTGCTGCTGACCCAGAGTGGAAAACAGATTCCTGCTCGGTAAGACTCCCAAGAACCCCTCTTTGTTACCCCCAAACACCCCAGAGCTCTTGGATTTGATCTGACAGCCCTGGAGAGTCTCTTTCCAGCCAACAACCTAAGAATCAAGGACTTAGGGCTTTGGGAGCGTGTGCCAGTTCTTATAGGTTCAAACACGAGCCCCTGTGCTGTGCACTTTAGACTATAAGGGACCGAGACCACTAAAACAATAATCCAGGCATGGTAGAGCACACCAGTAACCTTAGCACTCCTAGTACTTTGGAAGCTGAGACAGGAGGATCATGACTTCAAGGCCAGCCCAAACTACATAGTGAGAACTCAAGGCCTGTGCTACACAAGATCCTTTCTCAAAGAAAACAAGGGAAACACAAACCATAAACAACAAGACGACCACGACAAAGGGAGGGTGCCTAGCTCAGTGGTATAGTGCTTCCTTGCTATGCTCAAAGTCCTGAGTTCAAGTCTCAACTCAGGGACTGGAGATTATAAGGAAAACTAAGAGTCTGGGGGACATGGCTTAGTTGGCAGAGTGCTTACCCAACATGAATGAAGCCATGGATCCAATCGCCAGCACTTTGTGTCTTGACCCACACCTGTGATATCAGCCTTGAGGGAGTCACGGTCCGTTTACAAGTTCTTCAGCTACACAGTGAGGTCACAGCCAGCCGGAAATACAGGGGATTATGAGATTCCATCCCAGTCTCAGAAACACAAACCAACAAACACCATCAAGAAAACACAGATACTGTTCACATCACTTCTGGGCCTTTGGCTAAGACAAGTGAAATCAACATAATTCTATGGTTCATTGTTCAGGCTCATTGTGAGTGACAAAAGATCAGGTAGGAAAGGGAGGGGAAGCCTTGAATACAATATGAATTGGTAAATAGAGAGAAAAATTGGTAAATAGAGAGAGTTGGAAAAAACCAACCCCAAGATTGAGCATGTTGTGTTCCAAGGCAAGAAATAGCAGGGTCCGGGGAAGGGGTAAACAGTGGGAGACAAAAGCTAAGTAACTTTTTACTCTTGATAACGTGGATTTGTGAATGTCTCTGACTCTAGGAACCTCTCTCCCTGTTCTCTCAAACGTCACTTCTCCCAGAGCTCACCTCTCTATCTTTGGCTTCCCAGGGAGATTCAGGAGGACCTCTTATCTGTAACATCGATGGCCGCCCAACTCTGAGCGGGATTGTGAGCTGGGGCAGTGGATGTGCAGAGAAAAACAAGCCTGGTGTCTACACGAGGGTCTCATACTTCCTGAACTGGATTCAGTCCCACATTGGAGAAGAGAATGGCCTAGCCTTCTGATGGTCCCCAGGCAGCTGGGGGAAGAAACGGATGGGTCGCCACTCATCCCCACGCTGACCGTCCTCTGCAGCAGGGTCATCTCCATCATGTGGAGGGAAGAGCTGAAGAAAACAGGCTCTGCACTGATTCTTTGCTTGTGCTGTCCACCAGGGTGAACCCCAATAGTATTACCCTCAGACACAGGTCTGGGTGCTGGCCATCCAGACCATCCTGACCAGGATGGAAATCAATCCTGACTCAAGATGAATAGATGGGGAGTTGCCTTTTTATGGACTAAAGCCATCTGCAGTTTAAAAACCCAAGTGTAGGAGGAGAGTTGGTTCCCCCTAATGGGTCATTCATGAGGTCTGCTGTTGGGAAATAAATGATTTCCCAATTAGGAAGTGTAACAGCTGAGGTATTCTGAGGGTGCTTGTCCAATATGAGCACAGTAGTGTGAAGAGTAGAGACACTAATGGCTTGAGGGAACAGTTCTTGCATCCCATGAGTGGATCAGGAAATATTGTGTGCGTGTGCATGTGCATGTGTGTATGTGTGCGTGTGTGTGTGTGTGTGTGTGTGTGTGTGCGTGTGTGTGTTTGCTCACTGTGCACAGGTTGTGAGTATAAATCTGAGCAAAGCTGGTGTATTCCTGTATCTAACTGCAAGTCTAGGTATTTCCCTCCCTCCAGACTGTGATGCGGGGCCATTTGGTCTTCCGTGATGCTCCACTTGAATGTATTATTCCCGGGCATGACCCGTGACCAGCACTAATGTCTGCTTCACTTTTTATATAGATGTCCCCTTCCTGGCCAGTTACCATTTTTTTTTTTTTTACTAATTAGCCTAGTTCATCCAATCCTCACTGGGTGGGGTAAGGGCCACTCATATACTTAATATTTAATAATTATGTTCTGCCTTTTTTATTTATATCTATTTTTATAATTCTATGTAAAGGTGATCAATAAAATGTGATTTTTTTCTGAAGATTCTGGTTTCTCCACAGTTTTTGTATGAGAGGGACGAGGGGGGACATAAACAGGAAGAAAATAATGAGGGTCACGTGCATCTTGGTAACCTTTGGGGTTTGCTTGGACTCTATTTGGACAGGAATGCTTGGATGGTGGTGGTGGTGGTGGGAACTCTGATCCAAGCCAGGGGTGGTAGGTTATCCCAGTACACCTAAAGGCTAAATGGAGTTTGGTGCAAATTCAAGATCAGCCCGGACTACATGCTGATTCCCAGGCTAGCTAGGCTACATAGCAAGACATTGTCCTAAAAAAGAATCCACAAAGAAAACAAAGAAATCTGATTTAAACAAAACAACAGCGGTGGGTGCTGAAGACAGGGTCAGGTCATGAAATACTTGTGTTTGCTGCTCATGCAGAGGGCTGCAGTTTGGTTCCCTGCACCCACCTCAGGGGGCTGACACTACTTATAGTTCTTCTGGCCTCCGTAGGACCCAGCACCCATGCACACACACAGATGATTAAAAATAAGTCTTACAAAAGAAAACATGAAAGTATAAGTGTGAGGGGGAACTGTGTCTGGTGCTTGTAATCCAAGCAAGTGAGAGGCTGAGGCGGGAGGACTCCTGTGAGTTTGAAGCCAATTTTGCTACAAAGTTTTAGTCTTAAAGCAAACAAACAAAATAAAACAAAAAGTTGGGTGGTAGTGGCATGCCTTTAATCCCAGCAGAGGCAGATGTTCCAGGCCAGCCCCAATTACACAGTGAGTTCAGGACAGCCAGGGGCTACATAGAGAAACCTTGTCTCAAAATAGTAATAGTAATTAATAATAATAATAATAATAATAATAATAATAATAACAAGAACAACAATAATAAAACCAAACCATTGTGAATCTGGAATTCAGAAAGAGCAAACATAATTTTCCATCTTCTGTGTGTAGGCTGATGCTGAGTTTCCTCTGTGTTAATGGATCATATCTGTGCTTCATGTGGCCTTGGGAAGGTACTTTTAGGAGAGTTCCAGGGTCGGCCTTCGTGCCACCTAAATTACAAAGCAGATCACAGACCTATGGCTTGGTAAGTGGGGTTCGGGGTGAGCTGCAGCTCACAGTTTCTCCCTCAGTCTGGTGCTATTGGGCAGCATATCTCTTCCATTATTTATTTATTTTCACTGTACAGCCCTGGATGGCTTGGAATTCAATATATAGACTAGGCTTATCTCTGCCTCCTGAGACCAGAAATTCAAGGCGGTGTGTCTCTTTTATAGCTGTATACAATGATTATTGTTATTGTTATTATTATTGTTATTATTATTATTATTGTTGTTGTTATTGTTATTAATTTTGGTATTGAGAACTGAGCCTATATTTTAGGCTACATTCACTGTTTTCTTTTCTTTTTTTAAATTTTGAGGTAAGGTCTTACCAAATGACAAGGCAGTCCTTCAACTCACTCTGTCGTCCAGGCAGACTTTAAGTTTGTGATCCTCCTGCTTCAGCCTCCTGAGTAGCAGCACTGAGATCACAGGCCTCACTCATAGTGAGTCACTTGAGGCTCAGCTGTGCCTCTTACTCTGCTTCCCAAAAATCCTCAGGCTGACCTCAGCCAAGAACATCTGCGGTAGTGAAAACTGATGACCTCCAATGCCACCCTATATATGTGACATCCAGGGGACACAAAATATAGCTTCCCCTGGTCCGCATGTGGGACTTGTGCTGCATTCTCCTGTGTACTGATGCCCCTCATTGCTGTCTGTAAGAGCAGGGAACTCAAAATTAAAGCTGGACAATATCTTAATGGGGTGACCACATCATATAAATCAAGCACCGGGTTCTGAAGAACTGAGGCATACATAGAAGGCAAGCTGGAAGAGACAATTAGATGCTAAAATGTTGGAATTTCCATGTCACGTTTATGAGTTTTGGCAGTGTTTCTTAACAGTCACCTGAGAAACTTTAGAAAATATCTACACACCTATGCCCCACCTGTTAGATTATGATTCAGGTCAGGCTAGTGCCAGGGCTTGTGACTTTAGCTTAACTAGGTGTTTTTGATATGCACCACTGACTGAGAACCTCAGGCAGAGACCAGTCAGAATCTGTGAAGGGCCCAGAAAATTCAAGACCTGTTCATCACGAGTTCTTTGCTTGAAAACAGCCGATTTTCTGAGTGGAGTTTTGAGCATACGGAGTCTCCTGGGTGTTCTGAGCTTTTAATCCCATGAACTAGCACCCCCACCTCCCCCCCAAACACACACACAGTGCAGCTGTGTTTCAGTATGGGTTTTGCAATCAGGTGGCTTGAACTAGAATCCTGGCTTTAAACGCTAGCTAGCTACGTGGCTTGGAGAAGACCATTAGCCCCTGTGACCCCTGTCCAAGCTTGACAACCTGAGTTTGGTTCCCAAAACCCACATGGTTTAAAAAGAACTGATGCCTGAAGGTTTTTCTCTGACTTCAAGTTAGTGTCGGGGCAAGCACGCGCGCACAGAGAGAAAGCTCTTTTACAAAGCTTAGTACATATCTCAGGGTTTAATAGAATCCCTTTCTGTTTCCCATCCCAGAATTGCACGGGTGGTTTGCAGAGCAGAGATTTGCTGGAAAAGAAAGGACATGATTAGAATGTAAGGGACCCGGCCCAGGCTGAGCAGCTTTTCAGCTTCTTCATTTCTTCCCCGGGGACCAAGGAAGATCTTGTTCAAACTTGAGCAGCTCCAGCCGCATCAGGAGTCCCAGACACAGAAAACAGGAAGTAAGAACCCCAGCGGCCGATTGAGCAATGGAAGGGGCTAACCGGTTCCTATCCACCTCTCCTGAAGCTCTAGCTACCTCCCCAACAACTGCTTTAGGGCTCTCGATCCTGATTTAATCCTTTCCCTCATTCCAGGAAGAAGGTACTGTACTATGTGTAGCCCTACTTTACAGGAGAAAAAGCAGAGGCACAGAGACCCTGACGAGCCTGCGCGCGGCAAATAAGACTGCAAGCGCAGTCAGGCTCGACCTCAGGCAGCGGGCTCCAGGGTCCCTGGGCCCAGTGTAAGGAGAGCACACCCCGTCACCTGCTTAAAGAACAACTTCACCCTGATACAGCAACCTCAGCCTTTTCTGCCGAAATCTAGTGTCACCGAGGTGGTTTCCGATTTCACCAGAATCCTTCCTTTTGAAATATTCTGTGGCCAATTCAATTATCAGAACTCAACCTGATGCTCATCCATGCCGTGTCTGTCCCAAGCCAGTACCCTACAACAGCCACACCCCTGCACACTCATTCCCCACCTTCTTTCCTAGCAGGAAACCTCTGAGCTCTTCCTTGAACAGTCAGCAGAAGTTTCCAAGGAGCACTTGAAAGAACAGCTCTGCTGAGATGCTGTTCATACACTATACCATTCGTCCATTTAAAGCACACAACTTGGTGACTTTTGGCATTATTTACAGAGTTGGGCAACATAACAGGCAATTTAGTACGTTTTCATCAGTTCACAGAGAAAACCTGAACCAATGAGACAATTGCTTCCTTTCCCTTCCTAGGTGTACAGCCCTAGGTAGCCTCTTACCTACCTTCTGTCCCTGTGGGTTTGCCAATTCTGGCCGCTTCACATAAATAGAACTATATAAAACACCCTTGCCCCTCTCAGTGAGCACCATGCTTTCCAGTTTCACTCATCCTGTAGCATGTGCCAATGTTGCTAAGTTTTAAATAACAAATTGGAAGAAAAGGAGATACAGCAAACATTTTTCTTTCCTTCCTTCTTCCCTCCCTCCCTCCTTCCTTCTTTTTTTTTTTTCTTCTTCTCCTTCTTCCTCCTTCTCCCCAAGGTCCTGTTCTTTTTGAGACACAGTCTGGTTATGTGGTCGAGGCTGGCTAGGAACTTGTGGTGTAGCTTAGGCTGGCTTTCAACTCAGGATCCTTCTGCTCCTGCTTCCCAAGTACGGGGTCTTTCTTTAATTTTTTAACTTTTATTTTACATGTGTGAATCTTTTGCCTGCATGCATGTAAGTGTACCGACCATGTGCATGATGTACCGTGGAGCTCCCTGAAACTGAAACAGATAGCTGTGAGCTGTCATGTGCATGCTGGAAACCAAACGCTTGCAAAACCATCTTCCAGGGGCCACTTCTCCAGTGCCTTTCTTCTCCCTTCTCCTCCTCCTCCTCCTTTTCCCCCTCCTCCTCTTCCACTCCCTCCCCCACCTCCCCCTCTTCCTCCTCCTCCCCTTTCTCCCCCCTCTCAGTGTGTGTGTGTGTGTGTGTGTGTGTGTGTGTGTATATTCCAGGCATTCTTAGATACTGGGGATATAAGAACAGTCAACCCAATCCTCGTGGTTAAGGACCTAACAACTTGAGAAAAGGAAAGAGAACCCGACTACAATCTAATGACATAATAATTGCAAATAAAAGTATTTGTGAAGTGCACAAGGCATGACATAGACACCCTCAGGTGGCCCCTCTTCGCCTTCCTCTCTCTCTGACGAACCCTTAGTCACAGGGTCAGTGCCTGTAAGATTCCTCTAGGTATCCGCCAGAATGTTGGCATTGGGAAGTTGCTAGTTAACCTTTTGGACATCACATCTTGTTTTCAGATACTTTTTCCCCCAAAGTCTTGAAAGCTAATTAAGGACCAGGTGCCATAACTTTCTTCCTTTGTGTTTGCACACGCATGTGTGGGCCTGACACATCGTAGGGAGTCATAAGTCAACTCATGACAGTCGGTTCTCTTCTCTCCAGTGTGGATACCAGAGATTGAACTCAAGTCTTGGCGAGAAGGCCCTCTACCCACCGAACCATCCCGAGGCCTCTTAGTTTTTATTAACCAAGAATTCCTATTCGTTTGTAAAAAAGAACTACACACCTAAAATCATCTCGTGGTCTTCAGTCACTGTTAACATCTCTGGCTTTGGGGTTTCCTTTTCGATTTAACCATCTCTACTTGACTTTGAATATTTGGCTCCCCAAAGCCAGGTACTAAACTATCCTTTCTTGTTCCTAACCTAAACTTTCTCCAAAGAAATCTTACTCCTGCTCAGGCTAAAATCACCACCAAGAGATGACTCCCAATGCTTGCCAGACTTCCAAAGGACAACCCCTCCATTCCTGTTGTCTACTTGGCAACCTGGTTGATAGGCACACGGCCACCTCGAAGCCAGCGTTCATCGTCCTCAGTTCCAGTTTAGACTTCTTCCATTGCTCTCTGGCACGATAGTTCACAACCATGCAGTCATGCAAGCCAGAAATCTTGCTGTCATCTCTTTGCTCCTATCTCCTAATCTTATCTATTACAAAACTCTAGGGATTTGCCCAATAGCTCTTGAAATCTTCCATTCCCTTTTTATTCTTTTTTTTTTCTTTTTGGAGGTGGGGTCGGGGAAACGGGGTCTTATGAGGTCCAGGCTACTCTTGGATTCACTGTACAATTGAACACTCTCTTGCTTCTGACTCCCAAGGGCTGGGAGTAGAAGCCTGTGCCACCATGCCTGGGTTATGAGGTGCTGGCCATCAAAGCGATCCGCTTCTCTCCGTCTCCGCCCCCACCGCTAGCTCGACGCCAAGCTGCCCTCTGCTCTGTCTGCTGGATGTCAGAGCCTCCCATCCGTTTCTCTCCAGTTCACTTGAACAGAGAAGCCCCTGAATGTGCATTTGCCTAATGACCGCTTCTGCTCTTCATAGCTCTTTACTCCTTCTAACCCCCTCTCCCTTCCTCCGCTGATGTCTTATTACCAGCCCCCTGCTATCGTGGCCCAGTCCACGCTTCCTCTTTCTGGGACATTCTTCCTGACACTCTGAGGTTCTTCTTCATACTTCCAAGATTGTGTTTTTTCTTTTTTTCCCCCTTTGTGGGGGAGAGGGTTGTTCAAGACAGGGTATCTTTGTGTAGCCCGGACTGTCCTGGAACTCCATCTGTAGTCCAGGCTGGTCTTAAACTCACAGAGATCCACCTGCCTCTGTCTCTTGAGAGCTGGGATTAAAGGTGTGTGCCACCACTGTCCTGCACCCCAGATTATTTTTTCTTGGCTACCTGTACCTACATATGTTCCCTGCCCGTAGTTCTCTGTGCCATGTCACCCCCTCTGATGCATTAGTCGCTGTTTTAATTTTTATTTGCCCTATCATTAGTTGATTAACATGTGTGCTTTTCTCCCATCAAATTATATACTTCCTGAGGCCAGATACATTGCTTTTGATCATAACTGAATATGGCAGACAGTTAATATTTATCGAATAAATGCATTCTGGTGTAGGTGCTGCTTTTTAAAAAATAATTGTGTTCATGTTCTACCTGTAATTTTCTATCTTTTTTCTTAATTATTTACCACTAGCCTTTTCCTTTAGTATAAGAAATCTCTCTAGGGCAGGCCTTTTAATTCCAGCACTTCGAAGGCAGAAGCAGGCAGATAGGTGTCTGTGAGCTTCAGGATAACCTGGTCTACATAGTGAGTCCCAAGGCAGCCAGGCTACGTAGAGAGAGAGACCTCTTCCCAAGACACAACACAACAAACAAACAAATGGAAAAAAAAAAAAGAGAGAGATTTGTCCAAGCCACATAGTTGATTATAACACTCATTCAATTTACCTTTCAGTTCTGAGGCATCATAGGTAAAGCATGTGACAGTTCTCTGTAAATATCTATGTATGAGACAGTATCATTTGCATTTCAAAGACGGAGTGGCTCATTTCTCTCTGGTCCCATCCCCCCACCCTGCCTTTCTCCTTGCTTTCCCCGCCTTTTTTTTTTTTTTTTTTTTTTTTGTGCCCTTGCTCTGCTTGATGACCCAGTAAGGTCTAAAATAACTCATTAACTTTAATGTCTTACTATCCAAGGATCTCCTTCTCTTTCTCTCTCTCTCTCTCTCTCTCTCTCTCTCTCTCTCTCTCTCTCTCTCACTCTGTGTGTGTGTGTGTTTTGCTAAAAAAAGCTCAAGCATGATGGCACACACACCTATAATCTTAGCATTCCTGAGTTGAAGCCAAGAAGAAAATCAAGAGTTCTAGGCCATCAAGGACTCTACAAGACCTTACCTAAAACCAAAACAACCTCTTCTCAAAACAACAATAAAATCCTGCTAAAAGGCAGGCATCCCTTAGCCCAAGTTCCGATGTGGTTGTTTCTTTCTGGTGCCAGCCCCACCTCTGCCTTTCTACCTGTTTTCCTGTATCTTGTTTTTGTTTTTGTTTCTTGTGTTTTTTGTTCTGCTTGATGATCCGGTAAGGTCTAAAAACTCATTAACTTTAAAGTCTTACTAATCCAAGTAGCACTCACGTGTTCTCTCTCTCTCTCTCTCTCTCTCTCTCTCTCTCTCTCTCTCTCTCTCTCTCTGTTGATGGTTTGGGCTCTTGAAGGGGCTCAAAAATTTTTAATTAATTGATTTCTCTTTTACCTACTCATTCAACATATATCCAGGGTTGGTCAAGGGCTGGGCACTCTGCTGTATACTGGGTCTAGCAATGACCAGCCTTGCTGAGCTAAAGTTCAAGCAAGAGAACAGACAAACCACCAAACAGAAGACACTGAGCACTTCATCCTGAGGAAGACATGAGAGACGGGCACAGAGGGCTGAGAGAACAGATTGGAGGAAGTCACCTGGAATGGAGCACAGAGGGACAAACACAGGGGGAGAACCGGCTTTCTGAGCTGAGGGAACATCGTGTACAAAGGAGAAGGAGAAGGAAGTATGGAGGATCCAGGGACTGCAGCTCAGGGAGCTACGACATGGGCGGGCACTGCAGAGGTGGTTTGGTTGAAGGAACGAGCAAGTAGGATCTTGAGGGCCTAGAGGACTGCGCTACACGAAAGGATTTGGACGTTATTATGACAGGGAGTCCATGTAAGAGCTTGAGGCAGTCTGATTGTTGGGCCTTGATGAGTCTATGGGCAGGCAAAACCAGTTTGGGGACTATTTCAGTTAGCCTCAAGGGAGCTGCAGAGAGGGTGACTCATCACTGTGAGGCGTGAGGGGGAGGCTGGTACAGTACAGATAAAGGAGATTTGTGGAGATACAGCGGACTTGATACTGACTCAGTGGGAGGAGGAGCTCTAACTTCTGGTTTAGAATCTTTAAACAGACGAGGACATTACATTATTTTACAAGTGAGAAACTGAGGCTCCCCTGTAGGTGGTCTCCTGGAAGTCCTATCGTAGGTAGGGGATTGGCCAAAGTAGAGCTATGACTGGTGGAGTTGGGGGACCAGTCTCTCAGGAAAGCAGACATGGTTTATGAACCATGGTTTACGGTTTATGACTGCCCACCTAATTGGAGAACTTCTCCAACACATGATCACTAAGCCTTGATGCTTCCCACACTTGCACGGTCTAGGCTTGTTTCTGAAGTAAGTATCTGGGGTCATTTCAGCCTGGTGACTACAGTTCTGACTCCAGGAATTCTTCAAAACCTCAAGTCCTGAGATTTACTGTCAGTGAATTAGAGGATGAGACTCTGAGATCAGCAGATGTTGGCTCCAGTTGCCTTGTGATTTCCTAAAACCGAGACATTAGAGTGTTTCAGCAGATCACGTGCACTTATTAGAGAGACAGATTCTAGCAAGCAGACTACAGAATGCAGCTGGAGGAGAATCGTAGCTGGTATCTTCTCATCCCACCCTCCAAATCTTTCCTCTCTGTAGTCTACCAGTTAGCCAAAAATAGGCTCATCCATCCATCCATCCATCCATCCGTCCGTCCGTCCATCCATCCACCTACCCACCCACCCACCAACCTACCTACCTACTTTTATTCTTCTCCCAAATGCTACATTCCAACCAGTTTCCTACCCTTCCTCTCCTCCTAGTCTCCCACCCTCATCCCTCAATCCATTTCTCCTCTGTTCCCTTCAGGAAAGGGCAACCTCTCAGGGATATCAATCAAATATGACATACCAACTTGCAATAAGACTAGCTACCTCCCTCATATTAAGGCTGGATGAGGCAATCCAGAATGAGGAAAGGGGTCCCAAAGCTGACCAAAGAGTAAGAGACAGCCCTGGCTTCCACTTTTAGGAGTCCCATAAGATGACCAAGCTACAAAACCGTAACTTCTATGCAGAAGACCCAGCTCAGACCCCCACTGGCCCCCTGGTTGTCAGTTCAGTCTCTGTGAGCCCCTGTGAAACTAGGTTAGTTGATTCTGTGGCTTTTCTTGTGTGCCCTGACTCCTCTGGCTTCTACAATGCTTCCTCCCTTCCTCTGCAGGACTCCCTGAGCTCTGCTAATGTTGGTTGTGTACCTGTTCCCATCAGTTTCCGGATGAAGTCTCCCTGGTCTCTTTGATGATACTTCTGCTAGGATCTGGTCCCAGCACACCCTGCGGGCAGGACAAACTGTAGGTTGAAGATTTCGTGGCTGGGTTGGCGTCCCAATCCCCCTGCTTGAGGCTTTGCCAGGTTCCAGAAGATGGCTGGTTCAGGCTCCATTTCCCACATTACTAGGAATCTCTGTTAGAGTAGCTCTCAGTGATAGCATGGAATCTAGGCACTAGGTTTCCACCTGCCCCCAGACTGCCCTCCAATTGCAGTCATTTCTCCAGTCTTTTCTTCCTCTCTCCCCTCCACCTTGCTTCTCTTGTTCCCAACCTCACACGACCTCAGTCCACCTTCGAAATCTACTGTTTCCCCTTCCCTGGGAGATCGTTTCATCCCCTTTTGTTTAAGCCCTCCTTGTTACTTAGCCTCTCTGGATCTGTGGACTTCAGCATGAAAGTCTTTTACTTTACAGCTAATGTCTACTTATAAGTGAGCACACACATTTGTCTTTCTGGGTCCAGGTTACTTCACTCAGGATTTTTTTTTTTTCCTAGTTCTACCCACCTGCCTGCAATTCTCATGATGTCATTGTTTGTTTGTTTTGTTTTGTTCTTTTGAGACAGGATTTCTCTGGATAGCCTTGTCTGCTCTAGAACTTGCTCTGTAGACCAGGCTGGCCTTGAACTCACAGAGATCCACTTGCTTCTGCCTCCCAGTGCTGGAACTAAAGGTGTGCACCACCACCACCCAGCGATGTCATTGTTTATAATAGCTGATTAGTATTCCATTGTATAAATTTAACCACATTTTCTTTATCCATTCTTTCGTGGAGGGATATCTAGGTTGTTTCTAGTTTCTGCCTATTATGAATAAACCCACTATGAACATATTTGAGCAAGTGTCCCTGTGATAGGTTGGAGTGTCCTTTGGTTATATACCCAGGAGTGGTATAGCTGAGTCTTGGGGTAGATTGATTTCCAATTTTCTGAGAAACTGCTATATTGATTTACAAAGTGTACAGGTTTATGCTCCTACCAGCACTGGAGGAGTGTTCCCCTTGCTCCACGTCCTTGCTAACATGAGCTGTCACTTGTGTTTCTGACAGGTGCGAGATGGAATCTCAAAGTCCTTTTGATTTTTATTTCTCTGCTGGCTGAGGATGTTGAACGTTTTTAAAGTGTTTCTTGGCCATTTGAGATTCCTCTTTTAAGAATTCTGTGTCTAGATCGGTACTGCATTTTTTTTTCTTTTTTTCGGAGCTGGGGACCGAACCCAGGGCCTTGCGCTTGCTAGGCAAGTGCTCTACCACTGAGCTAAATCCCCAACCCCATCGGTACTGCATTTTTAACTGGATTATTTAGTTTGGTGACGTCTAGCTTCTTGAGTTCTTTATGCATTTTGGATATGAGCCCCCTGTCAGATGTAGAATTTGTGAGGACTTTTTTTTTTTCCATTCTGTACTACAGAGCTGTAGTAATAAAACCCACATGGTATTGGCATAAAAACAGACAGGTTGATCAGTGGAATCGAATGGAAAAACCCACACATAAGTCCACACACCTGTAGATGCCTGATTTTTTTTTTATGAAGAAGCCATACATATACAATGGAAAAAACAAAACATCTTCAACAAACAGTGCTGGTCTAACTGGACGTTGGCATGTAGAAGAATGCAAATAGACCCATAAGTATAATCCTGCACAAAACTCAAGTCCAAGTGGATTAAAGACCTCAATGTAAAACCAGAGACATGAAGAGAAGGGAAAGTGGGAGAGTAGATTTGAATGCATTGGCACAGGAGACAACTTCCTGAACAGAACACCAGTAGCACCGACAGGTGCTAGGATCAACAGTGAATTCATGGGACCTCATGAAACTGAAAAACCGTAAAGCAAAGGTCACGTCAAAATGGTCGTATTAGTCTCACTCTCCATTGGAATGGGGCAACTCTTGCCATTCCCAGATAACTAGCAAAAGTGTTCCAGAATGCTCCGTAGTAAAAAGCATCAAAAGTTCTCTCGAAGTCTCCCTAGGTCAACACCTTCTTATGTACCTCTCTGAGCCTTTTCTCTCTCTTTGACTGACGTCTCTTATGGCTGAGAAAACCGGGAGGCACAACAGAATGGAGACATTTTGACAAGCAGTAGTTCTAGCCAGGCATGGTGGTTACTATGAGGTTCAGGAATCGTAACACGAACCACATGAACAGCGAGCTCAGTTAAGCAATAATACTCTATTGACTGCATACTCCAAGACTGATTGATCAGGACTTGGGAACCTACATTTTATGTGAAAAATCAGATTCAGAAGTTCAGAGGGCAAGGGTGGAGACAGTATTACATTTTGGCTAACAAGATAAAGTATTATCAGCTAGCCTTTAAGCTGATTGGGCATAAGTGAGGTAAGAGGGGTGGGGCTGGACAAGTGGTGAACAAGGGAGGAGGTTCACAGTACTGAGATAAACATTATTACACCCATACCAATATGACCCTTTCAGGGTCAGCTATAGATAATTACTTCTGGGAAGTGGAGCCTGAGAACCTGAACTCAGTTTCACCTTATGAGCAAAAAGGAGTCTGAATACAAAATGGCTACAGTTGTGCTAAAAGGAGCGGCCTCGACAGCACAGGCCTATAATCTTTCAAGGTAGAGGCAGGAAAATCAGTAGTTCAAGGTCATTGGCTGTCTGTGGAGTTCAAGGCCAGCTCAAGTTGCATGGAATAACTCTCAAAAACTAAAACTATCTATGTGTGATGGTGCATGCCTTTAATGCCAGGACTCAAGAAGCAGAGGCAGGTGGATTTCTTTAAGTTCTTGTTCCCCCTGCTCTACATAGAGAGTTACTGGCTAGCCAAGGCTACATATTGAGACACCCCCACAACACACACACACACACACACACACACACACACACACACACACACTAAATGAATGAACAAAAAGCCATCAATTAAGGGGTTGGGGATTTAGCTCAGTGGTAGAGCACTTGCCTAGCAAGCACAAGGCCCTGAGTTCGGTCCCCAGCTCCGAAAAAAAGAAAACAGAAAAAAAAAAAAAAAGCCATCAATTAAATGCAATCCCACTAAAATCAGGGACTACGCAAGGCTGCCCACTATCTCCCTACTTATTCAATACAGTACTTGAAGTCCTAGCCAGAGCAATCAGACAACAAAAGGAGGCCAAAGGGATACAGATTGGAAAGGAAGAAGTCAAAATATCACTATTTGCAGATGATATGATAGTATACTTAAGTGACCTCAAAAGTTCCAGCAGAGAACGACTAAACCTGATAAACAACTTTAGCAAAGTGGCTGGGTATAAAATTAATTCAAACAAGTCAGTAGCCTTCCTCTATTCAAAGGATAAACAGGCTGAGAAAGAAATTAAGGAAATGACACCCATCACAATAGTCCCAAATAATATAAAATATCTTGGCGTGACTTTAACCAAACAAGTGAAAGATCTGTATGACAAGAACTTCAAGTCTCTCAAGAAAGAAATTAAAGGGGTTGGGGATTTAGCTCAGTGGTAGAGCGCTTGCCTAGCAAGTGTAAGGCCCTGGGTTCAGTCCCCAGCTCCGAAAAAAAGAAAAAAGAAAAAAAAAGAAAGAAAGAAATTAAAGAAGATCTCAGAAGATGGAAAGACCTCCCATGCTCATGGCAGGATTAATATTGTAAAAATGGTCATCATGCCAAAAGCAATCTACAGATTCAATGTAATCCCCATCAAAATTCCAACTCAATTCTTCATAGAGTTAGAAAGAGCAATTTGCAAATTCATTTGGAATAACAAAAAATCCAGGATAGTGGAAACTATCCTCAACAATAAAAGGACTTCGGGGGAGGGGAGGAATCACCATCCCTGGTCTCAAGCTGTATTACAGAGCAATAGTGATACAAACTGCGTGGCATTGGTACAGAGACAGGCACATAGATCAATGAAGTAGAATTGAAAACCCAGAAATAAACCCACACACCTATAGTCACTTGATCTTTGACAAAGGAGTTAAAACCATCCAGTGGAAAAAAAGATAACATTTTCGACAAATGGTGCTGGTTCAACTGGAGGGCAACATGTGGAAGAATACAAATTGACCCATTATTATCACCCTGTACAAAGCTTAAGTCCAAGTGGATCAAAGATCTCCAGGTAAAACCAGATACACTGAAACTGTGTAGAAAGTGAAGAAAATACACTGAACTGTGAAGAAAAAGTGAGGAAGAGCCTCAAACACATGGGCACTGGGAAAGTTTCTTGAATAGAACACCAATGGCTTATGTTCTAAGATCATGAATCAACAAATGGGACCTCATAAAACTGCAAAGCTTCTGTAAGGCAAAAGACACTCTCGTTAGGACAAAACTGCAACCAACAGACTGGGAAAAGATCTTTACCAATCCTACATCTGACAGAGGTCGAATATCCAATATATACAAAGAACTCAAGAAGTTAGACTCCAGAGAATCAAATAACCCTATTAAAAATGGGGTACAGAGCTAAACAAAGAATTCTCGGCTGAGGAATATTGAATGGCTGAGAAGTACCTAAAGAAATGTTCGACATTCTTAGTCATCAAGGAAATGCAAATCAAAACAACCCTGAGATTTCACCTCACACCAGTCAGAATGGCTAAGATCAAAAACTCAGGTGACAGCATATGCTGGCAAGGATGTGGAGAAAGAGGAACACTCCTCCATTGTTGGTGGGATTGCAAACTGGTACAACCACTCTGGAAATCAGTCTGGAGGTTCCTCAGAAAATTGGACATTGAACTGCCTGAGGATCCAGCTATACCACTCCTGGGCATATACCCAAAAGATACTCCAACATTTAACAAGGACACATGCTCCACTATGTTCATAGCAGCCTTATTTATAATAGCCAGAAGCTGGAAAGAACCCAGATGCCCTTCAACAGAGGAATGGATACACAAAATGTGGTACATTTATACAGTGGAGTACTACTCAGCTATTAAAAACAATGACTTCATGAAATTCATAGGCAAATGGTTGGAACTGGAAAATATCATCCTGAGTGAGGTAACCCAATCACAAACAAAAAAAAAAAAAAACCAAAACCAAAAACAAAAACCCTAACATGGTATGTACTCACTGATAAGTGGATATTAGCCCAAAGGCTTGGATTACCCAAGATACTATCCACAGACCACATGAAGCTCAGGAAGAACTACCAAAGTGTGGATGCTTCAGTCCTTCTTAGAAAGGGGAACAAAAATATTCATAGAAGGAAATACAGAGACAAAGTGTGGAGCAGAGACTGAAGGAAAGGCCATTCAGAGCCTGCCCCACCTGGGGATCCAGCCTATATACATACAGTCACCAAACCCAGACAACATTGCTGATGCCAAGACATGAATGCTGACAGGAGCCTGATATAGCTGTCTCCTGAGAGGCTCTGCCAGAGCCTGACAAATACAGAGGCAGACTCGTAGCCAACCATTGAACTGAGAATGGGGTCCCCATGGGAATTAGAGAAAGGATTGAAAGGGCTGAAGGGGTTTGCTACCCCATAAGAACAACAATACCAACCAACCAGAGCTCCCAGGGACTAAACCATCACCCAAAGACTATACATGGACAGACCCATGGCCCCAGCTGCATATGTAGCAGAGGATGGCCTTGTTGGGCACCAATGGGAGGAGAAGCCCTTGGTCCTGCCAAGACTGGATCCTCCAGTGTAGGAGAATGTCAGGTTGGGGAGGCAGAAAGGGGTGGGTAGTTGGGTGTGGGAACACCCTCATAAAAGAAGGGGGGGGTGGAATAGGGGGTTTATGGACAGGACACCGGGAAAGGGGATAACATTTGAAATGTGAATTTTTAAAAAAAATCTATAACAAAAGCCATCAATTCTTCAAATATGATTTTGAAATTGGTAACTTCTGTATCACCTGGCTCTTAGAAGTACAATTGTCAGATCCTACAATAGAGTCAATACATAAAAACTCTAGAGGTGGGGTCCAGCAATCTGTACAGTTTAACAACACTGAAGGAAACTTTGTCATACTGTCAGGTTTGAGAACCACTGTTCTGAACTTTCATCTCAGACTTTGGTAGTTTGCAGCCCAACCATTTAGTGAGCTTCAGTTAATCTCATCCAAAAGGTTGAACATTGATGTGCCACCCGGGGAGCTCACTAAACATAACTTGATTTTTAAAACAAAACCTGAACAGAGCCAGGCAGTGGTGACTCATGCCTTTAACCTCAGCATTTGGGAGGTAGAGGCAAGCATCAAGGCCAGCCTGGTCTACAGAGTGAGTTCCAAGGATAGCCAGGGCTACACAGAGAAACCTTGTCTACAAAAACAAAACAACCAAACAAAACGAGAACAACAAACTGGTGGGCTATAGAGGTGGTTTAGTGGTTAAGAGCAGTGACTGCCCTTCCAGAGGACCAAAGTTCAATTCCTAGCATCACATGGCTAACAGCCATCTAGAACTCCAGTTCTAGGGGATTTAACACCTTCTCCTGGCCTTTTTGGGCACTGTACACATATGGTAAGAATAAATATATACACACAGAACACTCATCCATGAAAATATTTTAAAAATTAAAAAAGAAACTGGACTGGTATCTGGGAAACTGTATTTTAATTAACTTCTTTAGGTAATTCGGATACTCTTAAAGAGTTGAGAATGGTTAATATATTAACTCTTATTAACTGAACCTCAGCATGGCAGGGCGGGGGACCAGACAGAAGGGCTGTGGGAATGTCTCTCAGTGTTCCACATATCACATGATCTGAACTTCTGAGGAACTGATTGGAAGAGCAGGAGCCTGAGCCTGCATCAGATGTACTGAGTAAGACCCTGGACCTGAATCCTGGGCATCTCCATCTAGGGTATTCTAGATGATACGTCAGATAATGTCAGACGCTCACAGAGCAACAGACTGATACGTGCTGTCAATGTTGGCTACACATCAGAATCACCAGAGGAGGGTTGTAGAAATGGCTCAGTGGTTAAGAGCTCTTACTGCTCTGGCAGAAGACCCAGGTTCGATTCCCAGCACCCACGTGGGAGCTCACAAGAGGCTAAATAACTCCATTTCTAGGTGATCCAATGCCCTCTTTTAACCTCCATGGTTATGCATGTGGTATAGACAAAAATTCAAGTAAAATACTCGTACACATAAACAAATCTGAAGAAGAGAAGGTAGAGGAGAGAGGAGGAAGAGGAAGGAGAAGAAGGAGGAAGGAAGAGGGGCTGGAGAGATTGCTCAGTGGTTAAGAGCACTGACTGCTCTTCCAGAGGTCCTGAGTTCAAATCCCAGCAACCACATGGTGGCTCACAACCATCTGTAATGAGATCTGATGCCCTCTTCTGGTGTGTCTGAAGACAGCTGCAGTGTACTTATATGTAATAAGTATTTTTTTAAAAAAGTCCGACTTAATTAGGTCTGAGCTGGAGATTGAATATTTTTTTTTTCAAAATTCTCCCTATACGATCATCAACTAAAGGGAGAGACAGATATCAGTTGGACTGGGAAATAGGCGGTAAACAAGTAAAGAATAATGGAGGTTATGGGAGACGGTAGCTATAGACTTTCCTTTTGGAACCCCATGGAGACAGGAAGCTGGTGGGGCCAGTGAGGTGGCTCAGGGGGAAACGGTGCCTGCTCTGAAGGTCGGTTACCTAAGTGGAATCCCTAGGACCTTGTGGTGGAAGGGGAGAGCTGACTCCCACAAGCTGGCTTTAACCTCCACTCATGTGTGCTACCTGCTTCCTCCCCACAACTACAAACAAGAAATAAACATTTGAAAACCTAACACCGGAGTTGGAGAGACGGACCAGCAGTTAGGGGCTTGTACTCAATCTTCCAGAAGACCCAAGTTCAGTTCCCAGAACCCACAGTGTGAGGCTTACAGTGCCTGTTACTCCAGCTCCTGGGGATCTGACACCTCTTCTGGATTCCACAGCCCCCTGCACGCACGTGCTCAAACCCACACACTGATGTACACATAATTAAAAAAATAAAAATAAATCTTAAATAAAAAAACCCTAAACATTAAATAAAAGGTGGGAAGGCTCTCCAGTGTGAGCGGTCTGGCTCACGGTAGGAATGGCAAGGGAAAAGGTTAGCATATTAATTTTCTATTGCTACTGCAACGCATCACTATAAACTTAGTGACTGCAAATAACACAAACGTCTTATTTTATAATTCTCAAGGTCAAAAAATCGAACTGGATAACAGTGTTGGGTTCCCTTCTGGGGAGCTTTCGGGGGAGGATCAATTTCATTCCTTTTTCCACCTCTAGGAGCAGCTCTAATTTCTTGGCTCAAGGCTCAACAGTGCTAATCTTTCTTTCCTCTGTTGTTCTCTCTCTCTCTCTCTCTCTCTCTCTCTCTCTCTCTCTCTCTCTCTGTCTCTCTCTCTCCCTTCCTCTCTCTCTCTCTTCCTCCTTCCCTCTCCCTCCCTCTCTCTCTCTCCCCTCTCCCTCCTTCTCTCTCTCTCTGTCTCTCTCTCTGTCTCTCTCTCTCTCTCTCCCTTCCTCTCTCTCTCCCTCCCTCCCTCTCCCTTCCCCCTCTCTCTCCCTTCCTCTCTCTCTCCCTCCCTCCCTCTCCCTTCCCCCTCTCTCTCCCTTCCTCCCTCTCTCTCTCTCCTTCCCCCCTCTCTCTCTCTGTCTCTCTCCCCTCTCCCTCCTTCTCTCTCTCTCTCTCTCTCCCTCCCCCCTCTCTCTCCCTCCCCCCTCTCTCTCCTCCTCCCTCTCTCTCTCCTTTCTTCTCTCTCTCTCTCTCTCTCTCTCTCTCTGTCTCTCTCCCCTCTCCCTCCTTCTCTCTCTCTCTCTCTGTCTCTCTCCCCTCTCCCTCCTTCTCTCTCTCTCTGTCTCTCTCTCTGTCTCTCTCTCTCCCTTCCTCTCTCTCTCCCTCCCTCTCCCTTCCCCCTCTCTCTCCCTTCCTCCCTCTCTCTCTCTCCTTTCCCCCCCCCTCTCTCTCTGTCTCTCTCCCCTCTCCCTCCTTCTCTCTCTCTCTCTCTCTCTCTCTCTCTCTCTCTCTCTCTCTCTCTCCCTCCTTCCCTCTCCTTCCCCCTCTCTCTCCCTTCTTCCCTCTCCCTCTCTCCCTTCCTCTCTCTCTCTCTCTCTCTCTCTCTCTCTCTCTCTCTCTCTCTCTGACTTCTCCTGGCTTTATTTTTTCCCCTTTGTAGACAATGTCTCAACTTGTAGCTCTGATATAGCCAGAGTACAGAGTAGGGTAGAATTCTGTATCTCCCTTTCCTGTCCCAAGGTCATGGGCATATGCCACCGCGCCTGATCACTCCCTCTTACACTTAGGCTTTGTGACTTTCTTGGCTCCAGCCAAGTCATCTAAAATACTATCGCTGTCCTTCAGTCCTTGGGGGGATAGCCTTGAGGTTAAAGTGCTTGCTGTTTAAGTGGGAGGATCAGAGTCCCTATTCCTAGAGTCCATGTAAATGCCAGGTGGGCATGGTAACCTGTACATAGAGTTCCAGAGCTCAGAAGGCTGACGCATGGATTCCCCCAGATCAAAATGGCAGCCGGATTAGACATACAGGTGAGTTCTTAGCATAAGTGAGAGACCGTGTCTTAATGAGTAAGACGGAGAGCAGTTAAGCAAGACTTTAGGGCCTCTACATGCATGAGCACTTGTGTGTGCACATTGCCACGCACATTTACACCCACGCATGGATAGACTTTCTCTCTCTCACACACGCATACCTTATATAAATATACATGAAGGAGAATGTTTCTTAGAATGTTTACTTCACTCCAGCACCCTCTAAAAGCTCACCCATTACATCAATTCAAGTCCCAATTGTTCATTTAAATCTCACCATTTTGTTTTTTGTTTTCTTTTGGGTGGGCGGGGGGGGGGAGGGAAGTGTGTTTTTTTTTTTTAAAGATTTATTTATTTTATTATATATAAATACACTGTAGCTGTCTTCAGATACACCAGAAGAAGAGGGCATCGGATCTCTTTACAGATGGTTGTGAGCCACCATGTGGTTGCTGGGAATTGAACTCATGACCTCTGGAAGAGCAGTCGGGTGCTCTTAACCGCTGAGCCATCTCTCCAGCCTGGGAAGTGTGTTTTTGAGACAGAGTTTCTCTATGTAGCTCTGGCCGCCCTGGAGCTACAGGCATCTCCAACTCAGAGAGACCCACCTGCCTCTTCCTCCCAAATGCTGGGATTAAAGGTGTATGACCCCACAGCATGGTTTAAATCTCAAAATCTTATGATACAAGTAATCTAAGTAAGATGTGGGTAAGATGTTTGGGCATCCCATTCTAAGGCATACTTCCTTTCTACCTGTGAACCAGAGAAACTCAAGAAAAATATCTTCTCTCAGGAACAGATAAAGGCTAGTTTCACAGACATTCCTACTCGAAAAATGATAAAATGGAAAGTAACAGGAAGCCAAGAGTCCCAAGCAACTTACAAATCCATCTGCGAAAACTCCTTTAGTTCTCATGGCTGGGAATGAGACTAGCCTCAAGCTCTTGGGCTCAAGTCAGAGCTTTGGAGTATCTGGGACCACAGATGAACACTGTTGCACCCATTGTGTAGAATGAGTTTATCAGACTGTGATGGTTTGTATATGCTAGGCCCAGGGAGTGGCACTGTTAGGAGGTATGGCCCTGTTGGAACAGGTATGGCCTTGTTGAAGTAGGTGTGTCACTGTGGGCGTGGGCTTTAAGACCCTCATCCTAGCTGCCTAGAAGCCGGTACTCTGCTAGCAGCCTTCAGATGAAGATGTAGGACTCTCAGCTCCTCTTGCACTATGCCTGCCTGAATGTTACCCTGTTTCTGCCTTGGTGATAATGGACTGAACCTCTGAACCTATAAGCCAGCTCCAATTAAATGTTGTCCTTATAAGAGTTGCCTTGGTCATGGTGTCTGTTCATAGCAGTAAAACCCTAAGACAGACCGTGTCCTGCTACCAATAGAAATGTGATAGCCTACTTTCCTTTCCTTTTTCCTTCCTTTCTTTTTGAGATGGGCCCCACTTGATCTTTCCTAGGCTTGCCTCCTCCAATGATCCTATCTCTTCTCAAACGCTGGAAAATAGCCTTATTTTTCTTCCTTCCGACCGTGTTCCTTTCAGTCCACGCCGTTGGTGTTTCTACTGACTTTAGACACACAGAAATGAGCCTCACTCTACGACCCTGGTTGTTCTGGAACCTATTATATACACATTAAATCCTTAAGACTCTCTTGAGGCTGGGTGTGGTCGGGCATGCCTGCAAACCGTCACTTAGGGGTTCATAGAGGAGGCTCCTGAGTCTAAAGATGGTAAAATAGATAAATGGAGACCGTTTCAAACAAAGACCGTGGATCATTTCTGTAACAAAATTCATTCACTTCATTAACCAAGAGACATCATTATGGGTTAAAAAAAATAATCCCATTGTTGAGATGGCCGTGGAGATCCGTTAGTCATGGCCTTGTCTTTTCAAAGATCCCTTTGTGTGATTAAACACACTGACCTTATGATTCTTCTTCTAAGGTATTAACAAAAGGCTGTCCCAGCTCCCTGGCCCTGCCCCTGCCATCTCTTCCTCATTGATTATAGCTTTAACTTTCCATACGTGTAAGACACAATGCAGCGATGGTTTAGCTCTTTAACAGGACTCCCCCACTTTGCTACAGCTTTCAATCAAATATTTCTCACTGCCTTATAAGCCCTAGCCAGAGCCATCTTCAATAACCCCGACCGTACCCACGTTTTGTTTGGGATGGTTTAGATAATACCCAAAATAGTCTCAGCATAAGGATGCTTCTAAGTTGGCAGAGTGCTTGCCTAGCCCGAACGAAGTCTGATCCCAGCACTGCATAAACTCTTTCTGGTGGTATAGGCCGCTAATCCCAGTAGAGGAAAAGGCAGGAGGATCATAAATTCAAGGTCATCCTTGGCTGCATATCTAGTTTGAGGTCAGCTCGGGCTACCCTGAGACTGTTTCAAACAACAACAGACCAAAGGGGAGGGGTGAGCTGGCTCAACGGTGAAAGCCCTTGCCACAAAACTTGAGCAATCTGAGTGTGATCCCTGGAATCCACATTAAAAAGCTAGGTATGGTGGTGAGAGTGGACTCCTGTAATCTCAGTCCTCCTACCATAAGGCTGGGATAGGCAGCCAAGACACGAAAATTTCGTGGAAGCATCGGCGTAGCAGAAACGAGAGAGACGAGAGAGACTCTGGCTCCAACAAGCTGGAAAGAAAGACTAAGCGCCGAATGTCCTCTTTAACCTGCACACCCGCATGTGCCTCCTCTCATACACAGAGACAACAACAGTCAGAATAATGTTAACCCCGAATGATACAAGTTTGCCTTCTGTTGTCATTTCTCCAGGCAGATTGTTTTGTTTTGTTTTGAGACAGAGTTTCTCTTTGAGCCCTGGCTGTCCTGGAACTCTCTCTGTAGACTTGATTGGCCTTGAACTTAGAGATCCACCTGTCTCTGCCTCCTGGGTGCTAGGATTTAAGGTGTGCACCACCATCACCGTCTGGCTCACCAGCAGATTTTTTTTTTTTTTTTGGTTCTTTTTTTTCGGAGCTGGGGACCGAACCCAGGGCCTTGCGCTTCCTAGGTAAGCGCTCTACCACTGAGCTAAATCCCCAGCCCCTTCCAGCAGATTTTTTTAAATAGATTTTTAAAAGCAGGTTTATCTATACTTTCTTTTGCATTCCACCCCTTAAAAACTATTTACTGTGTATACTGCTGTTTCGTTTTAAAGGTAATTATTTAATTAATTGTGTATGTGTGTGTGAGAGAGACAGAGAATCTATGTATGTACACCATGTACATGCAAGTGTCCTCAGAGGTTAGAAGGAGGACATCGGATCCCATAGAAACAGTGTTATAGGCTGTTGTAAACTGTCCAATGTTATCCCTTTGCGAGTTCTTTTACTAGCTAAGCCATCTCTCTAATCCAACTATCTGCTTTTGTTTGTTTGTTTGTTTTTTGGTTTTTCAAGACAGGGTTTTTTTCTGGAACTCCATCTGCAGACCAGGGTGGCCTTGAACTTAGAGATTCCATCTACCTTCGCCTCCAGAGTGCTGGGATTAAAGGCATGTGCCACCACTGCCTGGCCACACTATTTGCTGTTTTAAAGGTATATGTTACATAAACACTCTACTCTTGATACCAACATCCACATTAACTTCACATTTTTGCTATGATAGGTTGAACGATCCTCTCTTAAAGAAATCTACACCCTAAGCTCACTGCTTAAAAAAAACCCCACAAATGTGTTACTTTATGTTTCTAAGGTCAAAATCCGAAATGTGTCAAAAAGGGTTAAAGAAAGATGTTTGAAGGATCAGCTTCCTTGCTTTTGCTAGCTGTATTCCCTGGCTCATATTACTCTAGTCTATGATTTTATTATGACACCCCTTTCATTCCAGTCCTCCATTTTCCTCTTAGAAGGTGACTGCACTGGGATCACTTAAATAATCTAGAAGAATGTACCCATCCCAGTACTCTCAATACTGCAAGATCACATCTGCTGTGCAAGGCAATGTGTTCATAGGTCTCAGGGCTTAGGACAAAGGCGTCTTTGAGGGGACATTATCCTGTCTACCACAGTGAGTACGGAACAACAGAAGTGAAAATAATTGCTGGAGGGACTGTGAAAAATCCAGCTGAAGGGGAATCCCCAGTTTAAAGGCCAGCTCATCCAGGGTTGGGCTGCTCTGGCCAGCTCCAGGAAGCCCCTGGCATAGCTAAAAGGTTTGGTCAACAGTTGAGACTCCCCTGAGATTCTGTTCTCTCATTGGTGCTTCTCAGGCCCTAGACTTTACTCTCAACTGAGAAGGAGAAGAGGAGAAAGGACACTTGTCATTTATATACCTAATAGTCCAGAACTATTAGAGAGTTTACTCAGGTCCTCTTAAGATAATTGAGTAATTTAGTCCACTTTGGTACTGGGAGACACAAACCGAGAGGCGTCTGATTCTTCGGGAAGGGAAGGAAGGGAGAAGGAAGGAAGAGAAAGAAGTCCTGGGGCTTGTTTCTCTATTCTGAGGCTTTATTGTCAGCCTGGGACTCCAAAACCTACCTGGGATCGGAGGTTCTTGGCAGGCCTTGGAATGGTCCTGGAACCCCCAGCATCTTACCCCTAGGGCGAAATCTCCTTCCTGGACAAGCAATGTGTCATTTTAGGCAGCACCTCTCCCTCCTAGGCACCTGCGAAATGACTAAGACTCCCAGGTAGAGCCCAACCCAGTGGGAAATGACTAAGCATTGAGGTTTCCTCTTAAACTTGGTCTGCCTTTCTCTTCTATTTCTCAAGGTAGTAAGGGATGGGGCGAGGTCTTGCAGGTCCCAGGGCATCGACTCTCGACCTGGGGGGTGGGAGGTCGAATGACCCTTTTGCAGGGGTCGCCCAAAGCCATCCGAGAACACAGATATTTACATTATGATGATTCATACCGGTAGCAAAGTCACAGTTATGAAGTGGCAACGAAAGTGATTTTTATGCTTGGGGGGTCGAGGAGCCGTATTAAAGGCCTGCAGCCTTAGGAAGGGTGAGAAGAACTGGGTTCGTCCCCACTTACTTTGTGCACATGTATACAGGCTAAGAGACTCGAGGGTAACCATGCTGGGATCTATCCAACTCTTCCTTTGCTGTCTGTCTCCCCTGGCTTCTGCCGCTTCCAACCTTTGAGGTATCTGGTAAGGAGGGTAAGAGTTTGCTTTCCGTTCCAGTGGTTCTGTGTTAATGACTAGGAAAGAGTTGACTTGAACAACAAGGAAGGCTCTTGCTGACTGTCTAAACAGGAATTCTGACAGTGGGGTGGCACTTATGAAAGTCCAGGAACCCAATTACAAAGGTTCCTTTAAAACGCATATCTCAGTTGGTAGCGTATTTACACAGTGCACAGGAAGGCCAGGTCCGATCCTTAGCACCTAGCACCCAGGTGTGCTGATGTACAGCCCACACTTGGGAAGGTGGAGGCAGGAGGATAAGTTCAAAGACATCATGGGCTACATCGTGGGCCAGCCTGGCATACGTGAGAACTTGTCCCCAAAATAACTCAATATTAATAAAAGGCACAGCTGGCCAAATAGGACAGTGCCAAGAAATAAAATTTTAAAAAAAGTTAAAATTGGGCAGTCAGACGGACCGGGTAGTTGGATGGACCACCTCCAGAAAGTGATGTATGACAATAACAGTTGCTTCAGAAGGGAAACTAGGTACCTGGAAGAGAAGGGAAATTTTTATTTTTCTCTACATACTGTCTCATAGCTTTGAAATGTCATTGAAATTGCAAGTGCTACCTATCTGTTCAGATGGAGAGGTTAATAATATATGGGTATTTGGGAGAGGAGAGGAAAAAGTCTCTCTTCGTATGAGTGCTAAAACAGTTTGGAAATTCCACCGTGGATCAGACAAATATTACGGAGTTTCTGTTGGACGGCCAACACTGGGTCTAGTGATGGAGACGCAATATTGTGCAAGCTTGCGTCCTTTGCCTCACAGATCAAAATTCGCAGAGTGAGTGATTCAGACATAGCCAGGCAATGACCACGCTGTGTCGGATGCGCAATGATGGGAAGTGTGGACACTGGGGAACTGCAAAAGGATTCCTTTGGTCCAGACCTGGGGAGGGAAAACCTTTCTGGACCCGATGATGTCCGATGAGAGTTTCAAAGGGTATGGAGGAGTCACTCAAGGTACAGGAGGGAGAGTTCCAGATGAAGTGAACTTCATAACGTATTCAGAGCTGTAAAAAACTTGGCTGCTCCCCTGGAACAGCAAGCGGTCAACAGTACTGGAGCGTCAAGTTTGGAATAGAGAAATAAAGCTGGGGTGGAAAGGTCAGATCACAGAGTATCTTATAAGCTGGTTTAAGTGCAGTTAGCAGTCACCCTCAAGGCAAGTACAGGGACCTAGGGGACAAGGTTAAGAATGATCCACTGGTATTGGAATGTTCAGGTGCCAAGCACCACCATCTTCCCCAGGACTTGTTTTCTTTTTCTCTGTGAACGGGAAAACTGGGCCTCAGGGAAGTCAATAACATTCAGCAGGAAATAGTCCAGGGTCACATTAAAAAACAGTACAAATGTCTGAACAGAGCCAGCCCACGGCAGAGCCAGAGTTCTCACATGTTCAGTTTACTGTGTGGCCTCCACTGGTGGTTTCCAATAAGGGTGGTGAACTGTGGTTGTCAGAGCTGTGAGTAAGCTACTGGCACCTCGTGGGTAACTAGCACCTATTATAACGCACCACATCACGGCATAGAGCAAAGGATGACTGGTCTCAGAGCGAGGGTGTCAAGAGTGAGAAAACATGAGACACAGTGAGTTACACAGGGCACACACGCAAGGCAGCCAAACGCAGCGAACTCTGGGGTGGACTGCACCCACCCATCCCTGCCAGTGTGCGTCCTTCTAAGCATCATCATGGGAGCTCAAAGAAAACAAGAGAAAAGCCCGGAATTACCCGGAACTAACTCTGAAGGATCCCTGGCTATCGAACAGGTCCATGGCTATGACGTCATGGCACCCATGCTTAATGGCTTCGATCAATGGATAATTCCGAAGAATTGTGACCTCCAGAGGCGTGGAGATCAGACACACGAGAGGCATGTTTGAAAGCTCGATGCCTCAACCTGCTGTCCTCATAAGTCTCTTCCTATTATCCTGTAACCTTTGCCTAGGTCAAACGAGAACATCAGGTCACCGCACACCTCATTGGTTTGGTGTGCCAGAAGCTCTGGAATGCCCCGGATGGCTGCAGGCCTTCATTGGAACCACAGGAGGGGGCAAAGGGTTGCCTTCCTCTCAGGGATTCTTAATTACTGAGCACCTGAATTCCTGAGAGATTCAAACCCCACAGACCTTTGGTTTCAGGTCTTGGGGTCACTTCTAACTGCTTCCTGTCTGGTTCTCTGAGTTAGCTCCCAGTTGCTACTTTATTCTAATTGGGTTTTTCAGCAAGCTGTGGTCCAAGTCCCAGACCACGAAGGCTATGAACATCTTGACTCAGTCATCCCCATTGGAGTTTCCCATCTCACCCACAGTCTTAACCCTGAGAACAGAGACAAACTGACCCTTGTACCCTTAGCACTCCTAGAAGGATCCAACTTTTTCCCTACGTCTGAAACACCGTTAGAGAGCTAAAGTCTCCTAAATACCCTGTTCCCTAAGCGCCCGCATGAGAATTGTGATGGCTAATTTTCATTGCCAACTTGACTGGAATGAGAGACGTGAACGAGTTGGTAAAGCCCTTTTCTGGGTTTCTCCAGGATGCGTTTTCTGAAAGAATTGTAATGGGAGGTGAGACTCACCCTGACACAAGGAGCACCATCCCATAGACTGAGAGCTCGAGTACAGGCACATGGAGAGAGAGAGAGAGAGAGAGAGAGAGAGAGAGAGAGAGAGAGAGAGAGAGAGAGGGAGACAGAGACAGAGACAGAGACAGACCCTGGAGCACGGGCTTTCTCGCTCTAATTCCTGGCTGTCTTGGGTGAGTGGCTCTGCTCTCCTCTGCATACCATGGCAGAATGAAGGTGCGAGCCAACAGAAATACAGCCCTCCGTTTAAATGACTTCTCCCAGGGGATTTGCCACTGTCATAAAAAGTCTAACTAATATAAACAATTGGTACCAGAGAAGCAGGGTCGTTGCTGTGACTACGTAACCACATGGCCTCGAAGCCTCTGTGACGGTCAGTGGGGAGGATTTAAAAGGGTTTTGAGATGCAGGCTAAAGAAATAGCATGCTGTAGCAGGGCTCAGTGGGCTACTCTGTGTTTGTACTGTCTTGTTTTGAGACTGTGTCTCATGCTGTAGCCCGGCTGGCCCAATCCACAGTGATGGCCTCTATCTCCTGAGTATTTGAATTATACGCAGAGGACACTGACCTGGCTTTAGTGAGTGATTCTGTACAGAAACTCAGAGGATCAGGTTTCTCAGACCGGATAGTAAAGACTCCTCAGGAAGTTTCAAATGGGATGAAGGACTTTATTGAAATTAGATTAGAGGCCATTTTTATTATATTGTGTATATATTGTATTATATATAATAAATTTATAATATAATAATATATGGTATATTATACTGTATAATATGATAATATATAATATAATATATTGTACTGTGTATAGATGTAATACAAATATATACAAATACATATTTTATACTTTATTTTCATTTTATCCATGACATAAGACTTTGAGTAAGACTGAACTAAGAAGCAATGAACTAATTCATATGAGGAAGTAAATTTCACGGCAGCATAGCATTCAGCCTGGACCATGGGCACTGCAGAGAGTGTCCAGTCAAGCTTACAGCAGTAATTGTGAGCAAGAAAAAGAGCAGGATTTTTTTTTCTCCATCTTTATTAACTTGGGTATTTCTTATTTATATTTCAATTGTTATTCCCTTTCCCGGTTTCCAGGCCAACATCCCCCTAACCCTCCCTCTCTCCTTCTATATGGGTGTTCCCCTCCCCATCCTCCTCCCATTACTGCCCTCCCCCCAACAATCACGTTCACTGGGGGTTCAGTCTTGGCAGGACCAAGGGCTTCCCCTTCCACTGGTGCTCTTACTAGGCTATTCATTGCTACCTATGCAGTTAGAGCCCAGGGTCAGTCCATATATATAGTCTTTGGGTAGTGGCTTAGTCCCTGGAAGCTCTGGTTGGTTGACATTGTTGTTCATATGGGGTCTCGAGCCCCTTCAAGCTCATCCAGTTCTTTCTCTGATTCCTTCAACGGGGGTCCCGATCTCACTTCAGTGGTTTGCTGCTGGCATTCGCCTCTGTATTTGCCATATTCTGGCTGTGTCTCTCAGGAGAAATCTACGTTCGGTTCCTGTCAGCAGCCTGCACTTCTTTGCTTCATCCATCTTATCTAGTTTGGTGGCTGTATATGTATGGGCCACATGTGGGGCAGGCACAGAGCAGGATTTTTAAACCATGTCATCTGACCAGCAAAGGAGCACTGAGAAAGCAGTGAACAAGGAGAGTGTGTTGCTGAAGGCATTAGCATCACTAAAAAGACAGTGTTCTGCACTGGGATAACAGGAAAGAAGCCTCAAAGGTATTGGCTAGACGTCACCCTTCCCTGGTTCAAGGGTACATCTGTGTGGCCCAGGTTGGCCTTGAACTCATTCTATACTCAAGTTGACCCTACACTTCTGGTCTTTCTGCTTCTGCCTTCCAAGTGCTGGAATTACATGTATGTGCCACACCCTACTTCATGGCAGTCCTGAAGGTCATGTCCAGGGCTTCCTGAGGGCGAGAGAGGTTTTCTCTCAAGTGAGCCATACTCTCAGCCCAAGGCTGTAAGAGGGTTTTAACTTATTAGAAAAAGCTTTGATTTTATTGAAAACAAGTGCTGGAGAATCCTGCTTCC